>NC_134571.1:169778103-170104012 GCF_050947875.1 Dermacentor variabilis
TCGGGTGATTTCTGCACGCTGCTTAGTGATTTCGGTTCTCTGTTGTTCTATTAACTGCCTCATTTGTTGGAGTTCTGCCTCGAGAGCCTGCATCTTAGGATACTGAGCATTGGGAGAAGAGACCGTGTTAGCCCAGCTCACCTGTGGACCGCTGTTAGTCGGGGTCGTTCGTCTCCCGGAACTCGACCGGTTCCGCGACGTCCCGTCGGAGTCGGTGGCACTCGGAGTTGAGCTTAGTCTCGGGTAAGACCGAGATCGGCTCCTACTGCTCGATCCTCCGGGAAAAAAGCTTGCACTGGTTTCTTGGCTGTTCTGCGTCGATCGGCGTTCTCGCGATCTACTTTGCCTGCGCTCGTTAGGGTGGTTCTGTGCTTCCACCGAGAGCTTCTGCCACTGTCGTTGTCGGATGATGTAGGGGATTTGGAAACGTTTCCTGCATTGCTTTGAGCCGGAGAGATGGTTGCCGTTGCAGATAGCGCATACTAGTTCGCAGTCATGGTCTGTTGGCGGGTTTTGCTTGCCGCACCGGATACAACATTTTTCGTTCGGGGTGGGGCACACATCGTTCCGGTGGCCGACTTTTCGGCAGATTCCGCACACTTCGATCTTCTTCTTGTACAGAAGGCATCGGTACGTAGTATTTCGGTAGTTGACGTAGTGTGGTACTTCTTCACCTTGAAAAACGATGATAACTGAGGACGTCTTGCCCATGCGCCTGGCGTGCAGGACCCGGGGGGTATTACGCGCCAAACTTCTAATAATGTCTTCTTGTGTGTCGTAGTCCGGAATCCCATGGATGATTCCTTTGGCCGAGTTTTCGGGCGCCGTAATGTACGTAGTCATGCTGAATCTCTTCTCCTGTAATTTGAGCTCCTTGATTTGGCTGTATTTGACGGCGTTGTCTTCTCTTGGTGTGCTGACAATAATGATATTTTGGCTGGTATTGATTCGGATCGTGTCTTCTAGCTGCGTTGCCACTTCCAGAGCGGCCGTTCTCATGATGTTGTCGGTGATGAGCGCGGAGCTCCAGCCGGCGAAACTTTAGAAGTAAAATACAGCAATCTATCGACCGCTCGGGAATCATATCTGGCACAAAATATCAAATCAGCGAACAAGAGCCACACGTGGAGCAACACGGGAAGCAATTCATCGAGCATAGTCTTTTCCAAGCCAACGGGGGAGACTCAAACGATAGGAGGGGCCGGTCCTGACGTTTGTGTTCTTCTTAAGTCCTGGTCTTCTGCGCCTTGTCTTTAATAAATCAATTGTACCGCAAGTCATACCCTTATTCTAGCAATATAAATAGCTCGTCGTATATATAAACCGAGGCAAGGCTTACTCAAGCACCTACCAACATAATTTGAAAAATAAAGGGGAAGCGGAATGCGGTAAATATGAAACATAAAGCACTATGGGGCTATAGTAAGGTGGTGCGTTGAAACTGGGAAGGAGTTATGTTGCCGGCGCTCTAATGGCGCCAGCGCCATTCTGTGACTAAAATCGGATATGTTGTGATACATTGGGGGGGCTGGAAGTTAACCAGAGATAGGTAGGCCGGTAGGCTTTGGGAGCCCGCGGTAAAACTGCAAATGAGGCAGTGCAAGGTTGGGCGTCTTTTGATGTCAGAGAAGCGCAGAGCAAGATTAGGTTTGAAGAAAGACTCAGGAACATGGATCAAAATAAATGGGCGGCTGAACGGCACAAGTATCTGCACTTAAAAAGTGTGGACAGAGAATGGAAGAAGAGGTCAAGAAAGTTGGCGACCAGGTACAGGGTAATTAAAAGTGTAAACAGACAACCGGAGTCATCAAAAAGAAAGCGAGAGAAACAGAGACAGTGAAATAAATGCAAAGAATGTGAGCAGAAAAAATACCATGAAGATTTACAAGAATGCGAAGAAAGAAATTAGAAGCAAAAATCTGTACGATAACACAAAGTGCAGTGTCTTGTTTTGTGAGGCTCAAGCTGATTACCTAAGGACAAAAACAGACCAGAGCAAATATTCGCCACAAGACGAGGCATGGGCATGCTGCAGCAAAAATCCGGGCAGCACATCCTAATGGAATGCGAAAGTATTCAACCGGTGAGACCCGTAGGTAACGTACATCTTTCAGAAGCGCTTGGATTTAATGTAGACGGACGCGTCAACCGGTCAGCAGTCCAGATAAGTACGAAAAATTTAGCGTATTGGGGGAACAAAACAAAGGAAGGGATTGATACGACTGGATCCGTTACAGGCATAGGTATACCGATACATGGTGGGTAGAGAAGTTTTGAGGAATAGAAAAAAGATTTAGGAGATGCATACAAAAATGCTACAATATAAAGCCTGCATAGCATGCCTGATTAACTCAAGCACGCTAGTTGACTATATGTCGCCGCTCTGTTTCAAAGGGGATGCCAATAAATAATCCTGATCATCATCATCTAGCGCTCGTAGAGGCGGCTGTGGAAGGCAGACCGTGCGAGATCTCAACGTGCGTATTGCCTCTCTTCACATTTTAACGTGATAGAATTAAGGGCCCCGTGTCGCAGAAAATCTGGCGTCTGCGTCCGGCATCTGACGTCGTTTCGGTCAAATAATTTTCGAACCGCCCATACCCAGGCCCTCCACGTGGCGCAAGGAAGTTATCGAACGAATTCTATTTATCAAGCTAAAATACGTCGAAAAAGCGTAAAGTACGACTCACACACAACCTACAGACATGATAGCGTCGGATGGTAGCTTGAATATACGAGAAAACATAACTCTGCTATGCGAAAACTCAAACAAACCCCTTTTCTAGCGTTTTTACCATTCATAGAGAAGCCACGGCGTCCGCTATTTGCGCGCACCGGCACGCGAATATCTCGGAATCCACGGAGCTGCACCACGCCCGTTTCCTTGAAACACTTCCAGATGGCGCACGCCTCCGCCGTATCGCGGCCCACGCAAGAGGCCACGTTTCTACCAGAAAGCCCGCCTTCATGCATAGCGTTCGCCTCGAGCGTTTGCCGGTAAACATTACGGTTACATACGAAACAGTTGCCAGGAAGTGTGAGAAGCAGTCAGGGATCTTTCAATACTGTCACGTTCCACAAAGGCGAAGCTTAAACGTCCTCCAAATTTTTGCGGAGAATTTCATAGGATCTATCCCAGGCAATCCCGGAGCCGCTCCAGGTGGTCATCGACATACTGGAGTCGACCCTGGGCCCGCTCCCATGGTGCACCGCGCGGCGCATCTCGGGACCACTCCGGTTCTCGCTCCTGGTCCAGATCCGGGTCCCGTTCCAGACCCCGTTAGGGATCCCGCTCCGGGACCTTCTGTCAACGATCGTCAAGCTCGCCGGCCCCAACAACGAGCAACAAGAACAAGCGAAGCACCCTCACTTGGACGGACGTCGTCCGGGGAAGAAGAAAGGACACCACATCACAGATAATGTTGGGTTCACTCCCAGAGCACGATACACAAAGTAACACATCTGAGATAGCGTTACTCAAACATGCAAACGCCACTATGAAAGAAACAATCCTCAAACTTACGGCCGCCATTGACGAACTACAAAACACGACAGGAGCGCGCGCGCAGCCATTATGCCCGCCGCCGACAACGCCGCCAAGGCAGTAGTCCCGTCATCACCGCCGCAATCTGTTAGCGCTGGTAGCGCCGACGGCGAGAGCGCGCCCAAGAAACGCGCCCTCGCTCGCCCCCGATCAGAATTTAAACCCGAGAATATCTCGAAAACATCGTAGCCCCCGCCATTGCCGCGGGTAAGCCGGTCACGCCACAATACCCCAGGCCGACTCCACCCCTACACGCGGCCACCTTCCAACCGTCGGGCGCCTGGGCCGACCCCCACAAGCATCAAGACGACAAGGACAGATGAAGGGTTCCGTATCTGGCAGTGGAACTGGCAGAGGCAATGGAAGAGTTTCACTGCGTGGAAAGCCTCCCTGCGGCAATACATAAGCAGCCACGACGCCAAGCCCCACGTAATCCTACTGCAAGAAACTCTCACACTCACCGCCACGTTCACCGGTTACCAGTGATTACCCGGCGTCGCGGGAGGACGCGGTATCACCACGCTGGTCTCTGAAAAGCTCACCTGCCTCGCGCACGACCCTCGGCACGTCCGAGGTGGACAATGTCATGACGAAGATTCTCTCAGGCGACGCATCCCGACAAAGTGTGTACATTCTCAACGTGTACAGCAGCCCCAGACAAAAAAGTCCACGTTTCCGACGCCTATTCCAGAGAGCCATCCGTCTTGCAGGCACAAACCCGCTCGTGATAGCGGGCGACTTTAACGCTGCGCATCGCACCTGGAGTTACGTGTATGACACGCCCAAGGGTACCGCGCTGTAGCAGCATGCGAACGACCTGGATCTCACCCTAGTGACGAACAAGGCGTTCCGCACCCGCATCGGCCCGTCCACGCAGAGACACCACCCCTGATCTCTGCTTCGTGAAGAACACAGCCGATGCCCGCTGGCCCATTCTTGCGGAGGATCTAGGCAGCGACCATCTCATACTGGCCGTGCACTTGTCCACCATCGTCAGGAAGCCTAACGCGTACACGTGGATCAACTGGAACCTATTTCGCAAGGCTCGCGCGTCACGACCCCCTCCCGACACTGCCCCGAACCTCGAGACGTGGACGGCTCAGCTCAAGGCCGACGTCGGTAAGGCCACGAAAACATTCAGCGCGGACATGCCAACCGAGAAGATGGACAGCCGCCTCGCCCACTTGCTCGAGGCCAAACAGTCTCTACTGACACGATGTAAGAGCCAGCGCCTCAACCGCAAGCTCCGCAAACGCATTGCAGAACAGAACAAGAACGTAAAGGAACGCTGCAGCACTCTATCCAAACAGCAGTGGGACGAGGTCTGTAGCTCAGTCGACGGACAGGTCCGCAACGGGAAGACGTGGAACCTCCTCAAACACTTGCTCGACGACACCAACACCCGCACGAACCAGCGCCACTCGCTCACCTAACTCCTTCGCCAGGCCAAAGGCATCGCTTCGCCGGATGACGTTGTCAAGACCCTTGTGCATCAGCACCTGCCGATACCTACAGGCCCGCCGACCCTACATCCCGATTACACAGGTACCGACAACGCCCTCCCCGGCGCCAAATTTTCCGTCGAAGAGGTGCGCCGGGCCGTTCCACCCTCGGCCCCGATGGCATAACCGACAAGCTCCTGCGAAACATAGACGACCCTTCGGTCGTGTACCTCACGGGCGCCATCAGTGACGTGTGGGGGCGGGGCGAGTTACCTGACGCTTGAAACTCGCCCTGATGATCCTCATTCCACAACCGGGCAAGGCGCCTGGCGTCGATAACCTTCGCCCCATCTCGCTCACGTCGTGCGTGGGCAAGGTGGCCGAGCATGTCGTACTCAGCAGAGTCGGCCGATATCTCGAAGACCAAGACTGTTTCACACACCACATGATCGGTTTCCGACCCGGGCTCTCAATGCACGATACGATGGTTCTCCTGAAACACCAGATCATAGACGCCGGGGTCACTTGGGGCACCCGCGCCATACTCGGCCTCGACCTGGAGAAGACGTTCGATAACATCGTGCCTGGAATATAAACCTGGCAACGTTTAACGCTAGAACGTTATCTAGTGAGGCGAGTCTAGCAGTGCTATTGGAGGAATTAGAGGGCAGTAAATGGGATATAATAGGGCTCAGTGAAGTTAGGAGGCCAAAAGAAGCACATACAGTGCCAAAAAGCGGGCACGTCCTGTGCTACCGGGCTTAGCGGAGAGACGAGAACTAGGAGTCGGATCCCTGATTAATAAGAATATAGCTGGTAACATACAGGAATTGCATAGCATTAACGAGAGGGTGGCAGGTCTTGATGTGAAACTTCATAAGAGGTACAAAATGAAGGTTGTACAGGTCTACGCCCCTACATCCAGTCATGATGATCAGGAAGTCGAAAGCTTCTTTGAAGACGTGGAATCGGCGATGGGGAGAGTGAAAACTAAATACACTATACTGATGGGCGACTTCAATGCCAAGGTAGGCAAGAAGCAGGCTGGAGACAAGTCAGTGGGGGAATATGGCATAGGCCCTAGGAATAGCAGGGAAGAGTTATTAGTAGAATTTGGAGAACAAAATAATATGCGGATGATGAATACCTTCTTCCGCAAGCGGGATAGCCGAAAGTGGACGTGGAGGAGCCCGAACAGCGAGATTAGAAATGAAATAGACTTCATACTCTGCGCTAACCCTGGCATCACACAAGATGTGGATGTGCTCGGCAAGGTGCGCTGCAGTGACCACAGGATGGTAAGAACTCGAATTAGCTTAGACCTGAGGAGGGAAAGGAAAAAACTGGTACATAAGAAGCCGATCAATGAGTTAGCGGTAAAAGGGAAAACAGAGGAATTCCTGTTCAAGCTACAGAACAGGTATTCGGCTTTAACTCAGGAAGAGGACCTTAGTGTTGAAGCAATGAAAGACAATCTTATGGGCATCATTAAGGAGTGTGCAATAGAAGTCGGTGCTAACTCCGTTAGACATGATACCCGTAAGCTATCGCAGGAGACGAAAGATCTGATCGAGAAACGCCAATGTATGAAAGCCTCTAGGCCTAGAGCTAGAATAGAGCTGGCAGAACTTTCGAAGTTAATCAACAAACGTAAGACAGCTAACATAAGGAAGTATAATATGGATAGAATTGCACATGCTCTCAGGAACGGAGGAAGCCTAAAAGCAGTGAAGAAGAAACTAGGAATTGGCAAGAATCAGATGTATGCGTTAAGAGACAAAGCCAGCAATATCATTACTAAGATGGATGAGATAGTTCAAGTGGCTGAGGAGTTCTATAGAGATTTATACGGTACCAGTGGCATCCACGACGATAATGGAAGAGAGAATAGCCTAGAGGAATTTGAAATCCCACAGGTAACGCCGGAAGAAGTAAAGAAAGCCTTGGGAGCTATGAAAAGGGGGAAGGCTGCTGGGGAGGATCAGGTAACAGCAGATTTGTTGAAGGATGGTGGCCAGATTGTTCTAGAGCAACTGGCCAACCTGTATACGCATGCCTCATGACCTCGAGCGTACCGGAATCTTGGAAGAACGCTAACATAATCCTAATCCATAAAGAAGGGGACGCCAAAGACTTGCAAAATTATAGGCCGATCAGCTTACTGTCAGTTTACTGCGAATTATTTACTAAGGTAATCGCAAATAGAATCAGGAACACCTTAGACTTTTGTCAAGCAAAGGACCAAGCAGGATTCCGTAAAGGCTACTCAACAATAGACCATATTCACACTATCAATCAGGTGATAGAGAAATGTGCGGAATATAACTAACCATAATATATAGCTTTCATTGATTACGAGAAAGTGTTTGATTCAGTCGAAATCTCAGCAGTCATGGAGGCATTACGGAATTAGGCTGTAGACGAGCCGTATGTGAAAATACTGAAAGATATCTATAGCGGCTGCACAGCCACTGTATTCCTCCATAATGAAAGCAACGGAATCTCAATAAAGAAAGGCGTCAGGCAGGGAGATACGATCTCTCCAATGCTATTCACAGCGTGTTTACAGGAGGTATTCAGAGACCTGGATTGGGAAGAATTGGGGATAAAGGTTAATAGAGAATACCTTAGTAACTTGCGATTCGCTGATGATATTGCCTTGCTTAGTAACTCAGGGGACCAACTGCAATGCATGCTCACTAACCTGGAGAGGCAAAGCAGAAGGGTGGGGCTAAAAATTAATCTGCAGAAAACGAAAGTATTGTTTAACAGTCTCGGAAGAGAACAGCAGTTTACAATAGGTAGCGAGGCACTGGAAGTGGTTCGGAAATGCATCTACTTAGGACAGGTAGTGACTGCTGATCCGGATCATGAGAGTGAAATAATCAGAAAAATAGGAATGGACTGGGGTGCGTTTGGCAGGCATTCTCAGATCATGAACAGGTTGCCACTATCCCTCAAGAGAAAAGTGTATAATAGCTGTGTCTTACCAGTACTCACCTACGGCGCGGAAACCTGGAGGCTTAAGAAAAGGGTTCTACTTAAATTGAGTACGACACAACGAGCTATGGAAAGAAGAATGATGGGTGTAACGTTAAGGGATAAGAAAAGAGCAGATTGGGTGAGGGAACAAAAGCGAGTTAAAGACATCTTAGTTGAAATCAAGAAAAAGAAATGGGGCCTGGGCAGGACATGTAATGAGGAGGGAAGATAACCGATGGTCATTAAGGGTTACGGACTGGATTCCAAAGGAAGGTAAGCGTAGCCGGGGGCGGCAGAAAGTTAGGTGGGCGGATGAGATTAAGAAATTTGTGGGGACGACATGGCCACAATTAGTACATGACCGGGATTGTTGGAGAAGTATGGGAGAGACCTTTGTCCTGCAGTGGGCGTAACCAAGCTGATGATGATGATGGTGAACATCGAGCACTCGGCAATACTTAAGGCGATCACGGACCTAGGGCTCGGGCACCGGTTCTACGAGTTCGTTCGCTCCTTTCTAACCCGTCGCAAGGCCGTGCTCTGTGCTGGAGACCTCACGTCAGAAGAAGTCGAGCTTGGACAGCGTGTCATCCCCCAGGGCTCCGTCATCCCGCCGACGCTGTTCAACCTGGGGATGATCGGGCTCTGCGAATGCCTCTCGAAGATACAAGGCCTCAATCAAACAATATACGCGGACGACATGGCCATCTGGTGCTCCACGTGGTCGGACGGCTTTATGGAATCCGCTCTGCCGGGGGCAGTCGAAACCGCCGAGTCCTACCTCGACTACACGAGCCTCCAGTGCTCCTCCGCCAAATTGGAGCTGTTGCTTTAATGCCTAAAACGACAAGGTAAAGGCCTAAGGGGTGGAAACCCCCGACCGAGTGCAGCATCACCGTCCGCACCAGAGGCGGTCGCCCAATCCCCAGGGTCGACTCCATCCGAGTACTGCGAATGATAATCTAGGCGGGTGGGTCAAACATCCAAAGGGCCCACAAGCTGCCGACAAAGACGGCCAACGCGATACGACTGGTACGCAGAGTGGCCAACCGTCACCACGGCCTCAAAGAATACAATCTGCTACGCCTCGTACACGCGTTTATCCTATGTCACTTTAGCTACGTCGCAGCAATGTACAAGTGGAAACAATCGGAGCGTGACAAGCTCAATACGCTCATACGAAAGGTAGTGAAGCGGGCCCTCGGGCTCCCGATCACCACGCCGTCGTATCGACTCCTCGAGCTCGGTGTGCACAATACGCTTGAAGAGATCGCTGAGGCTCAGGAGAGAGCGCAGATGATACGACTGACGACGACCAAGACGGGCCGTCACATCTTGCGGGAGCTCGGGTACTTCCCACCAAACACCCAGGATCATACCGGAGTTTACGCCAGTTCCCCGCGAGCTCCGCGACCTGTTCACGATCGCACCCATTCCTCGAAACGTACAGTACATGCGGAACACAATCGAGGCAGGCGCCTAGCCCGTGCGACCGCATTTCTCAAACGCATAAACAAGAAAGCGGATGACGTCGCTTTCGTGAACGCCGCCGCCTACCGTTGCAACCGAGTCTTCGTTGCGGTAGCGGTCTCGTCCACGCAGTGGATTCTAAACGCCACCACGGTACTTGCACGCGACCTCGAGGTGGCGGAGCAAGTGGCCATAGCCCTGGAAATGCTTAACGATAAGCGAAAGCCAATATTCAGCGACTCGAGACCGGTCATCAAAACCCTAGAGAGAGGAGTCGCGGGAGACCAGGCGCTACGCGTCCTCTGCGCGCTGATCCGAGCACCCTCAAGCACCACACCTCATCTGGTTTCCCGCCCACCTGGTTCGGATCCCGGGTGCCCTGCCCAACCTCAACGAGGCAGCCCACGTCGTTGCGCGCGCGCTTATCGACCGCGTCGTCAACCCCGGGCAACCGCGTCACGAGGAGTTGGAGGTGAACAGGGACGCCACAGTAATGTACAACGAAATCACTAAACACTTTTACTTGGGACGACGTCTCTTTCCGCCCCCGCACCCCAAACTAAACAGGCCGCAGGCGCTTACGCTACGCTTTTTACAAACACCATACCTATCCCAACTCCACCACGTTCCACACCATCTACCCGGACGTCTACCTCGACGATGCGTGCCCCTCGTGCAGGGTCACGGCGACACTCGCACACGTGCTCTGGGAGTGTAGAAACCCTCCGCCAGACTCTTCCTCAGGCATGTGGTTGAAGACCCTACGAAAGAAGACCCTACAAGACCAGCAATGGGCCGTCCAGAAGGCTCGCGCAGCGGCCGCCAGGTACTCCGTGTCGCTCCCTGCGTGGGAGACGACCACTGCGCGCTGACGTGCGTCCTGTAGAAGCTTTATTAAAGTTCGTCCAATCCAATATCCCAAGCCATTTTTCAGCTCTACATGGAGGTCTGCTTCGAAAGTTCTGCCGTCTCAACCACTTATGCATTTTTTTCGCTTTATTTTTTTTCTGCAGCTTTCTATATCTTCTGCCTGATGTTGTAGTATGTATAGTCTGTGCTTATGTCGTCTTTGTTAGTTTATTTTTCAAACAAGCAGCGTATGGGTTCCCAAACCATCAATTGTTTGAATTGGTATCTTATCGTAGATGGCAGAGTTTAATAGTTATTTGCTATTCTTTTCTTTCTTTTTTTTTCATTTTGCATTGCGATGATTCAGCCATTGAAATAGCCATTTTCGCGTTAGTACGTATACTCTGTAGTGCAAATTTGTACATTTATTGTTTACTAGTATCTTAACGTGGGTACTTTTTTTCCTGCTTTTAGTTTCATAATGCGTGCTATTGCATTGTGTGAATAATGTTGTTGTAATGTGATGCCTTTTTTCGCCTTCCTGTATAACGATTGGTTTACGTGGATGCAACCGTACTCCGCCGCTACCGAATGCCTTGAAAGCCACGTAAGGTATTCGTAAGTACATATATTTAAAAAGTAAGCATGCCCTACGCTGACATAGGAAAAAGGGTATAGTATTTTTGTGTTTGATGAAATTAAAATTCTAATCACTACTTTTTATTAATGGTAATGCACCTTGGGTTGACTAAATATATTTAATAATGTGGTAAATAATTCTATAATTTATTGCTGCAGAATTTCTTGCTCCATCAAGCCGTGAGACTGCGGCACGCAGCTAGCAATCGCAAGCAAACTGATGCAGAACACAGATTTTCTCTAGTCCGCAAAAATATCCTGCTTAAAGTCTGCGGCGCCTTAGTTGAAACGTAATTTGTACGTTTACACATTTCAGTGAGATTTCAACTTGGATATTTGGCTTTGTGCTGACATACTTACTCGTGAGAATTATGTTTGCGCGTTTGCTGACAAAGCCAACACTACCTACACAGACCATGCATAAAATTTTGCTTTCTGTACTCTCTACTAACAATCTTTAATGTTATCGTTTGTGAGCTGATGCCTGTCAATACGCGCAACACTGGTTTCTCTCAGTAAACAAGGTTAAAGATTTCAGCATCAAATAGCATACCGAAACCAATTACAGTTGGTGGCATATCACGGGGATACTATACTGTGGTGGTGGTGGCGACAGAAAACATAATAATAAATGAATAAATTATTGTGCATACATGGCAAAAACAAGACATAATTATAAGGCATGTCGTAGTGATAGGCTCCGAGTACTTTTAACCACCTGGGAAACGTTCTCAAACGCGCCCCTAAATCTAAGTGCATGAGCGATTGCAGCATGTTTGTGGGGGCAGATCATGCTAAGTCTTGCTTCACGCCCTATCACGACGGCGAAATGCAAGAACGAAAGCAAGCACCTACACCAGTAGGCTACTCATTCATAACTTTGAAACCAGCTCACAAAACGACAAACATGCATATAACCCGCAGATTATGAAGTATAGCCCGTTCCCGGCACATGACGAAGCATTGTAGAGGTATACCACTTCTACGCGTACTTACCCACGTGAGTGCAGTAGGAGTATGCCTGTGAAAAAGAAAGCAATTGAGAATAAATGGGCACAAACATGCACTTCGTCTCTCGTCGACCGTCAGCCATCATTTCCAAAGTAAGATCACAAAGCTGCGCAAAAGCATTATTTTTCCTCGCCTTATACAAGCCGCAGCAACAGCAGCGGAGTTGTCGAAAGGCTTTCACAAAGCACGAAAAGCCCTCGATGGCGAGTGGCACTTTGCGGAGGAAGAGCCGGCCACGCCCAGCACTGAACTTCAGCTCTCTCCGTGCGAACGGGACGGCCGGAGCAAAACATGGGGGCACGAGCAATCTCGGAGACCATGAATTGGCTGAACTGCGCATATTGCAGCTCCGGTAGACACTAATGGCAGCGTTCCTTCTATTTATTATGTAGGAAGCCCTATGGAACATACAGCGCAGCATTCGTTTCAATAAAGAACAAGCACAAAGCAAGGATCAAAAGCACATCATTGGTGATAAGGCGCTCCTGCTAACAATGCGAAGCATGTAGTGCTCCTCGAATACGCTTCGCGGCAAAGATTACTGTTGTGTAAGCTGCCGCGGCGATGGCAGCTTACGACGTCGAGAGTGACGTCACTAACCTTCTATATGTAAAAGAACCAGCGTAGCAACTGATTTCATTGGTGTTGCAGCACCGCTACGGGTAGGCAACGCATAGCTAGGATTCCCCAGTAGTAGCGTGAATACGAGGAGCACCAAAGGAAAAGAAAGGGCAATACGACCAAAAGCGGTGTGCTGCCGCTGCTCGCATTGCCGTTGAATTTCTTATGACGTTCAATCTGGTCCCCGGTCATCTCAGTGATTTCTAAATAATTCTAATTATTCCAGATACTTCAGTAACTCAACTTGTAACTGAACTCATGCTCTCATATCATATCTATAATGAAACCCATGAATTTTACACTGCACTATTTTTTCTATTTTTTTTCGGATTTACGTTAACTTTCATCCCCGGTCGTCCCAGCAGGTAAACCGGAAGTGCTGCGCAGAAACAAGAGTGTCACTCAATGCTTGTGCCACTAAAAAGTTGCAGTTTCGCTCGAAAGGCGAAGCATCGATTGCGATACGAACTTAGTAGACAGTTATATGAAGAAGGGATAGCGGTTTTATCGGCCGTATAAACTTGGAAACATTCGCTTACTAACTGAATTAATAAGCGTGGTGTCAGCGTGTACAGGCAGACAGGAACACATCACACTCAATGGCTGCGGACACTCGCTATCAACACTCTGGCGTGAGCAAGCGCGGCAGCAGCAGTGAGCGAAGTGACCTTTTTTATTGATATGATATAAGGAGATGTTGACGCACAATTTAAGGCGCCATCTACTTCTTAGCTCTCTAATGGGGATAGCTACAGCATGCAGGGTTCAAAATTACGTATCAAATAACCTTTTCATACAAGCACCAGAACTTGTCACGCAACGTTCTCACAGTAACACTATGACGTAAGAAATACACGGTACATACAATACAAATTAAATGGATCCACAGTTCTCTTGAAGAAAGTGTCAAAACTACAAATGATACTGTCGCCTAATAATACAGTCTCTAGTCAGAGGGTGCTCCGTATATCGCGCAATGCATTATAACACATAGTCACAACAGAACAGTTAACACGACTTCATCCGCAAACACATACCTATATACAACGACATTGAAATGAAAGGAACAATTAAAAGCGTTAATACCGGGCAACGATGCCGCTGTCTTCGAGAAATGTTTTTAATGTTCTTAAAGCGGTCTTCTGCAAGGCCGTTGTTAGGCAAGTACCCAAAAGCTTCCTTAAACTGAAAGGTATGTGGTGTAATGCAGTTAGGGTTGATTTAAGTCAGCGTCTTGGTGTGTCGTGACAGGGGCAATCTGGAAGGAGGTGACGTATATCTTCATATACAAATCCACAATCACATTCGGGGGTTTCCGCACGGCCAATTCTATGTAAGAAATGTTCTGTGTAGGCAGTGCCTAGCCTCAATTGATGTATAAGGGTTTCAGTGTTTCCATCTAATGACAATGAAAATTTGAATTAAATGAACGAAATTCAATAAACCAAGGTGGCGGTCATACCTGCAACGCAGCAAAGGGTGCTAAGAATCTCTGGACCCGGACAGGCCGCCTATGGAAACTTACCCTTGCAACGTTAAGCACCCGAACCCTCTCGAGTGAAGCTAGCCTAGCAGGACTCTTGGGGGAACTGTCAGACATTGTTTGGGATATCATTGTCCTTAGTGAGGTTAGAAGAACTGTTGAGGCTTATACAGTGCTGACAAATGGCCACGTTCTCTGCTATAAATGGCTACCAGATAAGAAGCAGTTCGGAGTGGGACTCCTAATCCGTAAGGACATTGCGGACAACACCTACGAATTCAACAACATTAATGTGAGGGTAGCAGTAGGTGTAATAAAGCTGAATAGAATAGAGGTATAGAATAAAGGTAGCACAAACCTACGATCCAACTTCCAGTCACGATGATGAAGAAATAGAACAGTTTTATGGAGATGTTGAATTAGCGATGCGAAAAGTGCAAACTCAGTTTACTGTAGACATGGGCAACTTCAATGCAAAAGTGGGGAAAAAGCAGGCTGGCGAACAAGCAATTGGCAATTACGGCGTGGATTCTAGGAACACTTGAGGAAAGATAGCAGAATTCGCGGAAACGAATAAGCTATGAATAATGAACACCTTCTTCAGGAAGCGTTGGAACAAAAAGTGGACCTGGAAAAGCTTTAATGGTAAAACAAGAAATGAAATTGATTTCATATTTTATGCCGATCCCAGCACAGGTCATGATGTAGATGTGTTAGGTAGGGTAAAGTGCATTGATCACAGAGGAGTGAGGGCTACGATTAATCTCAATTTGAAGAGAAGAGTAAAACTGGTCAAGAAGAAACAGTCCAACCTAGAAGCAGTAAGGGTAAAAGCAGACCAATTCAGGTTGGCACTTGCAAACAAATATGCAGCCTTAGAACATAGAGATGAAGATGACATAGAGGCAATGAATGCCACCGTAACTAGGCTGGCTTCAGAAGCAGAATTGGGAGTGGGAGCTAAGGCAACAAGACAACCAGTAGGTAAGCTCTCCCATGTAACAAAGGACTTAATAAAGAAATAACAAAGAATGAAATTGTCTAACTCAAGAGTTCAGCTATAATTCGCGTAACTGTGAAAAACCAATCAACAAGGAGAAAATAACAGATATTCGAAATTATAACGTGAGAAAGACTGCGGAAGCAGCAAAAAATGAACGCAACATCAAATCAGTGAGAAGGAAACTTCGCGTCGGACAAACTAAGATGTATGCACTGAAAGATAAGCAGGATAACATCATCAGCAATCTCGAAGATATAGTAAAAGCGGCGGAAAAATTCTATACTCACCTGTACAGTACCCAAGGCAGCCACGACACCTCCATTCGAAGCAGTAATGAACAGGTTACAGAGGCTCCTTCTATAGCTAGTGATGAAATTAGATGGGCCATGCAAGACATGAAACTGCGAAAAGCGGCAGGAGAAGGTGGACTACCAGTCGATTCAATCAAAGATGGAGGAGACATAATGCTTGAAAAACTAGCGGCCCATTGTATGAACTGTCTATCGACTTCAAGGGTGCCAGATAAGTGGAATAATGCCAACATTACACAACCAACAAAAAGGAAGACGCTAAAGAAATGAAAAATTATAGGCCCATTAGCTTACTTCCAGAAATATATAAAGTATTTACCAAGATAATCTCCAATAGCATAAGGGCAACACTGGACTTTAGTTAACCAAGAAAACAGGCAGGTTTGAGAAAGGGATACTCTACAGTGGACCACATCTATGTCATCAATCAGGTATTCATGAAATCCGCAGAGTACAATCAGCCTCTCCATATAGCTTTCATAGATCACGAAAAGGCATTTGATTCAGTAGAGATACAAGCAGTCATAGAGGCATTAAGTAATCAAGGAGTACGGGACGCTTAGGTAAATATCTTGAAAAGTATCTACAGATCCCACAGCTACCTTAATTCTCCGCAGGAAAAGTTGGAAGATACCTATAAAGAAAGGGGTCAGACAAGGAAACACAATCTCTCCAATGCTATTCAATGCGTGCTTGGAAGAAGTATTCAAGCTATTAAACTGGAAAGGCTGAGGAGTAAGAATCAACGGCGAATATCTCAGCAACCTTCGATTTGCAGATGACATTGTTCTGTTCAGCAACACTGGGGACGAGTTACAACAAATGATGGAGGACCTTAACAAAGAATGTGTAAGAGTGGGGTTGAATATTAGTACGCAGAAATCAAAGATAATGATCAATAGCCGGAAAAGGGAACAAGAGTTCAGAATCGCTAGTCAGCGTCTATAGTCTGTGAAGGAGTATGTTAACCTTAGTCAATTACTCACAGGGGACCCTGATCATGAGAAGGAAATTTACAGAAGAATCATAATGGGTTGGAGCGCATTCGGCAGACATTGCCAGGTCCTGACTGGAAGCTTACCATTATCATTAAAAAAAAGGTGTACAATCAATGCATCCTACTGGTGTTGACTTGGAATGACATGCTTGACATGGTTGCTAGGAATGTTACAATGCCTTGGTATCCTCTCGAATGCTGTTTCATGCTTCGCTTGGCTTGCCTTTGTGAGGTTCTTAAGTGTTTCGTATATTATACTATCACTAATTGTTTTCCTTTTGCGCTGCGAAGTGACGTTAGAGCCGCCTGTGAATCTCTGCTAATTACCCATTTTGAGCATCTCTTACTGGCGTTATAAATTTTATCGCACATAGGATTGTGAATAGTTCAGCCGTTGCGGACGAAGTCGTACGAGATAACTTAAAGGATTCTTGTTTATTGCGGTGCGGTATAATGATGGCTGAAGTTAAGAGGTTGCTGTACTGGATTCATCTGTATAGATGTGTCTGTGTCCTGGATACGGCATATATATCTGGTAAAGTGCTAGTTGTTGAGCAGCTTGAATGAACAAGTCTCTTTTTCTGAACATCCCGTCTACTGACAATTCAATTTTTGGAAGTGTAAGCAGCCATGGAGGATATTCGACGTCTGAATTCCAAAATTCATTTCTTGGCAATATACGAAGATTTTCTCGAGTTCCTTTAGGAAAATACCTTCTACTTCGTTTCCTTATGTATAGAGCCAATGGGTGGCTTTTATGCTGTGTTTTAAGACGTAAATAATGTCAGCAAGCTTCTGTAGTTCTGATAAGTGGAAACGGGGATTCGCGAGCCTCAGATATTACAAGAAAGCTAGAAGTCGATCGTGGAATTCCTAGACATAGGCGTACTCCTCTAGCTAAATGTCTTTGAAGTCGCCCTTCTGACGTGTGGGAAATTCCGTGTAAGATGGCCGTGGAATACGCGATTTTTCGTCGTATTAATGAATTGTAAACAGTCAGCATGGACGAGACTGATCCGCCCCATAATGGGCCTGCAAGTCTGCGAAGTATAGTCACTGTCGAATTGACCTCGTTTTCGAGTTTTTTTTATGTGGGGTGCCCAGGATAGCTTGCATATCAAGTATTATGCCAAGAACTCGATGCTATGCGAAAATCATTAGAAGGTGTTCTTTCAGATTAAGAGAAATGTTTTAACTGCGTCCGAATGAAGTGAAATAATGCTGTCTTTGAGTGTGATAGAACCATTCCTCTCTCTCTCTCTCTCTCTCTCTCTCTCTCTCTCTCTCAAAAATTCGTTAATGGTATTTATGCCGTCTTACAATGCCATGTGAAGTAATATAACATTAAACCCCCATCATCTGCATACAGTGAAAATATTAACTGTTATGGTAGTCTTGTTAAATTAGCCATGACGCAGTTAAAAAGAGAAGGGCTGAGTACGCTTCCCTGTGGTACTCGCTGTTTGACCATATGTTCAGCACTCTTTCCTTCACCCGTCCGAACAAATATTTTGCGACCTGGTAAAAATAAAAAACACCACGCCATCATCGTCACATAGTCGTCATACCATTGTCGTCATACCGTCATCGTGAAGTTTTACAATCGACATCACTTTCGTAACGTCATCTCATTGTCGTCGTACCGTCTTCGTCTTTCCATCGACGTCAATCATACCACGTCGTTCTAGCGTAATCATACTATCGTCATTCAGTCGGAATTATGCCATCATTGTTATGCCATCATCGTCGTTGCACTGCCGTCAGACAGTCGCTATCATGCACCCGTTGTCACAACGTCGTCCTCATGATGTCGCGGTCTTGCCATCGTCGTCATCTGACTTTCGTCGTGCCATCATCCTCACTCCGTGGTCATACGGCTCCATGATACAGTCTCGCCACGCCGTTGCCGTAATGCACTTGTTGTCATACAAAAGCACTCATACCGTTGTCACGCCATCGGCGTACGACAGCTGCTATCATGCATCCCTTGTCAGAGCGTCGTCGTCAGGTTATGTGGTCTTGCCATCGTCGCCATCTGACATTCATCGTGCCATCATCCTCTCTCGTTCGTCATCATACGGCTTCATGATACACTCGTCACCACGCCATTGTCGTCATACGCTAATCGTCATACCATTGTCCTCATACCATTGTCACGCCATCGTCGTACACTAGTCGTCATGCGTTCGCTATCATACCATCGTCGTAATACCGTCACGGTCGTTACATCGTCGTTATTTCAACTTCGACATTCGACTCTCGTCACGCCATCATCGTCACGCTGTCGTTTTATCATCATTCTCGCCCCACTAACTTCATCTTACTCTCATTAGGCCGTCGTCGCCATACCACCTTCGTCGATCCATCAACTCGATTCCTTCTTAATTTTACTGTAATTATGCTGTCGTCCCTCAATCGCGATTATACTGCCGTTGTCAGGTCGTGGTCATCATTGCGTCATTGTCAGACCGTCACTGTCGTGAATCTGTTGTCATACCATCGTCGTCATGGCATCGTGGTGCTGTCATCGTCGTCATCCCACCTCCGTCATCCTATTGTCGTAAAACTTTCGTCGTCACGCCATCGTTGTCGTACACTCGTCGTCATCATGTGATCCTCATGTCGTTGTCACGCTATGGTCGTTATACCATCATTATCATTCACGAATTATCTCTTTGTCGCCATGCTGTCGTCGTCATTCCACCTTTGTCGTTAAATCAACGTCATTCCTTCATTGTAATTCCATCGTCATCACTGCATCAGCGTCATACTGTCGTCGTCCTGCTGCTGTCATGTGTCATGTTGTCGACCATGAGGACATCCTGATGGTCGTCCTCATGGTCGACTTAGGCAAGCGAGCGCCATAGAAAAGTAAGACAATACTGGAATATGTCACATGTAGCCGGAGCAACGGAAGTTTCAGAAGGGTCACTACACAGGTTAAATGAACGCGATTTCCGAAATACGGTGCATTGCTACATTGCTCGAATGGTAATCGTGTTGTCGCCGACAGTCATCGTGAGATGGGTTCTGCCGTAATATTTCGTTCTGAGCGAGCCTTTGTCAGTATCATACGCGCAAAGCATACGATACCGCATCCTAATTAATGTCGCAAAGAGGCGAAAGGCAGTAACCGGTACGACTTTTGACAGCGACGTGTTTCTTTCATGGACGTTACTTTCTGTTGTCCATAGACAACGGAAAATGAAGGTTTGCCTTCATTCACTAAATGACGGCGCCGAGTTAAAAAGGGCGCTAATGTTGGTTCACGCAGATAGCGAATGGGAGTACCGATATTTAACCTTGACGGTGCCTCTGTGGAAAGAACTGAAGTATCTAAATATGTGTGATTTATAACGGCGCTGCTCTGGCATTACCCTCAGGGAGCTAATCAATAACCTCCCCTTTTCCTCTCCATGTGATTGATGCTTTTGGAGGAGTGTGCAGAAGCGTTCGGATAAACGTACTTCAACAACATACAGATTATTTACTATTGGATCTTTTATATAATATATGATGTGGAGCCGTTCATCGCCACTGTCATCGGCGAGTTCATTGTGCACACCTGCATTGCAAATGCGATATCAAACGCCCTATAAGGACTATAAATCAAGCCGATTTCTCTTGCCAGAAAAAGAAATGAGCCGTGGTTTCATTTGAAGAACGAAGTCATCACTGTAAGCGCCAATGCGTTTGTGGTTCATGCACTACTTTCTATGGGGGGGGGGGGGGGGGTGAAGGGTCGGGGGAGCGCAGATCATGCAGTATTATAGGATCTGTGAAAAAAATGAAAGCCTGTTCTTTTGGCGCGGCACCGAAGAGTTGTATAAGTAATAAAGTGATCCCTTATCGCTTCGTAAAAATATCATTGCAAATGTCAAAAACTATGACCTTTTGGCGGTGTATTTGACACTGTTTTCGGCACTTTTTAACCTCTCCAAAACCTGAGCTGGCTAAATATATTTTTTTAATCCGCTTGTCTCAGCGAAATCATCATCATCATCACCATCATCATCACTCTGTTTTATGTCCACTGCAGGACGAAGGCCTCTTCCTGCGATAAATTAGCCCTGCCCTGCACCAACCAATTCCAACTAGCGCCCGCGAATTTCCTGATTTGATCGCACCACCTAGTCATCTGCCGTCCTCAACTGCGTTTCTCTTCTCTTGGTACCCATTCTGTTACCCTAATGGACCAACGGTTATCTAACCGGCGCATTGACGCATTAAACTGCCTACCCCGCTCCATTTTTTTTCTCTTGATGTCAATTAGAATATTGTCTATACCCGTTTACTCTGTGATCCAAACCACTCTCTTTCTGTGTCTTAACGTTATGCCTTGCAATCCTCGTGCCCCCGCTCTTTGCGCGGTCTTTAACTTGTTCTCAAGCTTCTTTGTCAGTCTCCAAGTCCCTGCCCCATAAGACAGCACTGGTAAAATGCACTGATTGTACACCTTCTTTTTCAATGATAATAATAAGCTTCCAGTCAGGAGCTGACGATGTCTGCCGTATGCGATCCAACCCATTTTTTTCTCCAGCGAATTAGGCGATCATAAGTACGACCGTACATAGTTCATTCTCTACTATATATCGGTCGCTGAGGATCCTCGCCAAAATATTGACCTCTTAACCTTTCAGTTACGAAAGTACAGTTTTGATGAAATTGGACTTCATGGCCCCGCTAATCACTTGCAAGTTTATGCAATCCGTTTCTACTTGATGGATCACTAACGTGAAATATTAGGCTAAAATAAGTACGCGGACTTCTTAGCTTACACGTCGAAAATAATATATAAGTGCCACCATCACCGATAACGTATAAGCTTTGGTACTTAAAAAATGATGCATAACTAAACGACGGGTTGCGGCACCTCGTTTAAAGTTCCGTACCAGTACTGCGTGAGTGACACCCCCGAATGTGTCAAAACCTGGACCATGCTGCTTGTTTTTTCCCAAGCAAGGACTACATTGCATTTGCAAATGAACGGGCACTAAACTTATCAACTTTCATATTTCTTTGTTAGACTAAATGGGTAGGCCTGCGTGTGCATAGGTACATAAGGGAAATTTCTCACGTCGCGTTGACTCTATCGGCACGAAATTTTATCATCATAAGCAATAAAAGGATCATATGTAACGGGATTTACTGAGTAAGCATCTTTATCTCAAAAAGAAAGAGTACCGAAAAAGAGCAACCTAAAGGTACAGCTTGACATTGTGTTAGCCTTAGGCGCATGTTCAAACTTTCGCTATTAGCTGGTGCGGTATAGTACAGTGCCAACTACAACGTTCCAGTGCTGAGCATGGCGAGGATCTAAAGCTGACAGATAGGCTAGCTGTAAGCGACTCACTTGTGACATTGCCAGCTCTTGTAGGAAAAACAAGCACTTGAAGAAAGAAGAACAGGATAGAAATTCGTGTCCTTTTGGATAGAATATCCTGTAGGACAACAGGGTTTCGTCTCTTTTTCATGTCACAAATTTAGTTTAAGGCCAGCGCCCCTGCTCTCCTGTTCTTTTGTTTTTTTTCTCAAGTGCTTCTTTTGCCTACATACACATTTGGCTACAAATGTCACTAATTTCGTGCACGGCAAAGTCACGATGCAATCCTGACCGCGGCGGGCGCATTCCAATGCAAGAACATTCCTGCCACTTGCTATACTTAGGTGTACGTTAGAGAAGCCTAGGAGATCGAAGATAAAAAACGAAAAGCCTGCACAAGGGAGTCTTTCACAAATCACGTGATGCTTTGTGACCATAAACTTCATCAAACTGCCCGCCACAGTGGCGTAATGGCTATGGTGTTGCGCTGCTGAGCACGAGGTCGCCGGACCAAATCGCGACCGCGGCGACCGCATTTCGAAGGGGGCGAAATGCAAGAACGCCTGTGTCTCATGCATTGGGGGCACGTAATATATCCCCCCTGGTGGTCGAAATTAATCCGGAATCCCTGTTACGGCGTGCCTCGTTATCAAATCGTGGTTTTGACGCGTAAAACACCGGAATTCGATTTAATCAAACTAGCTTTGTACAAGACAGTTCCCACGCTGAAATAACCAGGCTTCACAGGAAGCAGGGTGTCATTCTAATGGATACCGATTTTGTTGGACTAATCCTTACTACGTGTAGGAGAAATCAAAGGCATAAAGCCTGCGCCGGCCTCTATAACCTGTGATACATGCGCTGTAGAGTGATTGCTCTCAATGGAGCACAAATAAAATAGCAACATTTTGGCATACAGGTATTCCGATGGAATTTTTGAAATTTTGAAGTTGAATTTATTTTCGTCAGTTGTATGCATAAAACACAAATTTGAGGTCCCGAAGTAAAAACTGTCCAGGGGACCTCCTAACACGAGACAAATTGGGGTTAGAGTAATTGTGGCAACAGTAGCAGGTTACATCATACAAAAGTTACGTTGATCAGCAAAAAAAAAAAGAAGAGAAAAATGAGAGAAATGGAGAACGAAAAGCAGGGCTTTGAGTTCCAACTAGATGGTGGTAGTGTGAAGAGCAAGCAATGCTCGAAAGTATTCACAGGGACAAAAAATTAAAGAAAGTGGGTGTGGTAATATTTATCGTACATCTTATTGGATATTGAAAATAAAAATGGCCCTATTATTAATCCCTGAGGGATACCTACATTAGTTATTTTAGATGAAGACAAGGAACTGTTCACTTGGACTAGTCAGGAATTAGTTATGAGTAAAATTGACGCCGAACAAGAAAATTAAAAGAAAAAGAAACCAAGACGTTTCGGCTCCCATACGGGGAGGGGTGGGGGGCTTGTCACAAATATGATTTGTGAACAAGGTCGCTTTATGGGATGCCGCAACGTCTTGGTTTTATTCCTTTTAATATTTCTGGTCAGCGTCATTTTTGCCCTGCACTCTTAAGCAAAATTACACCCTTTGGGTCGTATCTTGCCACACAACGATAATCGTCATCTGTCTTGTCCGCATTTCTTTTCTTTAACGCTGCGAGCCCGGTATTCCCAGTAACGAACGGCACGCGCGTTATCAGCGTGACGTAGCATTCTCGACTGGAAAGTAACGAGCGCAGCGTTTTCAAGAAGGGAAGCGCAAGCAAGGCAGATGACGATTATTGTTGTGTGGCAACTATACACCCCAAAGGGTGTACATTTGTTTAAGAGTGCATGAGCAATCCCGACCAGACGAGTTTTCGTCGAACTCTTCATTTCATAGTCAGGAATTAACTGTATGGTGGGCCACAAATTATACAAGATTTCAGTTTCTGTAGCAGAATGAGATGTTTCATTGCATCGAACGCCTTAGTAAAGTAAGAGAGCACTGACTCATAGGCCTTCGTCTATAGCTAATTTAACTTTGCCAGAAACGTAATAAGTGCAAGTTTTGCTGACAAATGCTCTCGAAAACCAAACTGATAGGGATATATTTGCCTAAGATTTAATAAGTAATTACTTAAACGTTTGTAAATAAGCTTTCCAATTACTTTGCTAAGAGAAGACAAAATAAAGATAGGGCGATAGTTAGTTAAGCACTCCCGATCACCTTTTCTTTAAAGATTGCGGTTACCTTACCCGTTTTGAGGCACTTGGGAAAGACACCTTCTTTAAACAATTTATTACGTTGGCAAGTACCGGTGAAATTTTTTGATGCAGAAGCTTAATGTTCAAGGGCCGTATGAAATTTAGGCCAAGGCCAGTCGTTTCGAGTGATACGATGAAATTACAGACTTCTTGTTAAGTTGTAGGGTACAAGTAAAACGAACAGGGACTGCGTAGTAAATTATGTAAGGGCGGTTCTGGCTGTACATAATGTACAGCACTAAGATGGTTACAGACAACGTTAGCGACGTCCTTAGGGTAGGTGAAATTGACTGAATTGTAGCTGACGCATAATATGCGATTTTCAGCGGTATTAGTGCTTGAAAATTATTTAATAACTTGCCAGTTTCGCACAGCGCTATTTCCACATTGTGCAATTCTGGTTTCGAAGTGATGACGTTCAGCACATTTAAGGTAGCGGCACGAACTTTAGAATATTGTTTTAATCGTGGCCGCAATGTGTTATTGAATGGCTGAGCTTTGACCTTTTTACGAAGGTTACCTTCTTTTTTTACTATGGACCGCATTTTTCTTTCTTTTCTAGGTAGACTAGATGTTACGGGGCCTACGCAATGTATATATATATATATACACACACCACGAGGAAAGACAGAAAATCGAGACCTTTTGTTGCGTCTTTTATTTTTCTATGTCACCGTTTTGTTTACCTTACGCTTTTTTCTGACGCCGTTTGCACAAGTGTCGAGCTTCACACCAGAGGTTTACTTTCGCAGGCGAAAGGCCGGGGTAACATTGGCTTTTCATATCGACTTTCGCTCAGTCGATACTCTATCATTGTTCCGCTTCCATTAAACTCGATACATCTCTCATTCTTCAACGCTTAAAATACGAGACAAAAGATAAGAATGATTTATAGTAATACAGCTGCTGCGCTTAAAAGCAACGCTGAAGCGGCCACGAAGGCATCTCTCTCTGACTGCCCAGAGTTACTCCTGCTGTTGCTCGGCAATGGCAAGCGGTGCCACGCTGCGCGTCATAACCTTTCTGGTAGGTTCCTTCAATTTCTTCATTGCAGTAGGATGGACAGTTGGATTACTTGTTATTTCGTCTTCGTGAAACTTGAGTGCTGGTACGCCAAAAAATAATAATAAGAAAAAGTCGTACAAACACGTGGAGCCCTTACATGTGCCCTCGATTTTCGCTTTTCTTCGTCTCTACAGTGCTTGATACAACTATTAACCATAGTGTTATCCCTTTTACGCAACAGTCTTCAGCAGGCTTAGCTATGGTTTTGTGTGGGTGATGTCATGCGGACTTTGTTACGCTGCAGAAATTAGCGACATCAACTTTTTGCATGTCTGGAAACTGTTATGAACTCCTCGGAAGACGGCCTTCGTTTCTCGTTAGGATCAATCGTCTGTCTAGCTCTTTCGAATAATACGTTAATCGGAATAATTTTCCTAATTAGGTGTCTAATTAGTACATCCAATTACTTTGAAACGTGCCTATGCCTCTGTGGTAAAAACAAGCTCGAAGAGAGTGCATAATTATTGTATTTTCCCTTTTTAAAAAAATTGAATGCATTTTCTGAAACACGCAGTGTTCTAAGGAACTGAATTAGTTGCTCGCCTTACCTCGATTTGTCCGAGGATCCGTGAATCTGTTCCAGCCGTTCACTTAGTGTCACGTGACTGCGCAGCTACGTATGTTCCACAGTTGCCACGAATTGACGCCTTTCTGTGCCAATGTGCAGAAATAATACAAATATCACGCGTACGCCTGCTCCTGGAGAGCGGTGGACGAAGGGTCCAGTTTCCGCTCTGATTGAGGTTAATGTGGCACACTAGGAATGGCCCCAAACGTTCCGGCTGTAGCGAAGTCTTGTTTGCGAGGCAGTAACAATGTGAATAAAAATCTTACGGCGCTGTACTAAAGCCGCGGAAAGTAGCAAGCAGCTGTTCTGTTGCCCTCACTTGCAGTACAGGCCCCACATGGTGATCTTGAAGACCGAGTCCGGGGACCGTCTAGGCGGACTATTGGGTGACGTACTAGACGCCCTGTCGCTGTCCCTGCGCTTCAAGTAAGTGCCAGAATTTGAAAATTAACTCCAACAATACTTTTGTACCAGTTATTTTCTGAAAAAAACTTCCCGTTTTTTCAACCGCCCTTTGGAAACGTACGTAATAGCGAAGACGCATCGTTTAATAGACGGGAGCAGTACAAGCGTGCTTGTATCAAACACCTAATTTGCTCGTTGTAACTACGTTCTTTCGTACATTAAAAAAAATCGGTACACGAAAATTAAAGCCCGCGAAACGTACGTTGTCGGGCTTGAAATTTTAAAAGCGCACGCGTTCACTGTGATACCGTGCGGTAACTGGAATAGTTGTGTACACATGCAAAAATAATATTCAAAATATTTCAAGCAGGTTCAAACCTCCTTGAGTATGTGATAACACCTGTTGACGTGTCGAACGATTATCCGTCCCATGCCGTACATGCTTCGTGGATTACCACGATCTTGACGCGAGGCAACTCTTCTTCGTCGGTTGTGGTTGGGATTAGCTTTGGCGAGAGCTTATTCAGCACTAATTGGAATGGCTTAGTGCCCTGCATGTGATGTCTGCGGCGGCAAATAGAACATAGACCACCTATTGCACCACTGCTCTAGATTTTACATACAAAGAGAACTAATGTCCAGTGCGGAAGAGCGCATACACTGCTGGAACACTGTCCCCATTAATCATCGGTCCAGAAGGCAGGGAAAGCCGTTTTAATTTGCTTTTTTTGAAAATGACAGGATTGTGCGAGCGCCTTTAATTTCGTGATGGTGTCAGTGCACGTGCACACATTCACTTCTCTCCCCTCTCTCTTCTTTCCATTCCGCCTTTTGCTTCCCCCTGTGTAGAGTAGCCAACTAGATGATTTTCTGGTTAACATCCCGGCCTCCTTTCTTTCTTTTGTGTCTCTCAAAACAAAGAGATTTGTCACTCTGTCTGTCCGCTTTCCAACAGCTACAGCCTTCAGCTGGCAGCTGACCGGGCGCTGGGGAATCTGCTTCCCAACGGCACAGCCACGGGACTCATCGGCCGGCTCCAGCGAGATGTGAGTGAGAAAGACATCGCGTCTCCCCACCTTGCGCCAGTCACGCACGCGTCCGTAGTGCCGGAGACACTGCGCATGTGCGAGAGCGAGTGGGGAGCTATTCAGATGCCGACGGTATACCGACACGCCGCTATAGACCTGGAGTAAAGACAGGGACGGCTCTGCTGCCGGAGAGAAAGCAGAGACCTTTTGGTCATAATTTGCGTTACATAAGCTTTGAGACGATCTTACCTTTCCCTTATGACTTAGCTCTCTCTCTCTCTCTATAGACGCTCTGGACAAAATGTGGGCACCTTAGTTACGACATCTACAGCTTCTAGAATTGATGCTTTTGGTATCTTATATGGCAACTTGTTGTCAAGAGTCTTAATCGAGTTACAAGCACAAACGTCACTGAGCCTTGAGGGCCTGCTTTACATAATCTTCATAGGGCTCCGGGCGCCTTCAAACAGGGGCTCTCTCTAAAGAATGCGGGCGGGTCTGCAACTTGACTTTTTGTCGATGCCTGTTCAGAATAAAAATGTCTAAAGCTTGAGCACTTGACATATTAGATTCAGTTTGTATTTGATATCGAGGTGCCCTATTGCATATGCGACAAAGCTGAAAATTCCTGAAAATTTACTTCGGTTTGTGCACTAATGAAAGCTTTTATACTTGTCGCAAGCATTCCTGATCCCAAACGTAAAATGGTTACTTAAATGATTGGTGAAGCACGTTCGAGCAGCTTCCGTCGGCACTTGCTTGCAGCCATCAGCGAAGCACGTGTTCCGGAAACTTGCATGTAGTTGACATAAAAATTGTTACAGCGCAAACACATGCAACCACAATGTATGAAGGACGGGACACAAGCGCTGACTGTCAACTAAATTTTATTGACGGAAGACGGATAATTTAAGCAACTTAAAGGACAAGTACGCACATTTGGTCGTGCACGTAATTGAATGCACAGGATGCGAGGCTCGTTTGGGAGAGACGAAGATTCTCGGCAAAAGTGCCGACGCGACGGCGCGTCACTTTGGAAGCGTTCCACATACACAAATATGGCAGCAAGTGCGTAAGCACCCCTTCTGTATCACTTTTTGCTGCAGAGCTTCATTTTTTGGATGCGACTGCTTACTGATTTCAATGTTTGTTAGTATCCTTCGCCTTTTGCTAGTGTTTTTTTAGTTTTTCTTGTTTTTTTTTCGTTTTCTTGTTTTTTCTGCGCTGATTCCGTTGACTGCTGGCACGTTCGTTCATCGATGCGCATTGTCATTTTTCCCCGATTGTATCACTCCCTTCCCCCTTCACTTCTGCCTTTCCCCTTACATAAGGCATCCGTCTTCCGTCAATAAAATTTAGTTGACAGTCAGCGCTTGTGTCCCGTCCTTCATACATTGTGGTTGCATGTGTTTGCGCTGTAACAATTTTTATGTCAAGTATGCACCAACTCGCCCAGAAAGATTTTTCAATGAAATTGCATGTAGTTCAAAGGCCTCTAGCCTTTACACGAACGCAAAGTGCGAACATAACTTCACGGGCCGACTCGGCCCACTTTTGTCGTGTTCACTGAAACGCTTTACGAGCTCTGTCGCAATAGTCGGCGTGTGCGCGCGAGTGCAGGAGGCCGACGTGGCCATGGCGATGATGGTTCCTTCGAACGAGCGCAACCGGGCGGCGCGGTACACGGCCGCCGTCTACTCGGACGAAATCACCATCCTGGCGGCCGTGCCGACGGACAGCGGGGCAGCGGGATCCTTTGGATTCCTACGGGCATTCGACATGTCCGTGAGTGGATTACTGCATTCTTTCTGAGCCGTCCTCGAACGGTTTCATGCTGTTTATAAAGGCGTGGCCACTCTCTCAAACCACACAACTTGAGCGCTTTGACCGAGCCTCCGTCATAAAGGTGACGGCGACAGCACGACGGCCAAAACAACGAAAACTTCAACATGTCGACGACGATAATATATGACGACCACACTTCGTCGACTGCCAATGAAGACAGCGATTGCTAAAGATTCTCAGAATAACGTGCAGCCTTTGAACGCATTGATGGGTCGTAGGCTCACATATACTATTCGCATAGATCGAGTAAATGGACTGGACGAATCACTGCACGGAGTCATAAAAGTCTGGGGCGGTCTGAGGCAGTGTGGGCATGATGGCTGAAAGACAATAACATGAATAAGTGGTTCTCGATGACATACTGAGCATTGTTAGGAGCGCAACACTTCGGTATAAGCGCATATGGCAGTAAGAGTGAAGTTCTTATTTCCCTCGGTCTTCCCGATGTACTCAGTGGACAAATAAATAAACTTCAAGTAATTTTTTCCTACCTTTTTACCAAAATAAGTTGGATTGGGAGACCTGAGACCTTCAATTTGATAATTCCTAAGGCAATGTAGCCTTTTCAAAGTTATAATTTTTTCAAGGCTATAGCTGTCTTAGCGAATATCTGAGTTTGTTTTCGGGCTAAGTGGTCGGTGACCCGAGGCAATTTGGTTCTCTTCGGCAGCGATCTATTCCGGTGTCATGTCGAGGGGAGGCAGGCAAAGGAAATGTATACATTTGTGCGGCACTTTATTATGTTCTCAGCGTGCAACTTCTCCGTGTTTTGCATAGCTAAATGGCACGTGTGTCGCAGGTGTGGCTGTGCCTGATGGCGTCCCTGATCGTGTGCTGCATCTTCGTGGCCGCAGCCGACAACGAGCGGCGAGCTCAAGGCTTCCTACGGCGCTGGACGCACCATTTCTTGTGCCTCCTGGGCAACCTCCTGCAGCAAGGTGCGCGCAATGCGACGTACTCTAGTGAACAAAAGGCCGGACTCACTCAATGCACTTGGATACCCACGTATGGGGAGTTCGTTGCTGACGACACAAAAATTTAATTGGACGGTAGAGGTATACAGCTTCGCTGTGAAAACTCCCCATGCGTGGGCCGATGCCGGAGATAATGCAATATAGGCCCGATCCGCGCGGAGGTGAAGCAGGCGTTAAGCACTCCCCATACGTGGGCCGATCGCAAAGATAGTGCAATGCCGGCCTGACCTGTGGCGGAGGTGCAGTTCGCCACTAAAGGGCCCACATACACAGCTTCGCTGGTCATCCTTCTTCACACAATAGAAGGGCACTGAGATTTTTTAATCCTTCGGTGGGCTCGTTTGTTCTGCCGGTTATGCCAAGGCTGGCGCTCAATGCAGGAACGGGCGCATAAGAGCTGCGCTCCAAGAGGCTTAGGCTGGTGCAGTGCGAGTCGCACTTAACTGAGTGGGCAGCCGTTCGATTTGCTCGCCATGCTGCGCAAAATAAGGTTGAGGCCGACATTGCAATAAGACCACGCGTGGTCGTACCGCATGCTTCGTCCATGCGCTCTATCACTTTCTTGATTTTTAGAAGTAGTTACATATCTCCAGAAATGAGAGGGGGAGTGACTACAGACGAAGTTTTCTGAAACATTGCGTGCCGTGCATAGTGTAATGAAAGCGGGAGATCAAGAGAACTTGTTTTGACGTATTTCCAGTGCCACGTGCGAACTCGAAACACTGGTAAAACCTTGCACATAATATGACAGTTTGGCCTATGGCTCTTGCAGGGGGCTCTGGAGGCGAAGATGTCCGCGGCCAGCGATACCTGGCGGTGCGGTCGCTGCGCGTGGTGTGGTGGCTGTCGGCGTTGGTGCTGGCATACGCGATGGCGGGCCAGATGAAGGCCTGTCTCTCCGTCCGCTCCGAGGCCTCGCGCATCGAGAGCCTCGATGACTTGGCTCACAGGCCTCAAGTGCGGCCCTTGCTCTTCACGAACAGTATTCTGGTCGCTATGCTCAGCGTAAGAGGACTTATTTCGTCCCTGAATGATGTTTATCTGCCTCTCACAGCTGACGCTTCCCTCGTGGTTGCAGGTTGCACTAGCACGTAATTAATACGTATTAACGTGTTTAGGCTGCGGTACGCGGAAACAAACTTAAAGCGGAATGCTTCATGGTTTACGGCTATAATTACTAGGAAAGCGGAGTGAAAGAACCAATCACAACGGGGGGATCCAGTCTTTCGTTACAATAACTTTTTCCCTGAGGAACTGCAGTCGTGAAATAAGCTGACGTCTGTTGTCGTTAATACAAGTGATGCAGCAAGTTTTCGTCGTTGCTTGACAAACATTTAGATAAGGTATATGCCATGAGTGTTATATATGTTTCTTGCGAATGTAATGTCAGTCTGGTTTGTGCATTCGACTGTGTATTTTTTTGTGTAAGAACATGTTATCTTTCCTACATATGCAATGTTGCATCTCTTATTCCCTCCCTGTAACGACCCTCAAGAAGGCTGACAGTATTTCTGAAATGAATAAATAAATAAATTATACTATACCACGATATCAGCACACTCTATGAACACGTGCACGCTTTTAGTGCTTTTATTGCGATATAGGAGAGTTACAATTGAGAAAGTCATGACGGGGACGAGGGAACATGTACAACACTTAGCTTGACACATTCGAAATACTTAGGACTTAACGCCACACTAAACGCTAAACTCGACGACGAACAGCTCGACTCTTTTGCAAACGCTTTTCGCATCATTTGCGGTGGAGTATGCAAATGCTCTATTGAGTCCGTAGTGCGACTACAGGATGCGCCTTTAGGAGGCCTGCTTCGGCATAATCTGCTGGCCCCTCAGAACCTGTGACAAGAATTAGTGTGAAAATATTGCAGGGCTCACAAGAGAAAGTGTTATGGATTTATCTTGGACTTAACCTGGCATGCTGGTAGCAGAAGGCATGCTGGCAGCAGACGCCTCTCGTCCCGATCACTTCAACTGCAAGAGCTACTTGTCGCTCGTATCCATATGCCCCAAGAGCACCAGATCGTCCCGCTGCAAGCGCTATATTAGTTGTGCGGTGAAAGGCTTCCTCACTATGAGAGCTCTTCAGCTTCTTTTTCACCCTCATTTAAATGTTCACCCTGGACGATCCCTTTGACAGTGTTAGGTATAAAGGGAGAAGCTACCCCCCCCCCCCCCTTGCCAGATATAAATGGGCCCTAAACCACATTTTACCGAAGTTGAGAAATGCATCTGAGGTTAAAGCAGGCTATTTCAGAAATACTTTGCCGTAAAAAGTACTTCAATGCGCTCAGCCGAAGCTGAATTCTTGGCAATCAAACACCCCCGTCGGGGTGCTTCCGCTTCTTCTTCAATGACTCGCATTCCCAAGGCAACGGCGGAGCGGAGCGTGCAACACAACGCTCCGCCTCCTGAACGCCACCGTAGGACACAGTTAGAATTTGATTTTTACATGTTCACGACTCACCAAGCGCGGTTACTCTCAGGGAGCCGCAGTGCGTTCAGCCAGCGGACTCGTCACGGCACCTCACGGCGACCGTGGTATCTACGCTACGTAGCAGACCGCAGCTATACGCAACTGTAGTGCGTATGCGCAGCATTTGCTTTGTGCACGACGGGGCTTGAGTGCGCGTTCGCGCTCATATGCTCCCGTTTGGCCGTGCTACGTGGTGTGGACCGGCGTTATCCTTCCCCAGCTTGACCGACCGGTAGTAGCCACATACAACTTGCGCATTTTGAGGCGCTCTCACTAGCTCAGTATGAACGAAGTCGTCTAACCATTAGTGGCTAGCAGTGAGGGCACGCTGGCAAACGTGCGTGTGGTCTGACCGTAAGCTTCGCGTGGTTGTCGAAACTAGCGAGACCCGACGGCTGGGACATCGATATGCAGGGTGGCCAAAGTTCCCACGCGGGCATCCGCGGCCGTGCTTGAGCAGACAATAGTCGGCTTCTTCCGGAAGTACGGAATTATTGCAGAAATTCGAAAGCAGATTTTATTGAACTGCGCCACTAACTACACAAAGCAACGGTAGGAAGAAACGCATTGATACAAATACCCTTTTTGACTGATTTCAGCTATTGGCTACTAGCTGTCGCTTACGGAAATCTTTTTCATTACCGAATAAAGCGTCCAGATGAAAGTGAGGACCGGGCTTCTACTGCAAAGAGAGCGCTGGAGAATAAAGGCGACTTTCGCGTTGCGCTTGCGAGCTCCACCGCCGCGCACGACTGCAAAATTTGACTGAGATGTTCGCAGCAGCGTATGCTATCCGCGGACTATGTTTTTCACCAACGCCCGAGCACATCTCAATATGCAACGAATATACCGATAAAACACATAAAATTACGGGAGTTTATGTGCCCTAATCACGATCTGATGATCGTACCGATCGCGCTGTGACGTCCGCTTTTTCTGCAACAGGCCCGTGGCTTGCATATAGTATGAAAGAACAATTTCGCGTGGCTTAGCCATAAGACGTCTACTACTGCCACAGAGCTCTATGGACTGCGTCCTGCTTTCGTTCATGTTTTCGAAAAGCCAGAGAATCACACGCAGCTCTTTTCTCCCTATATATTCGCGACAGGCAAGAGACGGACTCGTTCGAGATATTATTTGTGTGCATACAGAGGCATGTAGGCTGAGCCACCATGGTTCACTGGTCGCCAGCCCACTGCGGCATGGCAGGCAAAGTTGAAGTGGTGCACGGCAACATATCACAACTGGTGTGCGTGCTTTTCTCTAAACAGGACGAATCAGCCCTACTGAGTGCTCTCTCGTGGCGGGCTCAACGTGTTCAGATGCAATAGATGCACAGATACAAAAAAAAAAAAAGAGAGAGAGAGAGGAACTTAGTTACTATCTAGGGGTAAATACGACGGGAATGGCATTAGATTACGTCGCACCTCTTTGAGGTCCCGGATCCATGATTTAAAACGCGTTCAGCACATCGCAAAGTGTTCTTCGGGAGCTCACTCGACACGCGTCCTGCCTCATCGAGGAGTGAAGTCCGACACTGACCATGGTCCGGTAATCTCCGTTATGCGAAACATGTAGCAGGTACCTGGCTATCCAGCATTGTTTGCGTTCGCAAATCCATACCAGCTGAACCACGTGTTCCTGTAAACTGAGTATTTATGCGTGTCGGACGACAGCAGCACGACGTCAACCACATTGCAGACGATCGTATGGCGGCAATGGCATGATTTCTACACCGGCCGTTCGACGCGAGCTTACAGCATTACGATTGTTGGGTTCTTCATAGTTGGCGGACGAGCGCAAGCGTTAGAAAGACGGATTATGACGTCATCGGCCACTATGTGTTATATGCAATCGTACGTACACATGGCTATTTCATGTGGTGCATGTTAAAACGACGATGGCATCTGTATTTCGGCGAAAAAGTGCTGGACGTTCATTAACTTGAGCGATCGTGGAGTTTCACTCAGTTCAGATCACTCAGTTTCTACGTAGCGTAAGCTGCCACGAGGAAAGTGCGGGGGAAAATGGGCCAGTTCCGGAGATAGCGCAGCCTAACAGGGCGCCTCAAAGCGCGAGCTGTTACGAGGAAAGAAGACCACAAAGTGGCACGGGGTTCGCGCGCCGAGTGTTTCAAAGGGCTGGTTGGTTTTGGAACGAGGGAAGCGTGCGGGTGACCATGGCCTCACCACGCGAGCAATGTAATACCCACAGCACGTACAATTTGCTAACGAGGAACCAGTTGAAAATTGTGATGCGTCCAAGTATAGATAGATTGAAGCCTTTAAAACGCTCGGAGCAGTCCCGCACTGTGGCAACTTTTCCGCGCCATTAGTGCTCACTGTCTTTACAATGATCTCTAGATACACCCAAGTATTTAACTGGCGTATAGTGACCCAAGACATGTTTGCGAAAATACATGGATTTGTAAGCCAGTAGTCATGCCGGAATCCCAAGCTCTTTCCCCAGTTGATAGCGCTGCCACTGACTCTACAAAGATGTTTTGCTATGTTCAGAACTCAATGAAAGCTTTCTTGGTTCGCACAGATTACAGCAATATCGTCAGCGTAGCGTATACTCCAATTGCGTGCAGCCTCGAACGCTGGTGCTGTTGATTACGGTTGGACAAAATTGCTCAATGTACAAGCAAAGAAGTAGTGACGGAAGGGGACATCCCTAGCGCACAGAGCGTTGCACGTTGATTCGCTCTCCCACCATTTTATTAACAATAATCCACGTTGTGCAACCTCTGTACGCCATGGCAACACCCTCTCTTATAATAGAACCAACGTTTACATGCTGCAAAATCCACAACATACGTCATGAGGCACTCCATCAAATGCTCTTGCTAAGTCGAGTTCTCTGATTCAGAAATCATCGCTATCATTCAGACTTCAAAGTAATAACATTCAAAAATTACATCACATTTTTGCTGTACATCCAAGTGGGAAAGATTTAAACGAACAAATATTTTTAGGCGTGTCCATCTAGGAGGACTTGGCCTGTCACATCTGTATCTGAGACAGCTGGTGAATCGCTTTATGTTTTTGCACAATGTTATTCACCCCTTTTTGCGAACTGTGTGCCAAGTGAGATTAGGTAGATATGTCCAAAGCTTATGTGGACGGAGTGTCGGCCAGCTACCATTTCTGGGTATATGAGAGAAGTCTCCCTTTCGCGTCGTACTTGAAAAGCTTATTTATCGCTCGAATAACACTGTCGCGTGTCTCGCAAAGAGCTGTACAAAGGCTTATGCGATGTGTTTATTCCACTTACCCTGTATAGAACCCAATACAATGCTGCCCCAGGACGAGACGTCTCAAAAAGGGTAAAAAACATCCCTGTGAGACGATGTGTCAAAAGTTTCTTTTACAAACTGCATACAAATATGCTAGAAGTAAATATATACATGGAAGAAAGAGGAATGTTCGTACCTTGGGTTATTCACTGTTTTATTCGTAGGAAACCTGAAAGAATTGAACACGTTTTTCTAGACTGTTGGGGAGATTAGTTCTTTTGGAATATTCTTGAAAGAACATTAAAAAACAACTTACACACAAATAGCTACGGCATTAGATTTTTACCGGTCCATACCGACGAAGGCAAACCAGTTGACATGATAATGCTCCTGGGCCTTATTAGAGTCGTCGGACGATCCCACCGCTGTTACCAGTTGTAGGAGTTGTCGGACGATCTCGCCGCTGCCACCATTTGTAAGCGTAGAAGGTCGAAGTGAGGAACTTGGGAGGAACTAGGCGAACAGGATTTATTTACATGTTATTTACAGTTGAACATGGGATACATTTGCACAGTCTAGCGTGACTCCCAAATGGGACCCGCAAGACGAAGCATACAGCAAACGAACACACTGCTCACGAGTACATTTCGAGCACGGCAACGAGCGCGACGACGAGCACCCGCACTAGCAGCCGACAACAGTCGCTTATAAGCACTCAATTTGTCCCTAGTTCCCTAGGTGAGGAAAACGTTCGACCAGTCAATCCGTAGAAGTCCTCGTGGTCGCCTTTGTGAGAAGGGGGTGTGGGTTATACACACACAGATGCCGCACAGGTTGCAGTGCTCTCTCCGAGGGCCGACGACCTTTGTAGCGCAGTCGTTGTGGTATCCATTGTGTGGCGTCCCCGTAGTCAGGTGGTCACGCCCGACCCCAGCCGGCGCCGCTAAATTCCAGAGCTGCTTTTTCCTGTAGTCGCCACGTGTGTCAGCAGACTGTGACGAATCCTGGGGCCCCCATACCGCAAAGCACCCTCTTGCCAGGGAGGCTCCCCCTGCCGCAGAGAGAACATGACGACCCGGCAAATTAACCAAGAATGCACGGGGCGCCAAATGTGGTCGAAGCACGGGCAGCGGGCTGAAATAGCTGGCACGTTGCTACCTCGGCCGGCCATTCCTAACAGCCTACATAGTACTCGGTTGCGGAGAATAGCCGATCGTCATGCAGGTCTAGACGCGAGAACAATACTTTAGAGGACCTGTAAGTAGAATGGTTCAAGCGTATAAACTGCAAAAACCAGAACCAGACTGGCTTCCTAGGTTAGAAGGGCTGATGTACATGCCAGAGTTTTGATTGTTGCTCTCCTCAACTCATGCTTGGCTGGTACGATTGTACAATGCGCTTATGTGTGAATAAAGTAAAGGCAATAAAGAACGAAAAACTAACCGTGGCCTTATTGTTAGACTGCCCACCTGATATGTGCTTGGTGGCAGACGTTCGATCCCCACATCGGTCATGCATTACTTTATTTATCTTAAGGCGAGGCGAAAAAGAAAACTTCCTACCTACCACAAGATGATAAGAATATTTCGCATTAAATATGTACCCATTCGAAACATTGACCCAAAATGTGATTTTCACATGCCGAGTGACCTTTGAAGTATTCAAGTATGTCCACAACGTATTCTTTTAAACGTCGCCTACACAAACTACTTGAATCAACTGCAATTGATGCAATCGCAGCTGTGTAGTGTGTGCAATGTGCGCGATTACTTCCATCGCGAGCGAGCGCGACGGCAAACGCCCGCGACCTTCCCCACCGCCACCTACGCGAGGGTATCCACACGAAGGAAACGGGGATGCGTAACCCACGCCACAGCAAAACGACCAAACTTCAACGATACTGCGGGCACAGTCGGTGGGTTCCACCATCAGTGCTGTGCAGTGTCCCACGGACACTAGTGATGCGTAAAGGCTGCCTACATTTAGGCGCACGACTCGGTCTCGCACGCGTGCGTATAGGCTCCCTATACTGATGCGCCGAGAACAACGCCATACGGCCATGTTGCAGGGGGCCGAGGTTTGCGTCACGTGACTGAAATCTCTATTGCTATTGGTGGAAGCCCGCGAGACATCGCGACAAGAAGCTTTTTTCTGGCTTGAGCAGAGACAGTTTCTCCTCGCAGAGTTAACCAACGATGACGACGCGTCAAATCACGGAGTAGTTCGCCGATAAATTGGCTTTAAAGATGGGCCCATCAGATTTCCTAATTGTTTTCGTTCCCATACACATGGGGCAGACGTACACATCTTGCTTCTGTGAAGTAATTAACGTAAGTAGTAAAACATAAGTGAACAGCAAATAGGGTTCCCTCTCATCGGCTTATCAACTTCGAGCCTGTCCCAATAAATCATGCAGAAGGCTCGAAAGATGTACATGAACAAACTCGGCAGCGAAACGTATCGCGTGGACGTTTGATAGCGTTGAATTCCACGCCACTGTTTCGAAAAGCTAATGCTGATTTCTTCAATACTTTTTTGCGACACTGAGTCCATATTTAAAAAAGGGCGATTAGGCGCTCTTACATACGACTTCTTTCACTACAGAATATGATTCCACGTGCTTAATTATAGTAGTTACTTGGCAATGACGGTGCCATTCACGAATGCCCAACTCGCTCGCTGCTCATTGGCTGCCTGCACGTCGATGTCGCCGTACATCTTCACTGTGGCGGACGCGGCGCAGAGCTCGGATCGTGCCGTGTGGCGCAGCGTGTGGCGCATGGTCGAGCGCCACGCTGGCCAGGTGCCCATCGACGAGCTGTACCGGCCCGCCCACCTGGCACAGGTGGCCCACGGGAAAGCCGTGGTGCTGTCGGACCGCACCAGCTTCCGCTACGTGGTGGGCCGCAGCTGCGCGCGTTACCCGCAAGCGCAATTCTACGTGGCCCGCGAGCCCATCAACACGCTCTCCTTCGGGCTGTACGTCAACGCGCGGCTCGACCAACGTTTCCGCCGCGCTCTGGACCAGAGGTGAGCCTCGCCTCGCCGATATCGTGGATTGGACGCATCGTTGTAGTACAGCATCTTCAGATGTACAAAGGCTGCACACATTGCGGGAGCCTGCCAACCACACGCTTCTGTGAACGTGCGCCATGCACGTGTACTGGTTTTACGTAGTGCATACCGCGTAGGCAGTATGTACAGTCGTCAGAAAAAGGGACGCAATTTCCTTTCTCTGAAGCGATGCCACGAGCAGCGCATTTCCGCTTTGAATTCAGCACGTTATGTGACTCCACATCGACTGCCGCATTGTAGATACGGGCTGCGTGTCAAGAACTTTTTGAGGTTCTGATTTAAAGCGGCAACAAAATACTGGACATTGTTTTCTGGATGCCTATTTGATTTCAGGCTGGTGCCGCGGCCTATACAGCGAGTGTTCACCCTGTCCCCTTCTCTTTTTTGTGAAAAGCGTTGCAAATATTCGATAATATCAAGTTTCCAACTAGCTAGGCCAACTTTCTGCATCTACACACTGTTTAGTTCGGCCTATACAACCCCGGAAGTAGCTCCTATGCTTTTGTCGCTTCAGCTTAAAGACGGCGCTCAGGTTAGCTTGTAAACTTTCTCCTTTGATTTATCCAGACGTAGAGTATCAGGCTAGAGGAGTGAACGTCAGGTCGACCTCTCTGCCATTTCTAAAATGAGCTTCTGTTTCTCCCCGTTGCTTGCATATCCGCAGGCTTGGCTGGCTTCGCGAGTCCGGCCTGATGGGCTTGTGGACGCAGCGCATGCTTCCGGACTGGGGACGCTGCGCGCAGCGACAGAAGGGCTTCCAGCCGTTGGGCCTGCAAGACATGCACGCCACCTTCGTGTTTGCGGCACTGTTGGGCTCCGTGATTCCGTTCATGGCGCTGGTGGCTGAAATGTGCATCAGTCACCGGCGGCAGCCGCGGACCATTCGGCGAACGAGACGCGGTCGCTTGTGAAAGTAGCTTATTCGTGGACACTGGTCGTACACGTGATGGGCGCGCAGCTTTCACGTTACTGTGACAGCGCCTACAGATGATGTAACAGCCATGACATGCTGTGCAGGAACCAAATGGATTGAGAAAGTTCCTGAATAGTCACAATGACTGTGCTTAATCACCGTCAAGCTAGCAGTTCACGTTAGCATTAGCAGCTCATAGTGGCTTGAATAGAAATCAAGTGTGTTATTAATAATATTAATAATAACTTCTTTATTTCCGTCAGTGATGGAGGAGGCTGCGGGTAAAACTCGCTTTAGAGGTAAGCGACTTGACTAGAGCCCGCAGCCTCCTTTACAGGGCAAACAGTGATTGAACACGAGATATATATATATATACATAGCAATTGACTGCATGTGAAATATGCACAAAAAATAAACGCAAAAACACAAAGTTCCTGAAAAACGCTCTTCAATTATTTAAGAAGGGATGAGTGACAAAATGTCCACGTAAAGCTGCTACCTCAGTTATATGAATATCAAGACTTGATTTCAGAAACAAATCTAAAAGTGTTGGTAGTGGGTATGATATCTTTTGTGTAGAATAATTGGCTCGCGGAGTGACCCCGTTCCACTGTTCCGTACACCTTGTGATGTAAGAATGTGCGTTCCTGGTGGGATTAGATAACCCATGAAGAAATTTTAAATTCTATTTACCTACCATTTGAAAGCTTGACTTAATTTGTAATTATAAAGGTTAAACACGGGTATTATATTTGCTTTCGGAAATAAGTCTGATGTGGTGGGCATTGTAAGGTAAGTTAAATAGTGCTCACAATAATTTTTTCTGAAATATATGTATCTTCTCTAGATTCGTACGTGATGTGGAACTCATAGGAGGTCAATACATAGGAGGCCATTGAAATAGTAATTAAAACCTGACTAATTAAACGGAAAGGAGTCCTGACAACAGTTCTAAGTCCCTACTGTTGACGTCAGTTTTTTCACGGCACCAGAGCGAACTAGCATCGTACACGCTGTTATTTTATGTTCAGCGTTGTATGTAAACAAAGAAACAAAAAGAAAAAGCACAGGGCTGCTTGGTTTCAAAACCGTTCTAGAAAGGGCATCTTCTGGATACAGGTAAGTTCGATGCCTCAGTACAGTTGCGGCCGATCAACTCGCAAGCAATCTTGCGACTTGTCGTTATGAGCGGCGGCGAGTCTTCGATCAGTTTATAGCGTTTATATGTTGTACTTGTTCCTTCGTTGCATAATGTAGTACAGTTTCTTGGAGAAGTTACAACTACGCTGTGATCACAACTGATTTTCGCCGCTCATCATGAGCCTTTTTATGTCCATTGCCGCATGAAGGCGCTTTCAAGCAATATCCCATTATCGTTGCCTTGTGCCAGCTCACTGCAGCTTGGAAATTCCCTGATCTCGAACTAAGAAACTTGAGTTTAGGCACTCCACCTTTGCAACTACCGACCAATGGGACGATCATCGCACCAACCGAAGTTTCTGTCAGGCTTCTCTCGTCGAACAAACGTCAGTGCCAAGAGGAACCCATGCGTGTCCTTCCATTCTCCTCATTTTAATTGCCACAAAAGGCCTTAGGTATATCACTTGGAACAACTTCCTCCGGCAAGCACGCACATTTACCGTTCATTTCACTTTGGCGTGTCATTTTCAAAAAGAAATCTTTGCTACTTAGTGATGGAGACATTCGCGTTCCGACGCCCGCACACTTGCCCTTATGATTCACTGGATACGTTGATACAAAGAATTTGATACTCGCTGACAAGGACTACTTTAGCGACAAGACCACCTCTTGCTCTTCGCATAGCTGAAACCGTGTCACAAACCACTTCAGATGTCGCACCACCTGATGAACGCCGCACCTTGCCTCTAAGCATATTTTGAAGAATTGGGCTTTCCACTAGGGGAACAAGAACATTCAGTGCTACTCTAAAGCTGTTCTGTCGAGGGCTCTTGCTGATCTCAGCTCCACCGTGCATGGTCACCACGGCGGTGCCAAGAACTTCCAGACGTATATTACTGAGCGCTCAGTGTAACGGCCAAAGATGTGTCTGAAAAAAAGAAAACAAATACGTTTCGCTCTTTCGTGTCGATACACATCCCGAGTCTAACAGTGTGTATCTAGAGAACACGTCAATGCAAGAAGCAAACATTTGTATATCCCGCGAACTTTGGCAATCCATGTTATGCGAAACATTTCGCAGGTGCCTGGCTATCCAGCATTGTTTGAGATTCCGCAAAGCGATACCAGGTGGGCCAAAGTATTTGTGTAAATTGAGTAGGTATCTGTGCGGTCGCGAGCGTACGTGTGTGTGTGTGACGACAGGGGCACGACGATGAAGGCGGTGACGAAGCGCGCCGTATTCCACTGCGCGCGAGACACAGGAGAAGGGGGTTGTACTCCGACGGCGTAGGCGTATTACGCGGCGGAGCGCGGCCGCGCGGGTGACATCTTGAAAGCGATCTGCAAATGTCTAGGTATGCCGAGGGAAATGTCCCAGGTGTCCTTAGCTATCGCTTAAGAGACGCGAAGGCGGAAGCCTTGTAAAGCCTTACTGTAATTCACCTTAATTATCTACCCTAATCCACCGTAGTCCACCCTAATGCACTTTAATACACCCTAGTACACTTTAATTAAATCACTGCTAAATCATGAATTAACTTTGCTAATGATTAATCATCTCTTTAAACAGCAGGGCATGCTTTGGTTCGCTTCTGGCCTTGCTTGGGTCACGTGATATTTTCTGTACCTCACAACGCGACTTTGAAACACAGAGTTCTAAGGCTCTCGCCTTAAAAAATATTCTTCACGATTCACGCAAACACATCTACAAAAGCATGGTTGAGCGAAAAAATTCTGTTCGTCCCGTGGACGACAAACTGTCTACTCGGCAAAAAAGCTGAGATCATTGAGCAAGTTTTTCTAAAATGCTGGGACCCAGTATTTCACTGGATCATTCTACAGAACACTATTAAAGAAAGCTACCACTCTATACGTATGACATCAGCTTTCTACCAGTTGATACCACCGACATGCGTTCCTTGGCCTCCAGAGCTTGTGAAAAACACATATGCAGATGAGGAATGCTGATGTATTTGTACGCTCGCTCAGTGCGCGAAAATTTCATAGAGAGTGTCAGGCTGTCCAGTCAGTACAGGGTATACTGCCTGGACAGCCTGACTGATTTAGAGTGCTTGGTGACTTGGCTGTATCGAAGAAATTTTAATCTCGTTGTGTCAACAAAGATAGGTGGACTCGCTTTTAACAAAACGGTTCTCTGTTTTTCGAAACCGACAATAAAGAAAGAAAGAAAAGCGATCGTTACCTAATGATTAGAATGCCTAACTGTCGTGCTTGACGGTAGAGGTTCAATGCCACCGTTGGTTCCACGTTACTTTCTTTTATTAAAGCGGGCCGAGCCCGTAGCTACAGCTAGCTACCTATCTACTTCCCTAACACACAGTGCTAAGAATAAGGCAACAAATGCTCCGCATTAACAAAAAAAAAAAAGCGAGAGAACGCTGTTTTTCCCGAAAGCAGGAACATTGACAGCGATGTGCAAATAAACTGCCGGCAATATTCGTTTGCTTATTACGCAAGCAATGTGTCAGGCACGCACCGTCAAACACGAACCGATCTTACTCAATGACCGCGAGCACTCACTGTTACAAGGCTGACGTGCTAAGGAGCACCTGCAGCAAGGAGCGCGCGTGCTTGCTCCAAAGCGATCGCTTCGCGCAGCCACCCGCTTCCCCATTTCAGCGGTGCCGCGTTTTCGAAACTCTGCTTACGCGACCTCCAACTCTAGGTGCACCGAAAGACAGCGAGCGTGAAGTCTCCAGTCATGGCACCCGCTGCAGATGGCCTCCAACGTACGGCACGCGGGCCGTACTAATAGTGATTCACAGGAAAGGAGAGAGGCACGGTTTTCTGCTACTCTAATGGAAGCACGGCTCAGCGCCTGGGGAAGATTGAGAGGTTGGGGAAGAGCAGTGCAGAAGTTTAAATAGAAAGTAGGAGTGTTGGCACAGGCTCGGCTGCATAATCAGAGGAGGCTGTGGCAATTGCCGTCAAAGGTGCGTGCGGTCTTCGGATGACTGCAGGGTGGCAAGCCCAACCCCGCCGGCAAACTCTAGGAAAGTTCGCAGTGCCGCGAACTGGCAGTCCGCGAGGTGGTGGTATACGCGGTGCTGAGGGTGTTGCACTCCAAAGCAGGACCAAGGCAAAGGACATAGGAAGCGCAGGCAGTTGAGCCGCGCGGACAGCCATGCGTTGCCACGGCCAGCTCGTAGAGAAAGGCACGCCTGCTCCGCTCTTCTAGTGCGCCCTGGATCACGTGACTTCCAACACGGTGCGCGTGGACGGATGGCACCTCATCAAGCCACTGCCATTCTCGGCTCGACCTCTCACACTTGCCCTCGCACCCGAAGCACATGGTGCGCGGGCCGCTCATTCTCTTAGCATTTAAACTTCTTCTGACCATCATGGCAATGGCGAAAATTCGTTTGAGGTGTCCATACAATTGCTCTCGCAATTAAAAACAAATTAGAATTAGAAGCAGCAGCAGCAGCAGCGATTTTAATTTTTCGCAGGAGCTAACCTCCTCTTGCATAACGAAGGAACGTGTTGCTGTTGAATCATTGCTAACGTGAGTTAGGGCAACGGAAGGACTCGAGAATGGAGACCACCGCTGCAGCGCTTTTGCTTGCCTCCGTTACGTTCCTATTCTTTTCGCAACTTTACACAATAACTTCCCCTTGTATTGTTTCGTTTATAAAGTTTGTGGAAGAAACTGTATCACCTGGTAAGAACGTAATCTCAACTATTGCCTACTCTGCACCCAGTGGTGTTTTTGTAGCGCTCTTTATTGCGCTTTCAATGTATAGACTACAAGGTATAGACAACCTACAGAGCGACACGTCGCATTCCGCACCTGCACCAAAAAAATAAGAGAAAAAAAGAAAGAAAAAATTCAAACTCTAGTAGCATAACTTTTTGTAGAATGCAAAATGGATTGGGCGCCGCAAAGTTTTCAACCGTTACTTTGCATATATTGTCTTTCAACCCTGCCAGCAATGAAGAATAATACAATGTAGTCGTATCCTTTCCCAGCGCTCGAAAAATTATTACATGAAAGTTTTAACAGCGTAATTAAAGGACTACATCATTCACCGAGTTTATATTTATAGAAAATAAGAGCACGTTAAGGGCGATGCGCTGAGAAAATTTCAAGTGTGTATGTTAATTACGCGGGGAAATGAACAATAACCAACCTCGGTTTTCGGCCTGTTAGGGATGTTATGTGAAACGCTTAAAGTTTTCTCTCGGTCCTGGTAGAACCAACAAGGGCAGCTTTTCTCTATTGGGAGATAAAACACAATAAAACACACCATGCTATGGGTGACCAATATAGTCAGTTTCGACGGTGCAGGCCAATTACGGTCTTTTGCAGCGAATAACTTATGCATGCCTTCCAGAGTTTTACAAGCATATTTTACGAACCACGTAGAAAGTTTGCAAAACGTCGTGAAAAAAGTAGACGTGCCAAGAAGTTGCCATTTCAAGGAAACAATGGGTATCTGTCGGGTGAAGTGTAGGCAAAGTAACAAGAGCGCCCGGTATTTACGAGCTTTGTATAATATTTCTTAGACAAGTGCTCGAGAGCATTAGACTGCCGATATCCGCAACATTACACAGTGTTTGAAGATAGTTGTACGTGTCACCGAATTCACATTTAATAGAAATAGGAGCCCTGATAGATGCGATGCGGGAAAACGTTAACGTTATTCTGGCTTAATCATGAATCATATCATCAGAAGCCAACAAACACTGACAGCAAGGACAACATAGGGGAAAGTACTTGTGCCTAGTAAATGAAACAAAGAAACGATAAATTTATGGAAACGAAATTTGATGAAAAAAAAAAAATTTGCCGCAGGTGGGGAAGGATCCCACAACTTCCGCATTTCGTATGCGATGCTCTACCAATCGAGCTTCTCGACGGCTACGCAGTCACCGCCTTAGTCGATACAGGGGCCGACTACTCCGTCATGAGTGGACACATCGCAGCCCAGTTGAAGAAAGTTAAGACTACAAGGGAAGGGCCTCAAATTCGTACAGCTGGAGGACACCTCATAACGCCGAATGGAATGTGCACAGCAAGAATTACCATTCATGACCGGACTTACCCTGCCACCTTCGTTATCCTCCAACAGCGTTCACGAGACGTCATTCTCGGCATGGAATTCCTGAACCAACACGGCGCAATCATCAACCTGAAGTCGAAGTCAATAATGCTGTCGGAAGATCAAGCGATACCGCCGGAGAGCCCTCATAGTCACCACGCCTTGAGTGTGCTCGAAGATCAAGTGAGCATCCCGCCGCGTTCCAGTATTATTATTTCCGTAGGCACCGAAACACCCGCTGACGTAGAAGGCGTCATCGAGGGCGACCAACATCTACTGCTCGACCGTGCAATTTGCTTCGCAAGAGGGATCGCTCGACTCCACGGAGGGCAAGTGGAAGTTATGCTAACCAACTTCAGCCAAGAGTTCAAGCACATCAACAAGGGCACGACAATCGCATATATCGAAGAAAGTGCGGAAACCAGCAATGCCTTTGTCCTCTCGGATTCAGCCGCATCTACCCCGATGAGCATGGTCCCCGAACCAGACTTCGACGTGAATCCAAGTCTTCCTATGAGTAAGCAGCAACAGATCAGAAGTCTTCTCCGACGATACAAAGAGTGCTTTTCGACGTCATCAAGGATTCGACCAACACCAGTTGCAAAGCATCGCATAATAACCGAAGAGTGTGCTCGACCACTCTGCCAGAGCCCTTATCGAGTTTTTAAGCTATAAGGCACCAAGTCGACGAAATGCTGCGCGACGACATCATCCAGTCGTCAAAAAGCCCGTGGGCAACTCCTGTAGTCTTGGTGACGAAAAAGGACGCAACCCTATGTTTCTGCGTCGATTATCGTCGTCTGAACAAGATCACGAAGAAGGAAGTATACCCCCTCCCACGGATAGACGACCCATTGGATCGGCTCTGCAACGCTAAATACTTCCGTCGATGGACCTCAAGTCTGGCTATTGGCAAATAGTAGTCGACGAAAGAGATCGCGAAAAGTCCGCCTTCATCACCCCAGACGGTCAATATGAGTTCAAGGTTATGCCATTAGGACTGTGCTCGGCGCCTGCAATGTTCCAGCGCCTGATGGACACGGTTTTAGCAGGATTGAAGTGGCAGACCTGTCTCGTTTACTTGGATGACGTCGTTGTCTTCGCTGGAAATTTCGACGATCACCTTAGGCGGCTTGCAACGTTACTAGAGGCCATCAGGTCATCAGGGCTTACTCTGAAGTCGGAAAAGTGCCGCTTCGCTTACGACGAGCTTCTTTTTCTAGGCCATGTCATCAGCAAATCTGATGTTCACCCCGACCCGCAGAAGACAGTTGCCATCGCAAAGTTGCCGCAGCCCATCGACAAGAAGGCAGTGCGTAGATTCCTTGGCATGTGTGCCTACTATAGGCGCTTTGTGAAGGACTTTTCACGCATCGCGGAGCCGTTAACACATCTAACCAAATGTGATGTCGAGTTAAAGTGGGAAACACCGCAGGCCTATTCATTTCAAGAACTCAAACGACGCATGCAGTCGCCGCCTGTACTTGCACATTTCGACGAGAACGCCCATACCGAAATCCACACTGACGCCAGTAGCCTAGGCCTCGGTGCCGTCCTAGTCTAGAGGAAAGACGGACTTGAACGGGTGATATCTTATGCTAGCCGGTCGCTGTCAAAAGCGGAAGGCAATTATTCTACAACCGAAAAGGAATGCCTCGCCGTCGTTTGGGCTACAGCGAAATTTCGCCCTTACCTATATGGCAGGCCACTCAAAATCGTCAGCGACCATCACGCCTTGTGTTGGCTAGCGAATTTAAAGGATCCTTCAGAACGGCTGGCGCGGTGGAGCCTAAGACTGCAAGAATATGATATCACTGTAACCTATAAGTCCGGACGAAAACACTCTGATGCCGATTGCCCATCACGCGCCCCCATTGACTCCGCGCCGAAAGATGACGAAGATGACTACGCCTTCCTTGGCATTTTAAGCGCCGAAGACTTCGCTCAACAGCAGCGAGCAGACCCGGAGTTGAAAAACCTCGTCGAGTATTTGGATGGGCACAGCGACGTTGTCCTTAGGGCATTTAAGCGTGGATTGTCTTGGTTCATGCTTCAAAACAACCTACTCGTGAAGAAGAACTTCTCACCAGTCCGCGCCAACTACCTTTTTGTTGTTCCATCGGCGCTGCGTCCAGAAGTACTCCACGCCCTACATGACGATCCAACCGATGGGCACCTCCTGCAGTTTCTCCCGGACGCTATCGGGGATACAAGAAAGGTATTACTGCCCGCACCTAGCCGCTGATGTCGCCCGTTACGTCAAGACATGCGAGACTGTCAGCGACGCAAGACACCACCGACAAGGCCAGCGGGATTACTACAGCCGATCAAGCCTCCTTACCGACCTTTTCAGCAGATCGGGATGGACTTGTTGGGACCGTTTCCGACATCAACTTCAGGAAATAAGTGGATCGTCGAGGCAACGGACTATCTCACCCGCTTCGGTGAAACCGAAGCTCTACGGAAAGGCAGCGCAGCCGAAGTGCCGAAATTTTTCGTCGAGAACATCCTGCTGCGACATGGTGCTCCAGAAGTCCTCATCACCTACAAAGGAACGGCTTTTACAGCAGAGCTCACCCAAGCCATTCTGCAATACAGCCAGACAAACCACAGGAGGAAAAATGCCTACCACCCGCAGACGAATGGTCTCACGGAGCGCCTGAACAAGACCCTTGCCGACATGCTAGCAATGTACGTCGACGTCGAGCACAAGACGTGGGATGCCGTCTTGCCGTACGTAACCTTCGCTTACAACACGGCGGTGCAAGAATCAACACAGATCACGCCGTTCGGGCTGGTTTACGGCAGGAACCCGACGACGATGCTCAACGCCATGCTGCCGCACGTCACTGACGAATAGAATCTTGACGTCGCTACCTATCTCCAGCGCGCTGAAGAAGCCCAACAGCTCGCCCACCTACGAACAAGCAGCGTACCGACAGCCGACGCTACTACCTTGGACGACGCTACGTCCAGTACCAGCCTGGCGACCGTGTTTGGGTTTGGGCCCCAATACGTCAACGAGGACTCAGTGAGGAGCTATTGCGACGGTATTTCGGACCCTATACAAGGTCATCCGACGTGTTGGCGAACTGGACTATGAGGTCGTGCCAGACGGTATTTCGCGATCACAGCGGCGCCGCTCACGACCTGAAGTAGTTCATGTTGTGCGTTTTAAACCGTTTCACCAGCGTGAATTAACTTTGGGGACGTCGCATAGCCGAACTTTCGATTTTCTTTTTTGGACTGTGCCACCTTGGACTTTCTTTCTTGTTACTTTGTTTAACAAGTGTCCTTTTGTGTTTCATTCTGCTGTTATGTTTGCAGCATCGGGACGATGCCTTTTGAGAAAGGGGGATTGACAAGTGAACTCGTTAATCTTTTATGGGTGAGCGCTTCTATCGTCCACGATGTGTTATCGCTCAGCGCAGGACGCGTATTCATGTATCGGAAGTTTCTAGAATGTTATCGATGCTTCTATCTGCTGTCTGTTGTTGCCGATTCTTGTGTAATCTGATTGCATGTATGCGCGACGCGAATGGCGTAGAACTTTGTGGAAGGCACGTGGGTCTCTGCGATTACTCTGAAACATTCGACGACTTATGTATAAAAGCCGACGCGCTTGACCCGCTGATCAGAGTTTCGATGATCGCGGACTGTGTTCGCCGCTGTCGCCGTTCTTTGAGCGTAGCCTGTTTTTGAGGGCGCAAGTTCGCCCAATAAAACGCTAGTTTCGTCCTTCCCAGTTTGGCTACTTTCTTCACCGTCACTACCACGTGACAATATTCAAGAAATCGCACTCACGCCTCGACGATGCGTTCCTCTCCCAACACTAAGCTACATAAAGTATTTGGCAGTAGAATTGCAACGGCTACTCACGGAAACGAGGAGCTCTATAACATCGTCAACACACGCTTACGTCACAGGGACCGCCCGATGTCATCGCCCTTCAGGAGCCAATGACGACGGCGAAACTCACTGGTTGAGCGGCCTACCACCCCCACGCCCACACTACGAATCATCAGCCACCTCTCACCACACTCGCCTGCCGCAACGTCATTGTCATACAGCAGGACCCTTTTCCGGACAGCCCTCCGCAAGTTTTCCTCGAAATCATCGCGCCTCAGCGCAAAAGCTCATCTAGTCTATTTATTCTTGATCTGTACAGCAGTCTCGGGAAGCGGCATCGCTTCTACCCCATCCTGGCGGCAGTGGATCGTTTTGCCCACGGCTCCCCCCTCATTGGGTTGTGGGAGAGTTTAACGCCCCCGCAGTTGCCTCGGGATGCCCTATACGAGAGACGCAAGGGCCGTCAGCTCTGGGCATACATTTGCCAACTCCGCTGCACCGTGCTCACTGATCCTGCCAGCCCTACGCGCACCGGCCACAGTGTGTCCTAAAGCCCCTAATAATAATACGAATAATAAATAACAATATTAAAGTAATAATAATAATAATAATAATAATAATAATAATAATAATAATAATAATAATAATAATAATAATAATAATAATAATAATAATAATAATAATAATATTAATAATTGCCACAAAATTTACAAAACAACACAAGCAGGCCGGTCTAAGCCTCCATTGGCTTGTAGGACTGTGCCAATGATAATGATAGACAAGGCAAAAAAATATACATAGATTGATGATGATGGGCCTAGCCCGGTGACGTGGAGTTTGCTTACCTCTATAGTGGACCAAGTAAAGTTGTTTCACTCACTCACTCACTCACTCACTCACATAAATTGATGATACATGAAGAAAAAAATAAAAAATAGAACGAATGACAAAATATTGAGAAGAACAAGATAACATTGGGTTATCTACATATCACCCAAGTTGAAGAGGTAAATATTGCGATGCAAAAAAAATATTCAAGAGGTTAATTTTAGTGTAGCTGCTTTAAGAAGTGTTTGAGCGTGCTTTTTGATGTCGCGTTAAAAATTTTTCTGGTAATTTGTTAAATATGTCAGGCACATAAGCACAGCGTCTGGCCGCGCCATACCTTGTGGCTGAACGAGGAACTACATAACGGACATGTTTTCTAAGCTCTCTTGCGGCGGCACCCTTTTGTTTGAAAGCGGAATCCCAGAAATGTTTAACGACAACTGTTTCTATACGTAGTGAATGGAAGTTCGGGAGACCAAGTTCACGGAAGATATTTGCAGATGTTACTATTGGGGGATTGTAAGCAACATTTTTAAGAATGTTCTTTTATAATCCGGTTTATCCCGCTTCTCCAACGATTCGAACAAAAGCCAAAGACTGTAATGCCGTACCTCAACACACTGTAACTTCGTGCATGTGCTATAATCTTTTTTACAGACAAGGGTGTAATACTTTTCATATTAAACAACAGCGAAGCTACTGACTTCAGTTTAAAACAAATAAGTGATAAGTGATGTTGCCACGATAAATTACCATCGAAATAGATTCCGAGATATTTCACGCAATCCACGTATGGAATAGGCGCACATTTACAATGAACACAGTACGACTCATGCAAGTAGAGAGGCATATTATTAACAGTAGTCTTAAGTGAGAGCGAAAACAAATAAGTTGTGTTTTTTGGGCATTTACAACAATTCCGTTATTACAGAACCAAAGCAGTGCCTTGTACACGTCATTTTGCAACATTTCAGTGGACGTTTTATAACAAAGGTGTTTCGCCAATACTACAGTGTCGTCAGTATACCGGAATACTGAACATTTCGAAATTGCCAAAGGGAAGTCGTTAACGAAGATATTAAACAACAATGGCGACAAAATGGACCCCTGAGGAACCCCAGCTTTTACCGACAGCTTAGAACTAAAAACGCCCTTATCATCGGTAGAGACCACGTGAAATCTGTTGCTCAAATAATTTTCGAGAACGTTGTAAAAAAGGCCCACGAAATCCCCCAAAATACAGTTTACTTAACAAGATCTGATGATTCATCGGGTCAAACGCTTTCGCTACATCTAAAGATAGCGCACATGTGAAAAGATTCTGAGCAAACGGCGAGAACAGTTCATCTAAAATTTCCTCAAGCAGTGCCACAGTACCACGGCCTGAAACAAAGCCAAATTGTTGATTGGTCAAGGTAGAAAATTTGTTAAGAAAAGAAGACATAGTTTGGAAAAGAAATTTTTCTAAGACCTGAGCAATAATGGGCAATATAGAAATTGGCCGATAGTTTTAAATACTATCTTTCTTCCCTGACTTGTGTAGTGGTACAACAACTGCAATTTTTAAGCATTCTGGAACTTCGTTGCCTTCCAAAAAACCATTCAGTATATGCAGGATAATATCTGACAGCGCATTGTAATTCCTTCTGGTGGTGTGTAAAGAAATTCCGTCATATCCAGTGGGCTTGTTAGGACGGAAACTGAAAATAATTTCTTCTATATGACTCCTCAAAATTCTCGGAAGAAAAGCTGACGCAGATACGGAATGCCCTAACGGCGGAGTGCTTGTATATGGAGAGACGGCTCTTTGGGACGCTTTAATAAAGTGCCTGTTGAAAGCATCAGCCACTTCTGTGAGAGGTTGTTGAAAAGCATCGAAAATAGACCGGTTATTGGAACTCACTTCTCTGAGATGATTTACCAAAGACCAAGTTTTGCTTACATTATTTGAAGATTGCTGGAATTTATAAAGAAAGTAACGGCGTTTGGCGCCACACAGAAGAGCAACTACTCTATTTCTCGCCGACTTGTTTTCTACTCACAGTATTTGGTTTCTGGAATTTCTTTGGCAGCGTTTCCACAAGTTGTCTCGATACGAAATGGAAGCAAGAATTTCCGTGTTCATCCAGCAGTGACCCTTTCTTACCGGCTTAGCTATCATCCGTGTGCAACGCAATTCAAAATTTTTCATTTGCATACAGAACCTTTCATTTACTTTGGCCGAAGAATCTTCTTTGGTTAAGGATGCCCAGTCAAACTAAACGATAAGGTTATCAAACTTGGATTAATTAACAGTAGGGACAAGGCATTTACGTTGCCCGGATTCAGTTTCCACCGCTGACGTTCCAGACGCGTTTAGTAAAACAAGACGGCATGCTACAAAATAGCGGTCCGCCATCCGTTGTAGAATAGTACATGACCTAAATGAACAGCTGGGACCTCTGACCGCTATGTGATCTAAACAAGATTGCACTAGCCTATTATCAACTAATTCCGCTCTAGTAGGAGCTTCAATTTTACATTCCAGACCATAAGCGGACAACGTAGATAAATAATCAGAAACAGCCACTTTTTCAGGGCATAAAATATTGATATTCAAGTCTCTGATCAAGCGAAATTGGTCCACTGAGCTCCATTGCCACAGAGCTTCTTCAAGCTCAACAACAAACCGTGAAAGGCTGCATGAGGGTGGTCGATAATATGGACAGAAAATGACCTCTTACAAACTTTGACCATCATAGATTCGGCATGTACAAAAGATGCATCACCAGAAGAAACTTGACAGTTGTCGTTTACATATAGAGCAATACCTTAGCCACGACACCCGCTTCGTTCGACAAAATGTGCGGAAAAGCCCTCCAAGGTAAACGTGTCAAGGCAAGCCTGGGAAACATTGATTTCTATAATCACAAATACGTCTACAAAGTTAGCTGCCCATTAAGCCAGAAATTTAAATTCGTCCCAGTATTTACGCAGACTTCGAATATTAACGCTCAGAATGGTAAAATCTTCATCAGAACTACACGGAAATTTTGTTTTAAATAAACTGAAGTTCAGTAGTTCACTGAAAGAAAAAGGCATGTTCGCTGAGCAATGTTTTGCAGGTCTACTTGTTTACCAATTCGAACAAGAGACGCTGTTTCATTCTTTTTCACGAAGATCTTGCCTCCTTTCGTCCAACAAAACTGATAACCCTCCTCCTTTGCCCTCGTTCTCGCTTTCCAGAAGAAATCACGGTTAACTTTGGTCAAGTTATCGTTGAAGTAGGTTTTTGGAAATGATGCACTTTCACGTACTTTCTTCAGCTTTCCCCGCACTTCAAGCCATTTTTCCTGCCAAATTACAGATTTAAAGCGCACCAAGACCACAGCTGTAAAAGTGATTTTGACTTTTAAACGGTGTACGGCTGCAATATCGTCAGACGAAAACCCCGAGAGGTCCAGATTTGCTGCCATTTGCGTGGTTGTTTGTGTTAGGCTTTCATTACTTTTCACTGACCAACTGTGGATATCATGATTCTTTAGTCTGCTGTACTGCTCACTTTTATTTTGGTTTTCTTCTAGCTTCTGTATTACTGCTGCCTGAGTTAACACCGTTGTTTTCAGAGCTTCCAGTTCAGCGCAATCAGACATTTGACGTTCCTGAATGTCCTGTTGTTGTTTCAAAACAGAATCATGCTTCTCGGACAAAAACGACACCGATCCTTCTAGTTCGTTAACTAATTTTGATACAGCCGTGAATTCTTCCTGCAGCAATAGGAGAGAATCAACCTTCTTATGCAGAATCGGCAACGATTGCAAACTTTTTCTGATTTCCCTTAGCTCAACCAACAGTGAAGGCTCAGAACCACTGTCTTCCTCCAGTTCAGCCCCTGTGCCGCTGTTTAGTTTCTTGTTACTTCTGCACGTTTTACAGACCCCACGCATCTCTCTCAGCATTCCCCATAGTAGTGAAAGTGTTCGCTGCTATTCCAGAACATGACTGGGGTAGTCTTGCCGAAATATAGCGGTGCGCGTGCTTACTGGTCGAGACGGAGAGGACATCGTCCACGTCCCGCAGCAACCGCGCTCGTAGCTGCCAGCTTGTTGCCTCGCAAAGAGCAGCCCAGTGCTAATAATAATAATAATAATAATAATAATAATAATAATAATAATAATAATAATAATAATAATAATAATAATAATAATAATAATAATAATAATAATAATAATAATAATAGTAATAAAGCCCCTAATAACTCTCCTCCTCGCGGCGCTTTCCTCCTCGATTCTCCTCGCCCGCCGGCTGCGCACGGCACACTTTTTCTCCTGGGCTCCCACGGACGGGCCGCAGCATTGCGGAGGCGTGTTATTTTGGGCCAGCTGCGAGCCTCAGTGGTGTTGAAAATTTTGTAAAATGCTGATAACTGCATCGATAATGCTGAAGGCCACGTTTATGAGGAGGTTGGTATTTTCTTAAAGCCGTGTGAATGGGCTATACTGATGTAAAAGGAGCTTTGAGGGGAGTTCTATACTCTAGACAATTTTTATGCCACATGATGAGACGCTTTACAATATGTGTCTGATTTAGTATTGCTTGGGGCATGTCCCTTTGTGTGTGACTTATTAAGCGAAAGCCTTAGATCTCTGTTCTAAGGTCGTGTAGTGAGCTAGAGAAAATATTACTTTACCGAAGGCAGGCCGGAAGCTAACCAGAGCATGTGCAGCCGTGTATAAGAGATGATTACCGATTAACAAAGTGATGATTGATTAGTGATTGGATTAAGATCAATTAAGGTTATAAAAGAGGATTAAGGCGTATTAAAGATAATTTAGGAGGATTAAAGTTGAAGGTAGATTAAAGTGAATGAAGGTGTACAAAGGTGCATTAGAGAGGATTATGGTGGATTAGAGGGATTAAAGTGAATGATAAGGATTAGGATGGATAAAAGAGTATTAAGGTACATGATTATTGTGGATTAAATTCGATGAAGGTGGATTAGGGTGCATTAAGTAGAATTATCGTGGATTAAGGTGAATGAAGGAGGATTGGGTGTATTATCGTAGATTTAGGTCAGTGAAGGAGGATTGAAGTGCTTCAAGGAAGATAAGGGTGGATTAAAGTCGATGAAGGTGAATTAGGGTGCATTAAGGAGAATTATCGTGGATTAAGGTGAATGAAGGAGCATTAAAAAGGCTTACAGTGGATTATGGTCGATGAATGAGGATGAAGGTGAACTATGGTGAATTTAGATGGATTAAGGTACATTAAAGAGGCGTAACGCCGATTAAGGTCCATGAAATATTAGCTGGATTAAGGTTTATTACAGTACGCTTTACCATCTTAATCCTGCTTCATCAACCTTAATCCATCCTAATCCTCCTTAATACTTGTTCATGCACCTTAATCCTCCTTCCCAGGTAGCACACAAAGTCTTGAAAACGTCGTATTAAGGGATTCAACGTCTGAAACGGATTTTTGACCAAAATCGACGCATCAAAGACGTTCCAAACAAGATAGCTTAAAACGAGGGGTGAATACGTTTTGATAACGTTGAAAGCCAGGCAGCTTAAAAACGAGGGGTGAATACGTTTTGAAAACGACTCAAGACGCCACCGCCATGCCACGGCGCGTCAGCCTCTTTAGAGGCTTCTACAATATTCAACAACCCATCCACGCGATCCAACCTTGCGCAAGGTGGCGATACCGTCGTTAAATCATGTGACCAAGGTGGCCACGTGATCCGTGATGCCGGGCAGTCGGGCGAGCCGGGCGTAGTCTCGTCGTCATGGCGTCGTCGCGTCACCGCACTCGCATTGCGCTGTGGTGTCTTTGCGGCTGTTCTGAATGTGCTGCCGCTGCCCTTTGCTATGTAAGTGTTGCTGTCAAGAAAACGATATTGTGTGAACAGTTTCGGTTGTGCGATATGTTTGTGTGGTTTTAATTTGGAAATCAGTAGTGTTTTCAATTGTTATGTGACCAAGGCGGGCACGTTATTCGTGAAGCCGGGCATAGTTGCGTTATCGCACTCGCATGGCACTATGGTCTGTTTGGGACTATTCTGAATGTGCTGCCGCTGCCCTTTGTCATGTAAGTGTTGCAGTGCTTTGCTGTCAAGAAAAGGACATTCTGTGATTAGTTTGGGTTGTGCGATCTGTTTGAGCCGGGCATAATAGCGTTATCGCACTTGCATTGCGCTGTGGTATGATAGCGGCTGTTCTGAATGTGCTGCCGCTGCCCATTGTCATGTAAGTGTTGCAGGGTTTAGCCGTCAAGAAAACGACGTTTTGTGATTAGTTTGGGTTGTGCGATCTGTTTGTGTAGTTTAATTTGGAAATCAGTAGCGTTTTCAATTGGAGGGCGCAGAGTGGAGGGCACTAATCAGCTCTTCAAGTTCATTGTCATGTTATGTGAGGCGCCTTTTCACTGACGCTGTAATTAAGGCGTTAAGGGCAGTATAAGGAAGAAAGTTAGAGGGACGAAATCGTGCCTGTATGTCCCTAGCGTCGGGATCGGCCGCTATGCGTGATCCTAACAAGAAAGTATTTTGCAGAATGCGAAGAAAGGCGGCAAAATTTCTGTCTGTGCGCACCTTGCCGATCTCCGCAATAGAGCCGTCATCGTGGTATTTTAGTCTCCCGTTTAGCAAGAATGTTGCAGACAAGAGAACTGGTTGAAACAGGCTTTTTTTTTAATGATTCAGTACTAATGCGGTATCCCAAAAGGTGAGGTCAAGTGCTCGCCCTATTTTCTTCCCTCGCGCTACAGTGCACTGACAGAATTTTGCGTGCACCATACCATGCTTTTATCGTGTTTGCGCTTCAGGTTCTCGATTATGTTTTCGCCCCCTTTACCCACGTGATGGGTATTTCATGGTCTTACCGGGTACCACGTGTGTCCATATATTGTGTCCAATATATGAAACGGCCAAATTCGATTTTTATTTGACGCCTCAAATGGTAGTAATGTATTGAGTCCCTTGTAGCTTTGTCCTTGTTATCAATTTTACAATTTGGCGAATGGATACAGCATGTACGCTGCATAACTCGCTTGTGGATACTGCATACGTGAGTCGAGTATGCCCTTGGTCTAAAATAACTTGTATGCTTTAGGTAATACGATTGTTTGCAGTTTGGGACGTGTGTCGGAATGTACGCTGTGCGCCCTTCGCGCTTTACGGCGGCCTGACGAGTTCGTGCGGGTGCCATGTGTGCGCATGGAGTTCGCGAAGCGCTCTCGGAGTTTATATATATATATATATATATATATATATATATATATATATATATATATATATATATATATACATGTGTTCTGTTCGCGCGCTTCGCACAACAGGGCATGTCGCAGTTCTTTGCCTTGTGCAGCACATTTTCCTAGCGTACGTCTGTGCATTATTTGATACCGGTTTCACACGGGGCTCTTTTAGCGGCTATCCAGTCCGTTACAAATCAAATTTCTCGGTCGTGATTGGCTCCTCTGCGCAAGCTACGAGAGTGAGCCAGTCCCATCGATAATTTCGATCCGGATCGGGCTTGATCGCAATCGAGAGTGGTCGTGTGACACCGGTTTTACACATGGCTCCCACATAGGGAACACTTTAAGTTCAATGCTACTGAGTGAAGAGCAAGTGCATATATATGCCAGTGGTGGTATGTGGGCAAGTCTTTCTGGTGAAGCCAATACTTGTGCATTCAAAACATTTCAATTACCAGCGTTGTGCATCAATGTGTCTACTTCGACAAAATGGAGCACCAGTGCAGATATCTGAGCATACCTGTCCAAGGCGGCAAGTGTGCCTACCTTGAAACCACTACCAGCATGTGCGGCAGTTCTATTTCCAGCAGCGGGACTGCACAATAATCACTAGGGTGCTCTCAAGCTGTTTATCTATGAAGCTCTGCCTGGACTTTGTGGCAAATGTTTTTGGACGTGAAAGCGGGGGTGAACTGGCAAAGAATTTGCTCTGGGCTACATGTGTTAAACGTTTTTCTCATACGGAGTGCTTTTTTCTTACTTTAGGAGACTGGAGATGTGCGCAAAGTGTGACATGTCAGTGTGCTAATTAATGTATTTGCTGGTTTGCAAATTATTCGTTGCAACTTTGTTTTTCCCAGAGAGGTACAACTTTGCCACTTGTAAAGGGCTTTTTAGATAAAACACTTACTATTTATTATGACCATTGCTTCCTTTGTTACACAAATGCAGCTTCCGGTGCATTCCAGTTTATTTCCATGCTTATGTAAGTTTCTAATATGAGGCTTGCATATTCATTTCTCACGTTCTGGAGTGGCAAGATGCAGCATTACTGTCTCATCGTTCGCTGTGCTACAGTAGTGTTCACTTGTTACACTGAATCCCCCGTTTAAGTATTCTGTACTAATTTCACTTTATTGCTTTTCTGTTGTATGGTTATTTTTTCTCGCCATTACCTTCTTTGATATATCCTAAAGGCAATATTTTCAATTTTGCATTGTTCCCATTTTTTTTTATTTCTGTCACAGGATTGTTTTATGATGGTATGCGGTGGTATTTCTTTTGTGCTCTTTTCAAGCATCTAGCTGATTGGTAACATTGCTTGGAGGCAGTTACCATCCGATTCATACTCTTGCATTTTTCAGTCTACTTCTTCCATTCGCTCCGATGTCACTTCTGCATAACTCTAGCCCATCTAATAGGACGTGCACATTACTATGATAAATTAGACACTTTAGCACACTCCAGGTTTTTCTGTTCATTTTTGTATGTGTACTTGGAATTTTGTTTATGTGCTAGTGAATGTTCACTTTCGAGTTCATTACGAATCCTTTCTGCGACTTTTGTCATTGTTGATGTACTTTTACTTCTATTTGCATTTCTCACACCGTTTGTTCGAACCTTGCATAAGCATTACATTTTAATAAAGTGTTTTTGCGTTGTCACAATGTTCTCATTTCATGCGCTCTTGCCATGAAAGGCTTGGTCTGGCCACCTGCAAAGACGTGGCCATTTGTTCTTTGCAGGATGTCATTCCCATTGTGGTTGTAAGCATCGTAGCTTACTAAAGGCGGTATTAAGGATTTATCATTCCTAACAGGCTCATTTTCGTGCGACTTGGTAGAGGATGCGCCGGCCATGCGGGGAGCAGTGCTTGGCACTGCGCCAACGCTCTTACAGTCAACACCGACGCTTCTACTCATCTGGGGCGCGATCGGAGATATTTTGTTCGATACGCGTTCTGTTCAGTTGCTGCAACGTCACAAAGTTGCAGTATGCAAAATTTGTGACAGCGGGGCGGAGAGAGCAGCCAATCAGAAAGCGGTGACCTCCCCGGAAGTTTTCCTCCGTCGTTTGTCGTCTGCTTGCAAACAGTATACTACAAAGCCAAATGTTTCTCGTCTTCCAATTGAATGAAATATTTATCTAAAAAAATGTATTTTTTCTTCTCAAGCCCAAACACGTTTTCAAATAGTAGTACGTGTGACTACTGCAATTGATAACTATTAGGTTCTTTGCGTCGTCCCTAGGTGGTGTCGCGCACAGCGAGAAGGAAAAAGAAAAAAAAACGGCGGGAAGAGTGGCGCACTTTTCAAGAGGCAGCGACAACATCCCAGTGGCTCGCTGGCACCGATGATCTTGTCGATTTCTCTGTACAACCAACGAATTATTTGTTTCGAGAAACAAAAACGACGCCGGAATTCACTTTCTGCCATTTCTTCAAACACGTTTCGCACCGCCACCCGCTCTCCTCCTTCCTCTAGAAAAGCCAGCGCAACAACCTAAGTTTCCAACGGTAGCGCCATTTTCTAGAATTAAACTATGGATTGGATTCAAACGTGCCATTCCGCAGCCGGAAAGGCCGCCTGTTGGATCCAATCCAATCCACCAGACGCGCCATGCGAAGCCATATGATCGCTCCAAACTTCTCAACTCCCGTCGCGTTCGGACGAAATGCTCGGTGGGCGGATGATTGACAGGAGCGTGTCGTCATTTTGACGTCACCAAAAACGGGGCGGTGCCCCGCGGCTGGCGACGTCGGCGCGGAGTAGGCCAATCGCGCGCGCCGGTAACCGAACGAACGCGCCGAACAACCATCTCCGATCGCACCCCTGGGGCGCGATTGGAGATCGTTGTTCGAAATGCCCGATCAGTTTCACCTCACGCGATTGGCCTAGGCCGTGCCAACGGGTGCGCCTGACGACGTCTGCACGGCATAGGCCAGTCGCGTGAGGCGAAACTAAAGGCGTGTTTTGACCAACGATGTCTGATCGCGCCCGTTACCCGCGAAAATTAGCTTCAGATGATCCTAAACCTTTCAAGACCGCTTCTAGACCAGCTTTTTGATAACGTCCGAAAAACGTTTAGAAATTGGTTACGAATAGTTTTGGCAAAGGGATTACTTGTGTCTTTCCCAATCCTATTTCTAGACCAGCTTTTCGAATACGTCTTGCAGACCTGTTCTAAATCGTCTCAAGAAAGTAATTAAGCCGGACATTAGCAGAGATATACGACGTTTTCCCGCCGAAGTTCTCTCATTCGTGTCTTCTTTAACCCGTTTTTATCGTCTTGGATAAACGCTACGAAAACGTTACGTATCTCTTTTGTGCTACCTGGGTTAATGCACCTTAATTGGTCTTAACTATATTATGGGGTTTTAGGTGCCAAAACCACTTTCTCATTATGAGGCACGCCGTAGTCGGGGACTGGAAATTTTGACCACCTGGGGCTCTTTAACGTGCACCTAAATCTAAGTACACGGGTGTTTTCGCATTTCGCCCCCATCGAAATGCGGCCGCCATGGCCGGGATTCAATCTCGTGACCTCGTGCTCAGCAGCCCAATACCATAGCCACTGAGCAACCACTGCGGGTAATCGGTCTTAATACTCCTTCAGCCGAGCCAGCCGAGCTGAGGAGAAAAATGGCGCGAACGAAAAAAAGAACACATCCAAAACGCAAGATCCGCGCGTTTCCAAGGACAACGGCAGGGAGACCAATCGCCGTGCAGAAAAACGGGGGCAAAACTGGTTGCCGTGGAAGGGGGGGGGGGACGCGCAAGCGGCGATGAGGTCGCGCGGCGGCGGCAGAGTTCAAAGAGTGGCGGTACTTTCAAATTATCAAGGGACTTTAGCGTGTCCAGGAATACCACGCTGGATCTAGCCCTGATCAAGCGTATTCCCGCCGCAGATTGGTACAATACCGGACACACTCTCGGCAGTGACCACTTCGTCCTACAGACTCAGATCACGGCCGGTCTGAGTAGACGGGTTGGACACGGCCACACAGTCTCACGCACTGGAATATGCATTTTGGGCACGGTGCGCACAGCGCACCCTTCCGGGCAGCCCTCCGCCCGCTCTTGAGGTCCGGATCGCCAGATTATTCGAGGACGCCCGGGAAACGACCGAAACTGTCTCTGAAGAGGCTGGCCTACAGCAACTCGACAACCGCCTCCTGCATAAGTTAGAGGCCCTCGAGGGACTTCAAAGGCGGTACCAGAATCAGAAACTCCACCGTAAGCTCCGCAAACGCATCGCGCTACTAAACTGGGATATCGAGTACTATGCGCATCAGTTCACCAATCAGCAATGTCATGGTGTATGCGACGGTATGCAACGGCAATATCACCTCCAGAAAATCTGGAGTATTCTCCGGCATCTCCTCGGTGATCGCACCAGTAAAACTACACAACGGCAGAACCTTCAGAAACCACAACATCTGGCTCCGGGTTCAGCTGCTCAGCTATTACGGGACGTAACCGCCAGGTACATTGGCGCACAAACACCTCAATAGCAACCACCCTACAAAGGCCAGGACAACGCTGAGATGGATGTCCCGGTTACCTTTGCGGAACTACAGGAGAGCCATGTGCGAACCACTTAATGTGCGGACCACTGTTCGCACATTAAGCCCCAACTCCACCCTGGGGACGATTGTATTACTAATCATCATCAGCAGAGGATAATCTCACCATGGCGTGATGATGCATGCTGACGCTAACGCGTTAGGTACGATAACGCTGGTAAATCAGGGATAGCATAATCATCATGGCATGCAACAGCGAACGAATCGGCAAATATTTGCTTATGACTGGACCTCTGTGGTTAAGCACCCGTACCAAACGAACGAGGTGTAAATTTCCCGGGAGCCAATAACAAACGCGTGCAGAACCAAGGAAGTGTTCGCACTGTAGGCAGCTAGTTCCGTTGCCTTGTTCCTTTTCTCGTGTCGTTCATGCAAGTATAAACTGCAGTCAAGTACCCCGAATGCCTGCACTCTACTCGCGATTGGTGAAAGCTGACCACCTGTCCACCCTTTTTTTACCCCATGAACTGGTGGTACTGTATATATAAAAATTTAACCCTTGTCTTTAAGTTACTTAAGTGACAAGATATCGCTGAAGTTTTACTGATTCGATCGGCTTCTGTCGCGAATAGAGAGCCAGTTGAATTATTGACGCAAACAAACTGTGCTCAAGAAAGTAAGACGCGGTTTATTGGGCGAACGGAAAGCAAAGAAAGGAGACGCTAGTGAGGCGAAGAGGAATGTTGCTTGTAGCGTTGTTCTAGTCCGTGGCTCTTGCAACAAACGTGAGGCGGGTGTCGACACTCTAGCCGACGGGACTTCCTGGAAAACCTCCTTGCTCCTCTCGGCCGACTCCTGCCAGACGACTGGCAGCAATGCGAGAGCCACTTCAGGCTGTGGTGTTGCTCGCCTTCTTCAAAGGGGCCTTGGCCTTCGGCTTTTTGAAGCCCTCCTCCTGGCTACCATCGCCAGCAGTCGCGAACACTGCTCCACTCTTCGGCTTCGTCGCCTTTTGCAGAGCAGCCGCTTGTTTTTTCCCGTCGCCGCCGTCGTTCTTGGTCACAGCCGCCTTTCGACGGGCTCCCTCGCCAACCTCGCTCAGTCGCAGGTTCTCCATGTCTTTCAGCACGGAGCGGTCATCGACCCGCTGGCGCATGATGGACACACGGCGTTCTTCAATTTCTTCTTGGATCTTGAGCTGATTCGCGAAGCGCTCGGGTTGCGAGCGCGTACACGGCGGCGAGTAGTCGCCGTCTACCTTTGACACCTCCGACTGCCTCGCGACATTCTTTCCAACGCTGTCCTTTCCCCTCGACAAGGCGGTCAGTGTCGAGGCCCTCGGTGGATTCTTAGAGGCACCGGTCGTCTTCCTCATGGTGCTGCTACGCAGGCTGCCGTTTCAGATGATTCAGTATTCGGTAGATGCAGATCCGGTGGCTGCTGCAGGCTGCAACGCACGAGGAAGCGCGCGAGTGGAAAGAATTCTTTTTCCTCCGCTTCCTTGTGGCATACTCCGGAGACGGGCAACACTGCAGCGTCGAACGCAGTATGTCTTAAGCTGATCATATCATCACATTTTTTTACGGCCACCACAATAACAAATATCCGTGTTAATGTTACTGATACATAATACGCCCGCATAATGTTCCTGAAATGTGTCCTTTTTTTGTATCTGCTACAACTTGTCCGAGAGTGATCTTATTTCCATGAAATCACGTTTACCCGCTACAGAATGCCTGATTAGGCAGCACAAAGCTTTAAATTTACTTTTATGGAGTAATACATTATTAAAATCTAAAAGTTGGATAATAATGTATGGCGTGTGCTTAATTGCTATTGAGACATTAACAAAATGATCGCAGGCGTTGGACAAAATCTGAACATTGCCCCGTAGTAGTTCTGCGGAAACCCGCAAGGTGGAGAGAAGTAATGAATAAAGGAAAAATCAGACATGCACCCGTTAACGGGTGGATGTCTGATTTTCCCTTTATTCATTGCCCCGTAACACTTGGAAAACTTCTACGCATATGGAAAACCGCCTGCTTCTTGGCCGATCCCCCATAGTGGGTATGCGCCACTGTTTAGGATACAAGACAAGGCAAGACAAGATCGTGCGCGAGAAGGAGGTCATGTGGCAGGCCGGCTGCTGGATGAGTCATTCATATTTTTTGCCGTGTTAATGCCTTAGCCTTCTTTGTGTGCTTGACACACTTCCAGGGACTATCTATTAATGTAGTTTAATTTGTATGTATGTGTGCTTGTATTTACCATTTTCACGCCTATTTGGCCGGGTGAATGCATGGGTAGCGCATCAGGTTGCTGTTCCGAGGAACAGGGTTCCAAACCAACCAACGGACCAACTCGGGTTACTGAGTATATGGCAATGTACCGTAAATACATATACCGCTCTTCTACGAACCTTTTTCCAACTTGGGTTACTGAGTATATGGCAATGTACCGTAGATACATATACCGCTCTTCTACGAACCTTTTTCGCGCCGAGTAGAGGCAATGGGTATGTGCCTCTCGGTCTGTGCTGGTCTTCAGTGAACCTCTTTGATGCCGACTTGGGTCCCTCAGCATGTTTCAGTAGCTGCGTGCCTCTCTTCAGTTCATACGCTTGACGCCAACTTGGGTAGCTAGATATGCGCTAGTCGGAATGTGGCGCTCTACAATGACGAAAAAGATCCCTTATATTTATCCGATACTGAGCGGAATCAACTGCTCGCCAAAATGGTTCTTCAAGGACAGCAACCCGACGCATCAGCAGTCTGCGCCGAAAATGCATCCGGTATGTGCCGCTTTCAATGAACGCATTTCACGCCACTGCTACAGCGAGCTGCGCCATGACTGTATTGGGCGTGTGCCGCTTTTTAATGAACTTCTCGCGAATTTGGGTTTCTTGGCATCAGTGGCGGTGATTCGAACAGTCGCTTACAACATACTTTGCCTATTTACAGCACTTCTGCCTCCTCCGAGCATTTCTACCGAAGCCTGTGCAGCTGCCCCGGAGCCCCTCTGCTTACAAAGCAGTCTGCACCAGTCACCGTCTCTGCCTGTTATCTGCGCCTGCGCCTTGGTCTCCCACACCAGCGCCCTGACCGGCTTCTTGGCTGTATAAAAGGCGCTCCCCTGCTCGGTCCCTCTTCTTGGCAGCAGTGGCGGCGATTCGAACAGTCGCTTACAATATACTTTGCCTACACAGGTTGGTTTACAATACTCTTGTTCCGTACGAATTGTTACGCTTTATTATTGCCACTGCTGCCAATTTGAATTTGACTTTGACACTGCGCTGTCTGCTTTGTTGAAATTTGCTGCTTGTACAAGTTATCTAGTGCATTTTTTGCTATGCCTAATGAAATTGAAAAAGTTCGAGACGGGCTGAGGAAAGAATTTCGAAAGGAGATTGCAGCTATGCTCAACTCACTAGAGCACGACTTACGCAACGACTTGAGAGAACTACCTAAAAGTGTTAAGCACTGCAGCGAACAGTTTGATTACTTACTTGCTAAGATTTCATCCTTACAAGAGGAAAATAAGGCACTAAAATCTGAGAACGCTGCAATGTCATCCGAGTGCGAGCCGAGAAGACGCGATGTTCCGAGAAGACGCGATCCGAGAAGACGCGATGTTCTGACCTTGAACAAAGATTGACAGGTGTGGGACAGTATTCCCGGAATAAAAACATTGAATTTATGAGACTTCTAGCAAAGGGAAATGAAAGCCTTCCGAACATGTTGCAAAAAACGGGCGAAGTGATCGATTAGCCGGTACTGGAAAGTGTTGTAGACGTTTGCCACCGGGTTCAAGCGAAAAACAAGAGAAATACAAATGTAATTGTCCAATTGAAAACTCGAGCAAAGCGTGACACTGTGCTAGCGAAAGCGAAGAAAACCAATCTCGTAGCAGAAAGCCTTGGATATAGCGATTCAGATTCTGTGTACGTGAACGAACAATTGTGTCCACTGCTCAAAAAATTGCTGGGAATGTCAGTGGCACGAAAAAAGGACAGAAGTGGAAATTTGTGAGGACGCAAAATGGGCACATTCTGGATAGAAAAACTGAGTCGTCGGCGATTGCGCGCATCACTTGCGTACAATACCTCGATAAGATAGCGTAGATGCAAGGTATTTTTTTTTCTAACAACTAACTGACGAACTGCGCTTTAACATGTGCTCCATCGTGTCGCCTTCTGACCTTTGTGCTACGTTTACTCAGAAAAACAAAGCTCTGTCCTTTTTTCAGGTTAATGCGCAATCCTGGCGAAATAGAGGTGAGCTAGAAGCATTTTTCTGTACACTGAGCTTCCGTTTCAACGTAATAATGATTACTGAAACTAGGTGACAAAGCAATAGCGATGTTATGCACCTACCCGGCTACAGTACATATGTGCAGAAACGTACTGATAAGCGAGGTGGTAGCGTCATGATAGCAACCGAAAAGACTTTCAAATGCAACATTCTTGTCGACTTCACTATAACCCACGAGGACTACGCAATTCTGTCATTACAAAGTGGAAGTAACGTGTTTTCTTGTAATATACAGACCACCCAGAGGTAGCGTTTCGAATTTTGGTTGCTTTCTTGATGGATATATGCAGTGGATCACAGAAAACAACCTTAATCTAGTTCTTGGTGGTGATTTTAATATTGATTTCTTTTCTTCTTCGGCGCGTAAATGTGAAGTCGACTGCACATTACACAGCAATGGATTTACTAATGTCATAAATAAACCGACACGGCTAGAGACAGCGACGGCAATTAATGTCTTCATTAGTAACTGTCGAGTTGACTGTCTTCACTCGGGAGTCATTAATGTCCAAATTAGTGATCATCTGCCGATATTTTTGTTTGTAGATTCTTTAACTCCTCAAAAACAGCGCATGCTTCCTGCGGTACTATACCGGCGCATAAACCAAAACACAACGAATTCTTTTCGGTCAGTGCTTGCAGGCGTAAACTGGAGTACTGTGCTCCGTGAAAGCGATCCAGAGGACGTTTATAATGCCTTCATTATCACATTTAAGTCTGTTTATGAGCAAAGCCTTCCACTTGAGACTTCCACCTCGTAAGGCTCATAAACCCTGGATATGCGCCGAATGTCTTCAAATGATAAAAAAGAAACGATCTTTATAACCGCTTCATCAAAAGCAGATCACAGGATAACCTGGCGCGTTTTTAAGACGTTTTCATACAAAGTCACGTCTTTTCTTCGCCGAGCAAAACAAGAGTATATGGAAAAGTTATTCAACCCATACGTATTAAAAAGGAGTGACCTTGTATCGAAAACAATAAATGAAATTTTGAATTCAGGTGCACATGCCAGCGGCATGCTTGATGTCTTAGTAGACAACATACCACTGGGTGGAAAATTATTAGCCGAAAAATTTAATGATTTTTTCGTGTCTCTGGCAGACAGCAACAGCGGATAGCAATAGCAACACCACGGTTTTCGCGGAAAATGTCTTGATATAATTAGATCCTACCTCAGTTCTCGCGTCTAACAAGTAACAGTAAACAACGAACTTTCAGATGTTAAACATATTTCTTCTGGCGTTCCGCAGGGAAGTGTTCTGGGACCTCTACTTTTCCTCCGTTATGTCAACGACATAGTCTGCTTAAGTAAGATCTGAACATTTGTGATCTACGCAGATGATACCGTTCTGTTCTTCCGAGCAGCACATGTACGAGATCTTGAACAGCAAGCTACAGAGTGTCTGCGCCTACTTCATGAATGGTCTGAATCGAACTCGCTAATCATAAACACGAAAAAAAGTTAAGCTGTATTATTTACGCCTCGTAACAAGATTGCTTCTACTCTGCAGATCTGCTTAAAGATGGGTTCGTCGTCCATTGAAATTGTTCCCGTGGTCAAAAGTCTGGGTGTTTTCTTTAACGAAAATTTATCGTGGGACGAGCACGTTGAAATGGTCAGGGGGCAAGTTGTAAAAGGTTGTTGGTATCGTGTCCCGACTGCGATATTTCCTACCGAACCGTGTTAAGCAAATGCTCTACAATGCACTGTTTTCTTCAGTCGTTAATTAATATATCTTGGTCTGGGGCACAACGTCATTGACCAATATCAGACGGCTGCACATGCTTCAGAAGAGAATTGTTCTAACTATTGTTAATGCTTCGAGATTTGAACATACCGCACCGATCTTTGCGTCACTTGGCATCACCCCCCTTCCCCAACTTCATGAAAATTTACTGTTAAGGCGATATAAAACAAGCATAAGACAGAATAATAGACTTATGTTAGACCTGGCAAATTTGAAATGCAAGGAACTTAAGTATGCTACCCGCACTGGCTTCACGTGGTTTGTACCTAAAACGCGAACGAATTGTGGTCGCCAAATGCTTAGCTACATTCATCCACAGACGTCAGATAACGCACTGGGAATTGATGTAAATTTATGTACTGCTGAAACTTTTCTCATAGTGTCTTATGCTTGCTTTTGTTTTGCTCGTAATGTTAGTAATTAGTGTTAGGGTTAGTAATTTTTACCCAGTGACAACTTTCTAAAGAACATAATACCACGTTCTTTCTAAAGAACATAATACCACATTCTTTCGAAAGTTGTCAATGGTTAAAAATTACTAACCCTAAAAATTTGTGCATTTACATTGTCACAAAGGGCAGAAATGTATACACGAACGATTTACGCGTAAAGGCGCACTGATAGGCCCGCGAGATGATAGGCCAACAGCTTCAGCATACTCTTTAAGGTCAAGGATGTAGTTAAAGTGGCAATGCAAGTGTTCACATGACTTTAGTCCAGCGAAGATGTCGCGAAAGAGAGGATATGGCGGGCGACCTTATATGGACATACGTGGAGCAATACGGCTATCAAGTGAGAGTGCGTGCGAGTCAGTGCGAAGAACTCCGCTGACGGGAGGGACGTGGCATATTAGTTATGACGAAACGTTTGCTATAGTGCCCGCTTAACAGGAGAAGGGCGGCCAATCCCAACGTTCACCGTTATTACACACGCCATTCTACCAGAGACGAGTGCATTTTCTGAACATTAAGGAGTCGCGCATCAGTTCTCTCTGCCTGTACAAATGTAGCGTGCATGAAGGATTCGCTCTACCAGAAACACGAATTGCGTACGGCTTCAGTGCGACAAGTGGCTTCGCATTCGCAGGAGGAATATCAAATGGCTGCAGGAAGTGCTCTATGATCAGCGTGGCGAAGTAACCGAGGACGGTGATGAAACCCGAAGTAACCCACGACGATGATGAAAACTTTATTTGTCGTCAGGTACACCATGCCCTTAGCCCAGTGCGTTTTTTTCTGCAGAGCTCCAGCGCTCGCTGGATGTGTACCGATATGTGCTGCTGAACTTCCAGAGATATCGTTTGGCACAGCCACGCTGAGAGAAATGCCAGTTTCTGACCAGTAGCGATATTTGTTTCAAAATGCATTTAAACTGTGGACGAATTTCCCCCGGCATTAAGCGACAGCACGGTGTATATATACCGTACATATACGCTTGTCCGCGTCACAGGGTTGCACGTTGCCGGGAGGTAAGTGTCTGGCTGCGCGATGACCGCTGCTTAAGCTTCTTAAACACGGCATAGACCCTTCCGATATATTTAACCCTTTCAGGGAGACGGCATATCTCCATGTCAGGTGTATCATCAGAATAAATGGCTAAGCAGATTGCTGCAATCTGTGTGAAGCGAAGCCTTAATGGCGATTCGTGTATTTGCGTTTACTTGTATCTTATGTAAACGTGTAATCTCGTGAAATGTTTACGTTTATCGACGACTCCAACTTTAATCTCGTGCTATTTTAATCTTTACGCACCACACAGCTCACAAGCTATCCGGATACGTACACACCAAATCATGCGGTTGCGCCGTGCAAGACGTCTACGCAACCGTGTCACGAAGACGAAGGCGATGCGCAATGCTTCTCGAGGAAATATAACAGTGATGACGGGTGTATGCACTGAGGAGTATGACACTTATATCGCTAACATTTAAGGACTCTCTACCTCTTGTGTCACAGTGGGACCTACCCATTGTGAAGGATATTGGCCAAGATTGTATGGACACACACAAAATAAATCAGAGAATGCATTTAATATAATTCCTTATTCCTTCAAAAAGTCGGCGTGCTTTCCCAGATATCTGCGAGTCGTCATTATACGTTCCGGCTTAACGTGCGAATTTATTTTTCATTACGCTTAAGAGAGGTGCGCTAAATGGCACTTGGCGGTCAGGATGCAGGCGCTCTACAAGCCTTTTCGCCGACTTGCATTCGGCGCACACGTAACCTTCGTACACATGTGTACCTGCCAAATTGTGAACTACCAAAAGTGTAAAAGCACTTACCGTCATGGCAAAAGAAAGGGAGAGGGCAAGGGGGGGAGGGGAGAAAGAAGCAGGCAGTTTCGTTTGTTTTCCATGAGCACGCACCTTTTTTGTGATGCCTATACGCACTTTATTAACTATTATTTACGTTTAGCCGTAGACATAAGGAGGAGCAAAATAGGCACAGCAAAGGCAGAACCATACGATGCATGCAGTGCATTTAGATCATAGTGACTTTAAGTGACTGTGCTTTTGCCGATTTAGCACGCGTGAGGTCAACTTGACCGAAGGAAATAGCCATCTCTTTAGCGCTTTGCATTGCCACGAAAAGTTTGAGCAGGAAGCATCCAAATTTATTTCTTATACGCATTTTTATTTCGAACAGAATTCTTGGAATACTGAGTCTGGGACTGCAGAAGACTAGATGGAACGGTGAAATTAGAAAATTTGCGGGCGCTAATTCGAATCGGTTGGCGCCGGACAGGGATAATCGTTTTTCGTCCTGCAGTGGACATAAATAGAGGCTGATCCCGGAGCATGTTCAGTCTCATAACGTGCGCCGATCCCGAATGCTGTACAGTCTAACAATCTGGGCAGTTTGCTTGGGAATGCGCCACTTGGGTCACTGTATGTATGCCACTTGTTATGCGCGGACTTCACGACGGCCCCGCCAGAAAACAGAGCGTGTCCAGAGGGAACCTAGAGAGAGGAACCCGGCTGAAGTACGCGCCTCATGCATGATGCCTTTAGACTGTTCGCACGCTTGGACAGTCGTCGTTGCAGTTGTTGACCCGAGTGGTGTTGTGGCGCACACCCACAGTGGGGGACTGCAGCCATGGATTGGATGACTAAATTAATAGTCATCGTGGATAGTTCTGCCCAATACCTTTTCTCAACCTTGTTCGCCTCATCTTTCAACATGTTTAAGAAATATTAGCCCGCAGGATATATTTTTTCCTAAAACTTCACGCAACATTCGTAGCCCAAATTCGTAAGAGAGAGAGAAAACATTTATTAGACCATCGAGGTCGTTGCTCCTGAGGTCGAGTGGTTGGTGTCGTCATTCCAGGACTCCACTGGCCATGGCTGCTCGACGTCTTCTTGTCCCAGTGTATCGGCCAGTCAGCTGTACCTCCCACCACTCTAATGACGTGCTAGGCGTCTTTAAGTGTTGAGGTTTGCCCCCGCACCCCCACAAAACCGAATTCGAAAAATTCTAGATAGCTTACGTATATATATAGCAGATTGGATAGCTGGGCTAATAGCTTTACTTGCATCTTGTAACTGTAAACGCGCACAAAGACGAGAACGAAGAGCATGGACCGGACGAGGCGCTTATATATCATATAGACGTATTTATATGTTTCAACTGATATCCGCCGAGGTACCGACCAAATCAGCCGCAGCTACTCCAAACCTGGGTCGGTAAGCAGTGAAAGCTTCGCTTTAAAATACGCATCAGAACACCCATTTCTTGCAACCGCAGCTGAGAGCTATGTTCAATCAATTCATAGCTGGCGCTTAAGCATGGTGTGCACCCACCATACGCTTTGTAGAACTTGAATTCACAAATGCAGCGGCAGCTGGAAACGCCGATAATGCAGCTTATTCCCTTTCAACTTGTTAGCGTTTGAAGTTAAGCTGATAGCACGTGGTGAATGCGTTTTGTACGTAGCTGCAGTCTCATTGTTCTCTAGCAGATTGTCGCAGTGCCACAGTGCATACAACTCCACCTATAGTTTCCATGTTTCCCAATGCGGTAACACTATACAGCAATTCATCTGCAGCAGCATATGTATTTATCTAAACTTGCACGAGGCGCAGGGTTGCTAACAAAAGCCCTTCTTTTGAGTACTCGACGTGTGACGTTGCAATCACAACATGCCTCTTAGAGTCACTAATTAAAACGTTTTATAGTGAAGAAGAAGAAACTTAATTAAAAAGAATGGTCCGGCAGTTTTTGCTGTAGTGGCCACAGGTGGCGCCAATGCTATGATGATTGGTCGCTTAATCAGATACCGCAGTCGGACGCTGGCTTTCATGAAACCAAAGGCAATTTAAATTAACCTACGTGTTTAATTCGCTCATTTGTGCAAGCTTGCAAATTAAATGGTTCGTGACAGTGCGCGCCTCACAGCGGTGCGAGGCAGCGCGCGTGCGCAGTACGGATTGAGGCAGATATGCGACAGCGTTCACAACACGCTGCGTTCCCTGGCAATGTGTTGTCGGACGCAACTTGTGGCAGCAAGATGGCGTCGAAGAAGAACGAAGAGCCGTGTGGAAGGGAGAGAATAAGTCTTTATTCTAGTGAAAAATGGCGTAAGCGATTCATAGCATCATTTAACTGATTCGCTAAAGAACATGTCAACATGCGAATATCTTCTATCGCAAGGATGCGGAAACCTGTAAAGCAGGTGAATACCGTCTGTCGCGAACGTCTGAAGCCTAAGAACAATTGAATATTGGCGAATAGGTGCGAAATTGGAATATCACCTTGCCGATCATCATTGCCGTTGCATATCAATGAAACATGAATTAACTTCTAAAACAAACTGGGTCAGGGCACGTTATCAGGAAACAAAGCCTAATTTCATCACTCGACTTGTTCCACTTACAGGTCGTTAGTTCAAGAACCATTGCGCCTTTCTGTGCTGCGCTAGAAGAGTAAATTTGTGCAAATGAAAATTCTAGCAGCCGCGCCTCGTTTTGTGGATATCCGTCGTTCTCATCTCATGTGCTATAGTGTTCACACCCGATAACTACGGCCCGATAAAGTAAGCAGCGAATTTCAATCCGTCCCGCCTCGTCAACCCTGAACAACTAGTATATTCTGTGCGTCCAGACAAAGAAGCATCACTGACGCTTGCAAACAGGAACACTGCCGGCGAGCAGCGACAGCGCCTCTAACGCGTTACCCCGCACAAACCAACTTTGTGGACATGCGGTCTCACCATGGGTCGTTTTCGTGTACGCATCTGTTGACTTCGGACACCTCTATGGAACGTATTACGGCTGCGCATATCTTGCAGCTACTTGCGTGCTTCCTCTTGGACCTTTACCTCTACAGCGCTGGAAGCATACTACAATGCGTGGTTAAGAGTTAGAGAGGATCGGCTGAGTACATAAATACCCAAGGCGAACAGGTTGCCAAGAGACGAGCGCCTTTTCTCTTTATCATTGCCACCACGACCAACGTGGCATTCGCTGCGAATGCGGCGGCACCAGGCCAGCTCAGTGGCGCCCCGCCTCGGTTGTGGGCTCGTGCGCGGCCGACGGTTGCGCCGGCTGCGGGGTGACGCTTTGCGCCGACTTGCTTGACTCCTGGCTGGAGCGGCGGTGCTTCTTGCGCTTGCGCTTGCTGGTCGACGTATCGCTCGCGTCCTTGCTGACGTCACCCTTCGCTGGTGACCGGTGACTTTTGGAGGTAATTTCCGCTCTGCAAGACACACCCATTGCGGCGACGCTCAATTGGCAAGGAGGGGAGACAAAAAGCAAGGCGAGTCGAGGCAGGGAGGTCGACCATGACGAGCGCGCACAGCGGAATAGGCACATGAGGACTATTTAACCGGTCACTCAGGCAGTTGCACTTCATCTGCACATTTGTACGAATATTTCACGCCATCGACAGGTGGGCACGCTGTCGCAGTAGTTTGGTCTCAGGAAATGGTACGGAGCCTTGTTTCAGGAAATCAAAGGCGCAAGGTAGACGCGGAGAAAGAGACATACCACGCGTCTATTTTGGCGCCTTTCATTGCCAGAAATATGACATCTGCAGCGACTAACTCACACCAAGATTCTACGGAGTTTAGCTAGTTTAAGGTTGCCACGAGAGAGAGGCCTCATTAAAGATGTCGTGCTGAGAGCAAGGGCACAACAAGTGTTCGATAGTTTTTTCGATCCACAAGCATCGCACGTTGGTTCCTAGGAGAAAATGGAGACTGTATGCAAGAGCAAGAATACCTTTACAAGAACAGCTATCCATTACAAGAGAAACACGAAATCTCAGGTACGCACTAACTGAATACTCATGAAAGGATGGCGCAAACACACAGGGATGCGAGAGAAAAACACGAACGAGCGCCGCTCATTTTTTTTTTCTTTCTCGTCAACGTGTGGTCGCGCCATTCTTTCTTAATTATGGAATACCAACACGCCCAGCATTCACTACTTCTAAGGCAAACTGAAACAAGTCGTACGTTAAAGACAACCAAGCTATACTGAAGTGAGGCGCAAAGGAAAGTTGTGCAAGAGAACCAAACGAGATATTGGCGGAAATCAAAAGAAATGAAAACCGGCTCATACTTTTCAACCGCTTCGTCAAATCCGGTGCAACTCCTCAGTCACCCCAAGCTTTTCTTTCCATACTTTGACGTACTACTGCCCCATAGGTGAGGTGCTCGCGAACAGGGTTTAAAATGCCATAGATACAGGTCCTCGCTTCCCCGAAGTTCCACTGATCTAAGGTCGAGCCGTGTCCGCTATATCGAGCGTACAAACTTTGTGTGGGCAGAAAGCTCACAATGAAGGGCAATACAAAATCCGCAAGGTAAGCAGGTTGTCTGCGGCAACTGTCGCGTCCGCGATCGCAGCAAACTAGAGTCCATTACGTCGCCTACCAAAGGAGGGACCGCTTACTTAGTGCAATCACCCCGCTTAAAGTGACACTTGAAGGGAAACACTAAATCAAGTTTAGTCCCGATAAGCTATTTCAAAACTATATTTTCGTTATTTCGCGGAAATATGTTGATCATTCGGAGAGAAAATAAGGTTGAAGTACCGTTTCATGTTTTTTTTTTCATGTTGATAACCCAGCGCCTATGTGTCAGTGTGACGTCATCGATATAAAAGTTAACTTTTTATATTTGGCCGTCATGGCTCAGTAAAAACTCCCAAATCTTGCCAATTGTAGTCTCTGCCTCATTTATAATACTATGCACTCCACTTTTGCCGATAACAAATTGAGCCCGAGAAGGCGCCGCCTATCTGTGAAGTCACGGCGCGAGCTTGTGCGGAAACTTGAAGGCGGCGTCGCCACCATCCTCGCGCTTTTTTCTGCTTACTCATGCTTTATTCGTGGTGAGGTTAGAGTAACGTTTCGGTTGCGAAATGTCTTAGACTACGTCGGACCTTCGCGCTACCTTCACATTACAGTCGTTAGAAAACATGCAAAGCTCCTTCCCACACAGGCTAACTTTGCCTTCATAAAATATGCTACGTGAAATCCTGCGCACGCGAGCGAGAAAATCTATGAGTCCTAGCACCTTTCGACAGCAATCAGTGCAATAGTGCGGTGCAGGGTTAATAACGAGAAAAAGTCATAAAAAGTGGCTCCAGGTGTTCAATGTGGTAAAGCATAAAAGGCTAGGGCAATGCACGTAAAGTCCACAATAACCGGTCTTTCAAAACGCCAAAATTAAAAAAAGGTAATGCGGCAAAGGCTCAACCAATTCTGAGGCTGTGGTTAATAAACAAAACTCGCAGTTTCGTCCGAAAGGCGATTCTGAGGCTGTGGTTAATAAACAAAACTCGCAGTTTCGTCCGAAAGACGAAGCACTGATTGCGACAGCAAATTGGACAGCTATGCAAAGTAAGGTTGGTAGATTTATAAGCTGCATAAACTGCTGTAAATGTTCGCTTACTAATTGTGCACGCTGTGACGCGTGCACAGGCAAATACGAACATATCTCTCTCGATGACGACAGACACTCGCTGTCCGAATGCTGGCGTGGCGAAAAGCGCGGCAGCAGCGGCGAGCGAATTCGCATTCGTACTTCATCTCTCTTCACTGTGAACTAGCCACGCGAGAGCACAGCGTACACAAGGCAATCGCCAATCTCGGATCGCCTGGCCTTCGAACCCACCGCAGACTAACTCTAAGGTAGGGCGCGGCCGACCACGCCCAGCCACCGCAGCCACGGTGTAGAAGAGGAGATGCGCGCTAACCTAACCCCCCCCCCCCCCCACCCGCCCCATCCTTGCACTCATGAGAAGACGGGGCGAACCTCCCCTGCTTCTTCCCTATAGCGCGCGCGAGAAGCCGCCGCCGCATCGAGCCACTATCCTTCGCGGCTCACCCTCGCAAGCTTTCTCTCGCATCTACAGCAAAGCGTATCGCCGCAATCTAACCGAACTTCGACTTTACACGGATCACGGCGACGCCGTCACCATCGACGAAAATTTGCCTTGAGCGTCCTTATAATTGCTATGGCAACACAATTTAAAAAAACGGTTCGGCAAGTTCCAGCGGTAGCGTCACTGACTCCCATGTTGTGAGCCGGGGTTCAAATCCCTGTGGCCCCTACTTTGTTGTTTCGCAAATATTAAAAAAAATGCCTTATTTTGCGGAGTTTCTCTAGCGTGGCGAAAATCATTTTGCCACTTAGATCTCTTAATGGCAAATAACAGCGATCAGCACGCCCTCACTGCCGCACCGCCGCGTCACGCGTATAAGTGCGTTTACTGCTCCGTTTCTGCACTACGTTATGCTGGTGTTTTTAAATGTGCTCTGTAGCGCAAGTAATAACGGCGCAAAGTTACTCAATCGCGTGACCTGACGGTGGGTGTGACTGTCCGGCAGTGAGTGGTGAGGACGCATTGCTTCCTGTCATCTTGTCTTGCAAGATGCAAGGGGGGAAAAGGCTTTCGCAAGGTTAAGCAATACTGGAGTAAAAAGAAACGAAAGAAAAAGAATATTTGTGAATTGATATTCGACCAAGGTACCCAGCGCAGTTTACCGCAACGCTATAACAGAACAGCCAGCCGTGCGGGGGAAACAAAAAAAGAACCAGAAAGCTCGGCCCACTCGCCTTCGCGCATAGCGTTTCCAGGTGGAGAAGTCATCGCATAAGCAGCAGTTGCCGCGAAGCGGCAACTGCAGCTTATGCTAGTGTTGTGTTAGTGTTGTGCTAGTGCTAGTGCTGTGTTGTGTTGCTACCGTGTCCTTCAACGTAACCACCACGTGACATTATGCAGCGGCGACAGAAACAGACGTCTGTATGCACTATACGACGTCGTGCACAGGCCATAGGCAGGCTGCAGTGGTTCCTGCCCAAAGTGAGCCACGCACATATAGCACTCCTGAAGAGCAGCGGGAACAGGATGAACGCCGAAGGGAACAACGTCAATGTGCACGACGGCTTCGCGCTCAGGCTCGGCAGCACCCAGTAATAGGCTCCGTCTAATTGGTCAATACGATCAAGTGACACCACAGCTTCGCTGGCCAACCACCTTCGCTACGTGAAATGGAGCCCATTTTGTTTAAAACCGAATTATGTTACACCGTATTGAACCCAAACAGTCATTGCAAGTTTTGGTATAAAAGCAAGCGCTCAGCCACGTTGACAATCAGTATCATCGAAGCGAGTTATTGAATCTATATTCTTCATCACGATTGCGCAGAACCCCTTCTATAGAGCACAATCAGTAGATGAAACAGCATCAAAGTGTGTTGAAACTGACGCAGTCGAAATTTGAAACGTATGAGTAACTATGACGCCTCTTACGATTTGCTTGAAGCACACGTTTGCATAATATTGCGTCGGAGCACACCGGGCGAATGGAATGCGTTTCTCTCTCACTGCGAAAGCGCACATCTCCGTTCTGGAATCAGATGCGGCCCTTGTTGCTGCAACGACGAGCATGCTGATCAGCGCGGGCTGCACAACAACGCGCACAGAATGAACGCTGACGCGAGGGACGCGTTTATTTAACTGTCCAGCGTGATTATGGCCGACGTACCTTAACATGAAGAATTAAAGAAAAACGAAAAATACGTCGGACGTATTTCCGTAAAAACAGTGCCGGGCCCGTGTAACGTACCTGTCAAAGAAGTTGAAGGGAGACGTCGGACGCGCCTTTCAGCACAGCCTTTTCATTATTGTGGAAGGGCATAATTTACCTTGTTTTGTTTTTAATGTCCCTTAAGTACAATACACCTGCGAGAGGGCATTTCTTCCGTTCTGAGTCGCTCTCTCCTGACACCACACTCTTGACCGGATATCAAATCTCGGTATCGCCATTGGCCAGATATATCGCTACCGGCCTGCTGCATCACCGGTGCGTGATACTAGAACGTGAGATGCGGGCCCGGGAGGCACACTCGCAGTTTTGTCAGCATAACGCCGGTAGAAAAGTAAGCGAACTGGCGCCGGCAAAAAAAAATTTACAATGCCGTCTTTTTTTTTTCGTTTTCTTTTGCGAATGTCTTGACGAGGAGACTAGCCTGAGTGTAATCGAGAAAATCTGGGGCCGAATTCACACAAACCTTTTATTTTGTCAGTGATCTCTGCCCTTGGTTGGCGCCCTTCGCTAATGGTATGTTCAGCATCAGGATTGGCCGATTTTTTTTTTTCTTGCGAACAATTCTAGCCTAAGAGGTGTTTGTGAACACGGGCCCTGTTTTACACGCCCAGACCGCACGTGAAGCATGCAACGGCACTGCCTTTTGCTGCCGAATTTTTTTGGCCAAGCGCACGCGAAGTATCGATGCGATGTGATTCGCCAAACTTGGAAACGGGCAACTCCTTTGCGCTGACTGGCGCAAAAGTAGCTGTATACATAGTTTAAGGATTCGAATTTCGGTTCTTTTTTTACCCGTCGTTGTGGCGCAGTGGCTATTGCGTTGGGATTACTAAGACCGAGGGCGCGCGATCGAACGCCGGCCGAGGCAGCCGCATTTCGATGGGGCGAAGGGGGGCGGGTGAAATCCAATAGCCAGTGTACGGTGCACATTGGGTGCACGATAAAGAACCCCAGAGGGTCAAAATCAATCTGGAGTCTCCTAATACGGCGTGCCTCATAATCAAATCATGCATATGGGGTGTAAAATACCAGAGTTTAATTCAATTTCTTCGGACCAAAGAAAAAATCAACGGGAATTTTTCGGGAGTAGCACATTTCTATGCATAATATCAATTAAGCGCAAGTGTGTAGGCACAAGCGGTCCCTCGCCAAAAAGCGCAAACCAACTCAGTGGTACAGCAGCTTTGAGCGTGCGGATTCAGCTTTGCAATATTACGAAGTGGACTGCATTGGTGTTCCCCACACCCGCTATGACGCACTTGTTTAATTGTGCTACATCACTGATTATGTGATTTATGTCATTGGTACGAATTCGGATAATTTTGAAATCAGGAGTTCTTATCTTCAGTTGTTGCGAATAGTGTCCCTGTGCATATGCTCAGAGTTGCGCCTCTCTTTCCGACGCAGCTCTGAAGAGCACCGGTTTATTTCGGACATTATGTCCAAGATAAACCGAAGTACGCCATCAACAACGTGGAGAATTGAGCTGCAACGGTGTCCCTGTAGATATCAGATGTACAAGGCAACGAGGCGAATAGAGTGCTTGTATACGTGAGCCATATACAAGAACAATATGACCACTATTCCAGAGCGCTGGGTTGCGGAGGGGCGCCTAGACTGATCGAGATGTTTTCGAATCGTTCGGATATCTGCGCGCGCATCAAGGTTGATCGTAGTCGATCGTTTCTGTGTCCATATGTCCCGTCAGTGAGCGCGCACTTCGATCTTGATAGACGGAACCCACTAAGTGCACTCAGCGTTCATGGTTGCCGATTGTACGAGCAAAAATAAGATCACCGACGATTACGATACTTTGTTCATTTTGCGATATATTGGCTGGCGCAGGCAATCAGTCTCGTATGGCACGTTTCAAACGGAGCAAAGTGTGGCGCCACTGCATCACTAATCCGGAGATCACGAGAGCCAGCTCGTGGTGCCAGCGCGTGGGTGGGATTCACAGCAGCCGCCGCAGACAGACGTTCGCTCATGCAGCGCTTTGTTACCACAAGACGGCGTGTGCTACACTGGCGCCATAACGCTATAGCCATCGTAGCCGCACAGGCCGTCTTGCGCGACACTATGCTTTTATTATTTCGCTTTCGTGCCACCAACGACAACAGTGGCTCTTCGTCGAGGGGAAGGCGTGTCTTCAGTGTCAGCTGCGACAACTTCCAAGGAAGCATGACACCAAGCCTCACTCGTAGCCGCTCGGCATCGTCCCTTGCAGGAGCAGTGGTCCCCGTGCCACATACCCCGGACTGACCTCAGCATCTGACGCCGCGGAGGAGCGTAGCCCTCCCCACCCCACGGCACCCTGCCCCCCCCCCCCCCCCCCCCCCGAAGCGCTGATGAGGTTGCCCACGCGGCTGAGGCTGCCCGGGCCGTCGGCAACTTAGCGCATGCACAGGCCTTATCCCTCCGGTCCTCCTCCCCTTTCCGCCTCAGTCATGGTTCCGCGGCACACTCCTCCTGCGCCATCGCATTTCGTGCATCTCCCACTGCACTCCGCGTTCGCTTTCATTATTCGCGGAGCTCGTTCGCTCGGTCACGCCGACGTTCGCCGCAGGAACGGGCGTCTACTAAGAGCTGCGCTCTAAAATAAAGGAAAAAAAACAAGACTCTTCGCCGGCTCACTTACGAGTGCTGCGATATGCGGCTGGGAATCTTGTCGACTGGTGACAGCTTGTATTCCGAGGTGCTATGAGGCGTGATCCCTGCGGCGTCATGAGGCGTAGTCGACGCTGACACACTACCGCCCGGAATCGCAGACGTCTCCGCCGTGGTCGTCGTGAGCGCAGGCTCGGGGGCAGCGGGCGGTGGGCCCACAGCGGAAGGCGCCTTCAATTCCGCGCCCTCAACCAAGGGCGCCTTGTCGAGCACCTTGGCGTCGGGCTGAAAGCAGCTGAAAACGTCCCAGTTCAGGGGCGCGCGTCCACCGGCGAAGAGCCACGAGGTGACGACGGACACCGCCACCAGGGTGAGGAAGCTGATGACCATGGAGAAGGTGCGGAACGGGAAGCGCTGCACGGCCTCCTCGTAGTCGTAAAATGGGTACTTGATGAAGGGTGGTATCTTGAGAATGGACTCGCCGCCGCCCGCGCGCAGGAAGCAGCCGACCACGTAGGCGGCGAAGGAGCCGTACGTGTTGACGTGCTCCTTGAGGTAGACCACGCACACGAGCTGCGGGAAGAGGATCACGTAGACCAGGTCCGAGGAGAGGTACCACAGGCCGTAGATGGAGTCGGCCGTGAGCGCCATGAAGGTGGCCAGCGCGCCCACCAGCACAATGGACACGCGCATCACGCCGATCACCTCCTTCTCCGTGGCCTGCGAAGCACGGAATGCCAATTGAACGGACACTGTAACGACAAGAATTGCATCACGCTGGAAGGGAATATTGAGATTCCAAAGAACACGTATACGTATACTGCAGAATAAATCGAAAAAGAAGGAAAAACATAGCGCTCCCCTAGTCATATAACCTGTTGCATCCCATCATGGGACAACACGAACGTTACTCACTTATCCTCAGTTCAGGATGTTCAGAATCAAGTAATACATATAATATTTAGCGGTTTTATGTCTGAGACTCCTTCGTTACATTTTACGCCTAACATTTTAACAATGCAGAACCTGAAAAGGCATAGTGGAATTTTTATGTTTAAGTACGTGTCCCGAAAGCTTCCATTTCCTTTGCTACATCCTAGTTAATTTCGTCATGTTCCATCGACGCTTCTTGTTACACAAAATAACTACTAATTACTTACGCCCACGACTAATTACGGCAAGCTCACTGCAAATATTTAACGTGTTCCAAAGTGTAATTCATTGCCGGCTGCTATAAAAGAGGGTTCTGTTTATTCGTTTAAAAGGAATTTGCGTTTACATGGGCTAAATAGACTGTTAACTTTTCATTATTCTATTTATTTGCAACGTTCTTCTGTATGTTTAGACTTGTAGAATGAGTATCGTATTTTTCATAATTCTGATTGTTCGCAACGTTGTATATACTGAAAGCTGCTCTACACTGCATGAGTGGAATTTTTATATTTAAGTACGTGTCCGGAAAGCTTCCATTTCGTTTGCTACATCCTAGTTAATTTCGTCATGTTTCATCGACTCTTCTTGTTACATAAAGTAATTCATCATCATCATCATCATCATCATGATTATTGTTATCATCATCATCATCAGCCTGGTTACGCCCATTGCAGGGCAAAGGCCTCTCCCATACTTCTCCAACTACCGCGGTAATGTACTAATTGTGGCCATGTTTTCCCTACAAACTTCTGACTCTAATCCGCCCACCTAAAGGGCCGTTTATAGTCCGACGCAACGCCCGCGCGCGCGCACGCTACGTCACGTCGGCGAAAACGACCCCTCTATAGCCGGGCGCACCGGCGCAGCCAACGTAACCGGCGGCTTCCGACGCGCCCCGACGGGCCCGGCGCCGATATGGCTCCTGAGCCATTCGCGCGTCGGCGTCGGCGGAACTCTCGCACCAGACGCACCACAATGCATTGCGCGCGAAGAAAAAGGCGCCAACGCTACTCCGCAGACGGCTTTTGCGCACGGCGCGCGACTTGTTGAACGTTCTGCGCATGCTCCGAAGATAGCAACCGAAGGTGGTGGTGGTGATAACTTTTTATTGTACACAGGGGAGTTGCGGACACGCAGGTCCTTGGGCCCCCGCACGGCCCCACTGCACTCAAACGTTCATGTCCCGGAGGCTCATGACGCTGGCAGCCCGGCCTGTGGCGATGGCTTGCTTGGCCGGGTCCTCGGAGCGCAGTAGGGTCTCCCAAGCCTCCCAAGTAGTAAGGTGCTCCAGGCCCCGCGGGGGAGGATCCGCCGGGCAGAGGAAAAGAATGTGATCGAGAGTGGCTTTGGGGTGGTGGCAGAGGGTACAGGAGGGGTCGGTGTGGACGTGGTGATAGAGCGAGCGTATATAAGGGGAGGGTAAGGTGCGTGTTTGGAGCCGCCTCCAAAGTGTCTGGTGATAATTGTCGAGGGAGGGATGGGGTGGGGGGTAGAGCCGACGCTCAGTTTTGGAGGCTTCGCTCGTTGAAGTATAGAGGGTATGGCATCTCGGCTGGCGCAGCGCAACCGACGTAGCGTGACTGACCGCGAATGGCGCTCGCCCGCGCGCCGATAACGTCGGACTATAAACGTGCCTTAACTTTCTGCCGCCCTCTGCTACGCTTCCCTTCCCTTGGAATCCATTCTGTAACTCTTAATGAGCATCGGTTATCTTCCCTCCTCAATACGTGTCCTGCCCATGCCCCATTTCGTTTTCTTGATTTCAACTAAGATATCACTAACTCGTGTTTTTTCCCTCACGCAATCTGCTCTTTTCTTATCCCTTAACGTTACACCCATCATTCTTCTTTCCATAGCTCCTTGCGTCGTCCTCAATTTAAGTAAAACCATTTTCGTAAGCGTCCAGGTTTCTGCCCCGGATGTGAGTACTGGTAAGACACAGCTGGTTATAAACTTTTCTTTTGAGGGATAATGACAACCTGCTGTTCATGATCTGAGAATGCCTGCAAAACGCACCCCAGCCCATTCTTATTCTTCTGATTATAACAGTCTCATGATCCGGATCCGCGGTCACTACCTGCCCTAAGTAGATGTATTCCCTCACCAAATCCAGTGCCTCACTACCTATCGCAAACTGCTGTTCTCTTCCAAGGCTGTTGAACATTACTTTAGTTTTCTGCAGGTTAATTTTTCGACCCACCCTTCGGCTTTGCCTCTCCAAGTCAGTGAACGTGCATTGCAGTTTGTTCCCTGAGTTACTAAGCAAGGCAATATCATCAGCGAATCGCAAGTTACTAAGGTATTCTCCATTAACTCTTATCCCCAATTCTCCCCAATCCAGGTCTCTGAATACCTGCTGTAAAGACGCTGTGAATAGCATTAGAGAGATCGTATCTCCCTGCCTGACGCCTTTCTTTATTGGAATTTTGTTGCTTTCTTTATGGAGGACTACGGTGGCTGTGGAGCCGCTATAGATATCGTTCAGTATTTTTACATACGGCTCGTCTACACCCTGATTCCGCAATGCCTCCATGACTGCTGAGGTTTCGACTGAATCAAACGGTTTCTCGTAATGAATGAAAGCTATATATAAAGGTTGGTTATATTCCGCACATTTTTCTGTCACCTGATTGATAGCGTGAATATGGTCTATTGTTGAGTAGCCTTTACGGAATCCTGCCTGGTCCTTTGGTTGGCGGAAGTCTACGGTGTTCCTTAATCTATTTGCAATTACCTTAGTAAATACTTTGTAGGCAACGGACAGTAAGCTGAACGGTCTATAATTTTTCAAGTCTTTGGAGTCCCCTTTCTTATAGATTAGGATTATGTTAGTGTTTTTCCAAGATTCCGTTACGCTCGAAGTCATGAGGCATTGCGTATACAGGGTGGCCACTTTCTCTAGAACAATCTGCCCACCATCCTTCAACAAATCGGCTGTTACCTGATCCTACCCAGCTGCCTTCCTCCTTTGCATAGCTCCCAAGACTTTCTTTACTTCTTCCGGCGTTACCCGTGGGATTTTGAATTCCTCTTGACTACTCTCTCTTCCATTATCATCGTGGGTGCCACTGGTACTGTATAAATCTCTATAGAACTCCTCAGCCACTTGAACTATCTCATGCATATTAGTAATGATATTGCCGGCTTTGTCTCTTAACGCATACATCTGATTCTTGCCAATTCCTAGCTGCTTCTTCACTGCTTTTAGGCTTCCTCCGTTCCTGAGAGCATGTACAATTCTATCCATATTATACTTCCTTATGTCAGCGTTCTTACGCTTGTTGATTAACTTCGAAAGTTCTGCCAGTTCTATTCTAGCTGTAGGGTTAGAGGCTTTCATACATTGGCATTTCTTGATCAGATCTTACGTCTCCTTTGATAGCTTACTGGTATCCTGTCTAACGGAGTTACCACCAACTTCTATTGCACACTCCTTAATGATGCCCACAAGATTTTCGTTCATTGCTTCAAGACTAAGGTCCTCTTCCTGAGTCAAAGCCGAATACCTGTTCTGTAGCTTGATCTGCAATCCCTCTATTTTCCCTCTTACTGCTAACTCACTGATCGGCTTCTTATGAACCACTTTCTTCCGTTCCCTCCTCAGGTCTAGGCTAATTCGAGTTCTTACCATCCTATGGTCACTGCAGCGCGCCTTGCTGAGCCCGTCCACGTCTTGTATGATGCCTGGGTTAGCGCAGAGTATGAAGTCTCTGTCATTTCTAGTCTCGCCGTTCGGGCTCCTCCACGTCCACTTTCGGCTTTCCCGCTTGCGGAAGAAAGTATTCATTATCCGCATATTATTCTGTTCCGCATGCTCTACTAACTCTCCCCTTGCTATTCCTAGTGCCTATGCCATATTCCCCCACAGCCTTGTCTCCAGCCTACTTCTTGCCTACCTTGGCATTGAAGTCGCCCATCAGGATAGTGTATTTTGTTTTGACTTTAGCCATCGCCGATTCCACGTCTTCATAGAAGCTTTCGACTTCCTGGTCATCATGACTGGATGTAGGGGCGTAGACCTGTACAACCTTCATTTTGTACATCTCAAGTTTCACAACAAGACCTGCCACCCTCTCGTTAATGCTATAGAATTCCTGTATGTTACCAGCTACATTCTTATTAATCAGGGATCCGACTCCTAGTTCTCGCCTCTCCGCTAAGCCCCGGTAGCACAGGACGTGCCCGCTTTTTAGCACTGTATATGCTTCTTTTGGCCTGCTAACTTCACTGAGCCCTATTATATCCCATTTACTGCCCTCTAATTCCTCCAATAGCACTGTTAGTCTTGCCTCACTAGTTAACGTTCTAGCGTTAAGCGTTGCCAGGTTCATATTCCAATGGCGGCCTGTACGCAGCCAGGGATTCTTAGCACCGCCGCCATGGTCAGTTGCTTCGGAGCTGCTGGGGACTAAGGGGCCGGTGTTTGATTGTTGTGTTCATATAGGAGGTTGTGGCCAAGTACTGCACCAGGGTGGGCAATCCTGCTCTGGTGAGGGAATGCGTTACCGGTTCTGGTCACGGGGATCAAACCACACTCCAGGCCTGTTTATGCGATTTTATCAACAGCCGGATTTTTTTCTTTTTTTTAGTCTGGTGGAAAATTTCGCGGCACTGGGATTCGATCCACGGACCTCTTGCACGCGAGGCGGGTGTTCTACCTCTACGCCACCGCTGCCACAATAAGATAACTACTTAATACGTAAGCCCACATCTAATTACAGTAAGCTCACTGCACATATTTAACGTGTTCCAATGTGGAACTCATTGTCGGCTGGTATAAAAGATGGTTCTGTTGATTCATTTAAAAAAAATTGCGTTTATATGTGCTAAACAGACAGTTAACTTTCCATTATTCTATTTATTTGCAAAGTTCTTCTGTATGTTTAGACATGTAAAATGAATATCGTATTTTTCATAATTCCGATTTTTCGCGTCGTTGTATATACTGAAAGGTGCTCTACAGTGCATGTTGTTAAAGCTGCTCTACATGTTCTGAATAGCCTGATGCTGTTCATTGTATACGTATTTTAGAGGGCAGCTCTTAGGCGCCCATTCATGCTGCGAGCGTCTGGGGGAATGCCGACGCTCGATGTGTGTTCAGATCACCAGAATTTGTACGAGTATGCTACAAATTCTGGTGTAGGAGTATCCTGCGCATTAAGGAGCATCGGTGAATTGTGGATGAATTTTTTTCTTTGACGTAAGCATTACCAAGGGGTCTCGCACATTACATCTTTTGACTCTGAGACCTCTTTTTGTAATTATGTCTTCTTTGAAATGAATATTCTTAAATTACGAAAATAATAAATAAAACAATCATCGTATTCTCGATTACCCTCACGTAAAGACGGTGGCACCAGGACTGAGTCGCTGCGTCACGTCAGACGTCGCGGTCTCCTCGCAGATATGGCTTCTTTATCCGGAAATATCGGCCAAGGTCACTGTCACTGCCTTTATCTTGTAATAAGGAGCGATAACCCCTTTGGGAAGAATTCTCTCATTTCAAACGGTACGTACTGATTCCTGTAAGAAGTCAGTATAGTCACCGCCTCTACATATCATAATCCGCTGCGTCATTATTACGTGATTATTGTGGCAGTGCCCATTCATCTGAAATGCACATTCTATGCTCCAACTTTTCAGATTGAGCGAACCGTAGTGGCAGCTGCACCTGTGTGCACCCTGTGCCTTCTGTGATTACCCACCGCAGTAAATCCACAGTGCCCTGTGACGTTCTGCACTATTGGCTACAGAACGAAGCTCCACGCTAGCCCACCCCTGTTAGCCAAGTAGAAAAAAAAAAGGGACTGGGCGGAGCACGCACGTTCTGCCTGATGCCGAGTTTGTAGATATTCCAGGCGAACATAGAGGCCGCGCTGAGGATGGACGAGTCCGAAGAGGACATCACCGCCGCGGAGACGGCGCCCAGCCCCATGGCGGAGACGAAGCCGGGCGTCAGGTACTGCAGGACCAGCGGCAACGTCAGCGACGTCGCCTCGCCCGTCAGTGGAACGGCCTTCGTGTAGCCCGCTTTCGTAAAGTCTGCACGCAAGGGCACAGAAAAGAGTTGGCGGTGCGAATACGCGTCGCTGAAGGCGAGCCATGCATGGGGCAAGAACCGATCAGGAACGGAAAAATCCGCTCTCCGCGGCGTATGCATAACGTCTCGAATTCTATCTGAGCATGGCAGCTTCAGCTTCAAAGGACGAACTTGAAATGGCCGCAGCGATAACCCCGCACAATGGGGCCTGCTATTTCTCCGACGAGCGGTACGTGCCGTTCGTTGTGATCGTCACGCGTTTCCTGTCACGTAGGGCATCGAGCGGCATATCCTTACAAGCTATGTCCATCGGTTATGAATGCCCTCTCCATGCAAGATTTCCTTGACAGCTGAAGCGTATTTGACACTGCACCGGGAGGGCTGATTGATGAGACCCAATTCTGTAGTGCAGTGCACTTGGGGCCTTTTTATCTGCTCCGTGATTCTGGCAATTACAAGCCCCTGGCACTGGCCGCGCACTCTGCTTTCCCCTGCGTAGCATTGCTGCACTCACTGGCCGCCTTGGCGACGGCGCCGATGACGACGGGTGGGATGGCCATGAACAGGCAGCCGAACGCCGCCATGTACGACAGCAGCTCGGCACCCTCGGCCGTGCGGCTCGAGAGAACCCGCTGGAAGTAGACCTGCGTGCGCACCGCGTTGAGCGTGTTGCAGAGCGACAGGTATTAAGGATAGAGGCGGCGGGCTGCTTTTAGCAGGGAAACATGGTTTAGTCGGTGAATTGTCACGTTGCACAAGCAGCGCTAGAGCAGGCGAGGACTTCACTCGGCCGTTTATTAGACAGATTGGCACATATAACAGGTTTTCCTATCTGTCCATGTCTCTAGCGCAGCGTCTATGCCACTGAGTTCACTTCTTTTAATGCAATATTTTTCGAGCACGCAGTGCGAAGATAAGCGATTTTCACGAGCGATACATAAAAGCCATTAGCCACACTTTCACAGGTCCCTGCACTATTGGAAAACGTGCGGTAAAAAGTACACGCAGCAACAATATTTTCTGCGGTATGCTAGAGGGTATTTGCGTTTCTATTGCAGCAGGAGGGTAGTGCACTAGGCGGGTACAGGTGTAAAGGAGGTGGCTACACGAGTGGTGACAAGTCGGTTCGGGACACATGGTCCACCAACCTGCCAGGGCACGCCACCCATCATGAGGAGCAGCATGGAGTCCCAGTAGTTGCCGAAGTCCTTCCACTCGACGCTGCCCACGAAGTCGTTCCTCGGGTACGAGATCGGGCCGACCGCCTCGTGGAACATGGCGAAGGGCACCGACAGCCACTGAGTGACGAAGGGAAAAGGCACGCCATCAGGCATGTGCCACATGATCAATATAGGAAATCGTGATTACACTGCGGAAGACTGTGGTACAGAAGTTACATAAACAGGGAAAAAGCGCCTCGGAGAAGCTGGCCAACGTTCCAGTAGGTGGACTTATCTTTGTCAAAGGTGTCTTGTCAACCCTCCGACCATGACAAGGCCGCCTTCGACTAGATAGGTCCACCTATCGAAATGTTAGCCAGCCTTTCTTAGGCACTAGAGGCCTGTTTACGCAACTTCATTACCAAAGTGTGAAACTTCAGGTGACAGCTCCCTTCTTAAATTTCGGCTTCTGAAGGCACGTTAGCAAGAAAACAATTTCAGAACGCCGTGCCTTAAGGCATGATACTAGATCCTTATCTAGGACCTTACGAGGTCCTAGATTATGCAGATGCCTCCAACTGTCGTCACACACAGTATCACTTATGGAGAATGTTGAGCAGGAAAGACAACCAAGGGACAACATACCAGGCCGAAGAAGATGGCAAGGAGCTGGATCACGTCCGTGTAGGCGACCGAGTAGAGGCCGCCCGTGAAAGTGTAGAAAAGGGCGATGCACGCCGACGCGACCACCGACTCTGTGCGAATAATTGGAAGGCGATTCAACCATCTAGTTGGAAGTGCATCAAAGACAAGGTTTTCCTGAGAAAGTTTGGGGTGACAATGGGAACAGTCACTGCGCACAGCGCTTACAGCTTCAGCGCTCACGTGGGGAGAGTAGGAGGTGAGTAGGAGTGCCTATTTTTTTTTTACTGCACCTAGTTTTATTCTAGATACCCACAAGAACGCCCCAATTTAGACTACACTACTTTCGGCACTGGCCCGCGCTTTCAGATTGCACTTTCTTCGGTATCGGTCAGCGAAAAATGCTAGAAACCCAGAAACCAGACACGGAAAAGTGGAGGTGACTCGCTAAGGAAGGCACTGTCTTCAACATCGTGAACGAGTGTGTCCGAATAAACGATGATTTGTTTTGCTTTGTGTGGAACATGTCGCAATAGTAGGCAGAAGCGCCAATGGCATAAGTGGGCTGTAACGACAACCGCCAGGAGAAACAATAGAAACAGATGCCTCGAACTTAAAGCCTCACGCCTTTAATAGGGCTCAATAAAACACATTGTTAAGCTAGTTATAGTTAAGCCGTCACCAAGTTGCACAATGTGCTGTTTTACTTAACCGGCGTCGCGAATCTCTGGTTCCGAAACCACGAACGCGATTTTACAACATGGAGCGCATTCAAGACAAGTTTCACAGAAGTGTTCGGGTGCCCTGCTGTGCGCAAGCTTCACGCCGAACAACGCTTACGAGGGCGTGCGCAACATCACGGTGAAACTTTCACAAGTTACATCGAAGATGTCATTCACCTGTGTAAGCGCGTGAATCCTTCAATGGCAGAAGAGGACAAGATAAAACACATTATGGAAGGCATTGATGAGGACGCCTTTCAAATGTTGTTAGCGAAGGATCCGCGTACCGTGGCTGAAGTTATCAATTTGTGCCAAAGTTTTGACGAGCTACCGAAACAACGCATCTTAGCTCGGCGACAACCACGAAGTTTTGCTGACGCAAATAAAAGAATTTGTGCGCGAGGAGGTCACGCGACAGCTCTCGATTTTGCCGACCACGGAGAAGCCTTCTCAATATTTGGCTCCAGCGATCCGACAGGTAATTCAAGAGCAAGGGACCGAAGCTCTTCCACCTGCGTGTCAGCCGGCTCTCGTGGCCGCGCCTATGACGTATGATGAAGCCGTTGTACGGGCGCCTCGTCTGCCGGGGTTCTCTCCTCCGCCTTCAGCGCCTCGCCCGCCGGTGCTCTCTCCTGCGCCTTCGCCTAGCCAGCAGGCGGCACCCTTTTGCAGTACACAGCAGCAGGGTACAAATCCTCGGTGCACTGCTGACAACCGCCCAATATGCTATGCCTGCGGTACACAGGGACATCTAGCGCGCTTCTGCCTCCGGCGCTTTCCGGCCTTCGTGGGCACCCCACGACCACCCGACTCCGGCTTCTGACCATACCCTATGCCTCAACGACCACCACCGGAAGTCTACGCTGCTGATGACCTACCAGCACCACAGTCACAGCTCTACGGTACTCGTCGCTCACCTTGGCCTCGTCGGCGCTCCCTCTCACCCATGCGTCGTAGGCCCAGTGCCAGTACTACTGAGGCAGTAAACAGATTTCCGCAGTTCCTGAGGCACTGATTTCCGCAGTTCCCAAGGCACGAACTGCGTCATCGTCGGGACGTCAAAGTCCTCGTTTTCCCCCCGCTAACGTTATTGAAGTGTCCGTTGATGGCATCAAATCTCTTGCGCTTGTCGATACAGGTGCTGCTGTATCCGTGATTAGTGAGAAGCTTTGTCGTGCATTACGGAAAGTGACCATGATGCCTTCGACACCATTGCTTAGAACAGCCAGAGCACAAGTTCATCCAGTCGCTATGTGCACTGCCAGGGTGCTGATTCGAAACATCTTGTATTCGATTGATTTATTTGTGTTAACTTGTTGCTCCCACGATGTGACCCTCGGTTGGGATTTTCTGTCGCGCCATCATGCCGTCGTTGACTGTGCACGTGCTGAGATTCAGTTCTACGTTCTGTGCGATTTGCCATCTCACGATTTTCAAGTTCATTATGTAAGCAGGATCTGTGTAGCTTCAGATACTGATCTTCCTCCTCACAGTGCTCTATTTGTCCCTCTTTCATGCGTATCGCTTGCCGAAGCGACGGTCATGTTTACACCCGCTGCTGTCTTCATTCGCCGCCAGCCTATATTGTTGCCTTTCGTCCTCCTCACGGTTCACCATGGTGCTGCAGAAATACTGATTTCGAACCCAAATTCGTGCACTTTGGCTTTGCACTGTGGTGAGACTATTGGTACCATCGAGACTGTGGACGCTGACGTTATTGTGCATTTCGCTGTTGCCGACGACGTGGATACTGCCAACGTAACACCACTGACACCCCATGTGCCAACTAACCAAGTATCACCGGACATTTTTTGTCGCTCTATTGCCGATGACCTCGAACCGACACAACGTGAGCGGCTAATACTCTATTAAATGATTTTTGCGCCTCTTTTGACTGGAACCCAAACATCATTAGGCCACACAAGTACCGTCTCTCACCACATTGATACGGGACATCACGCACCATTACGCCAGCGTCCGTACCGCGTGTCATCCACCGAGCGTCGTGTCATCACCGAGCAAGTTGAAGACATGCTTGAACGTGGTGTCATCAAGTTATCCTGCAGCCCTTGGTCGTCTCCCGTAGTACTCATTAAGAAAAAAGATGGCTCGATTCGTTTCTGTGTGGACTATCGTCGCCTCAACAAGATTACACGAAAAAATGTCTATCCTCTACCGCGCATAGATGACGCCCTGGTTTGTCTACTAGGTGCCGAATTCTTTTATTCTTTGGACTTGCGATACGGCTATTGGCAAGTGCCAGTGGATGAATCGGACCGCTCGAATACAGCTTTCATTACGCCTGATGGCCTGTGTGAGTTTACAGTAATGCAATTTGGCCTCTGCAATGCGCCCGCGACATTTGAAAGGATGATGGACAACATTCTGCGAGGCCTAAAATGGAAGACTTGTCTGTTATATAGACGACGTGGTAGTTTTCTCCCCTGATTTCACCACTCACCTCACTCGTCTACGCGAAGTCCTTACTTGACTTGCCACCGCCAGCCTTCAACTTTACTTGAAAAAGTGCCGCTTCGGAGCCCGCCAGCTGACCATACTTGGTCATGTCGTTTCCAATGACGGCGTCCTACCCGACCCTGACAAACTTCGTGCTGTCGCAGAATTTCCACGGCCGACTACAGTGAAAGAGCTCCGCAGTTTTGTCGGTCTTTGCTCTTATTTTCGACGCTTTGTGCGCAATTGTGGCTGCATCATCGCTCCCCTGATGAAGCTCCTGGCTGGTCTTGGTGACCTTCGCGATTGGACTGCGGCATGTGGCCAAGCCTTCACCACTTTGCTTACCTCGTCTGCTTACCTCGTCGCCTGTTCTACGCCACTACGACCCGAGTGCACGGACCGAAGTTCATACGGTCGCCAGCGGCGTTGGTCCTGGAGCCTTCCTTGCGCAACGCAAGCCTGGCTATCCGGAATATGTGGTTGCATATGCGATTCGTGTCCTCACGAAGGCAGAATCCAATTATTCGGTCACGGAAAAAGAATGTTTGGCTATAGTTTGGGCCTTACAAAAATTTCGCCCTTACTTGTATGGCCGTTCGTTCGACGTTGTGACAGACCACCACGCGCTCTTCTGGCTTGCGTCACTGACATTCGAGCCAGTGACGCAGTGAGTCAATTTGACATTCGAGTCATCTATCGATCCGGGCGTCAACATTCTGATGGAGATGCGCTCTCCCGATCGCCCATGCGATCAACGAAACGCCACCCTCATCCATAGACTGCCCGGTTGCTACGCTTGCTGTTATTCACATGCCATCTGAACAGAGAAAAGATCCGTGGATTGTCTCTCTCATTGACATTCTTAAGAGTTGTTCAACTGCTACATGCCCTCGAGCCCTTCGTTGCCAAGCCACCCATTTCGGGCTGCGGGACACCATCTTGTACCGCCAAAACTATCAGCCAGACGGTCGCAAATGGCTGCTAGTCATCCCTCGCCATTTGCGTTCCGACATATGCACGTATTTCCACGCCGACCCACAACAAGCTCATGCTGGCGTCCTGAAAACCTACGAGCGGCTATACCAGCGGTACTACTGGAGCGGAATTGTATTCTTATGTACGCAAATACAATCGGTCATGTGCAGCCTGGCAGCGACGCAAGACATCTCCTCATACGACAGGCCCTCTGAAACCTTTACCGTGTTTTGCAAGTCCTTTTATTGGGGCTGGAATTGAACTTTATGGGCCTCTTCAATGCGCTGCTAACAGAAATCGTTGGATAATTGTCGCCGTAGAACACCTGACAAGATATGCCGAAACTGCTACACTTGCTTCGGCTGATGCTCGCGACGTCGCCGCATTGATCTTATTGCATTTCATCTTACGGCACGGCGCACCGCGAGAATGGCTCAGTGACTGACGCCGTGAGTTTTTGTCCGAAGTTATTAATGAGCTCCTCGCCGTGTGCCGCACTATTCACCGCATCTCTACGGCATATCACCCACAGACTAACGGTCCAACGGAACGATTCAACCGCAGTCTTGGTGGCATGCTCACCATGTATCTTGCATCTGATCATTCCAATTGGGACGATGTCCTCCCTTTTGTGACATACGCATACAATACCGCCGCTCAGGCTACCACAGGCTTCTCACCATTTTTCCTTCTTTATGGACGTGAACCATCCACTTCCCTCGACACCGTACTACCATATCATCCGGATGCCTCTGAATTCACCCCTCTTTCCGAAGTTGCTCGCCATGATGAAGAGTGCCGCCAACTGGCTGGCTCATTCACGTCGGATACCCAAGGAATCCACAAAGATCGCCACGACAACCGGCAGCCCACACAGTCCTTCGCCGTGGACTGTCACATCTGGCTCCGGCCGCCCTTCCAAGCTCCAGGCTTTAGACCAAAGCTTGCACCGAAATATCAGGGTCGATACCAGATCGTCGCGTGTACGTCCCCTGTAAATTGGGTGGTTGAACCGGTGACGCCATGTTCGGACAAACGCCGCCGTGGCCGCGAGACGGTTCACATCAGCCGCCTGAAGCCGTACCACGACCCGCTTATCGATTCATCATCTTAGGTAGCTAGGATGGCTCTCATTCGCCGCGGGGGCAATTGTAGTGGGTAATATGCATGTGGCGCTGTGCGGACTGCCACCGCTGCAGCGCGAGACCCGAGCAAGGGCTGCTGATTCGAAGGTCTAGGACACGTGATCAAGCGCTACGACGAACATAAATACGGAAATAATCAAAATAAATCAATTTTCTTATGTTATTTCCGTTTGAACTTTTTATAACATCGGAATCAGCTGTGATCATGAACAGTCGCTCAAATGTGCACGCTGGGTCGGTGCTCTAACATGCGGACATCTTGCGCACAAGGCTGTCATTACTCAGCAGCTGGGTCCTCTGTTATGTGTAGGCGTTTCATTGCTTCATAGTTGCTGGTCTTACAAGGAGACGCCACCGGTTGGACCAATGAGAAGCTGTACAAATGGTCCGTGGGCGATTTCGTGGCATTAACGTCCCAAGTGGTAGTCGCTATCGAGACATGCCAGCTCCGGTTCGATTTGGCGGACAACGCCTGGTGGAGCGTTAACACGAGAAAGATGCTGAGCTCCCGCACTTGCCCGTCTTAGCATGCGCGTATGCGAGGGTGCTGCGCGGCACAATCTCGGACGTTGTGTGCTGCAGTTGCCACCAAATTCAGGTTCCTAAAGCTGCGTCATGTGTTAGAGCTTATCTCGTCAGTAAAGTAACTATTTACATGTAATTGCTTATTGAAAAATAGTAACTGAATTGCAGTGAGCGTAACCGAATAATATATGCAATCGTTTAATTCCAATATTATCAACAAATGTAACAGCTTGCGAATAATTAATTAAACATTATTCGTTAACTGCAAGTCTTCTGGTGAACGACGAAAGGTCTGAGCATCCAGACCCTTATATAGGTGCCGCGTATTGCAAATATGTGGGCACTGGATTGCACTGCGCTTTAACAGGAAGCGGGGGCTCCTGCTTAAATACACAGAAAAAGAAATCAGTTTTATCGGCAACCACTGCAATATTTGACGAACAGGAAGGCGTTCATGGAAACCTTTCAAACTTGTACACATTTCCCTTATAAGAACACGATTCACGCAAAAGCTACGGTGTCGTATGCAATATTCGAGGGGCTGTACAAAGCTTAAAGGACATTAAAAGAATAATTCAGTTTAGACGGAAAGAACGTTTTTGAAGAGATTGTTGTCGTTAATTTAGGAATAGGCTGATTACTACAAGAAAAAAATGACGGTCGAATTTTTTGAATTTCGGGCCGAATTCCGAAAGGCGGTAGGTCACTGTGTCGACACGAAAGTGTTTTTTTCATATTCAGGCCACTTTTGCTCAGCAGAGGTTTCCGAAACTCGCCATGTTCAATCCCTGGCTCCATGAGAACACAATGTAGAATTAACTATGCCCTAGACAAGATAGAAGACAGTGTCAAAATCCATGACATCACAGTGAACTGTTGCGGGAACTTCAAGGAGGCGTCAGCACCCGTGTTTTGTTATTGCACTTTTTCTGGCTCACCAAGCGTCTTATCGTGGTACGAGTGGTGACTGTGGCATTGTAGAAGGGTGATTTACTCAAATACAGAAGAAATCACTCTTCTCTTCAGTTTTCCTTTGCGGACCAATTCTCACCAGTGCTGGCCATTATGAGCTGGCACGAGCGGTGCATACAATTCGCGATTACAATCGTGCCTGCAAAGTATTACACCGCTACGCCTCACGAAAACGGCTGAAATTTCGAACCAAAAGTCCTGCTCGCTTCTCCTCGCGGGTGCCGCGCTCCCAGTCGACGTCATTCGCACAATTGAACCTACGTAGTTGGCACTGCTGTGACGTCACTCACAGTGACGCGTGACTTTGAGAATTAGTAAATGCAATAGCAAGTATTTGTTTGACCTGTTGCTTCAATAGACGAGTTAAAGTTTAGGCAAATAGTAAAACACAAGAACCGAATGTCTGCGTGTTTTTTTGGTTTTATTTTTACTTCATACCTTAGCAAGAGAGGTGCACTTCTGTTTCGTCTGGTCGTTCCCACGTCGTGCAGTCGCACGCACAGGCAACGAAAGTATGCCGTTTTCTGCATGTTCCAGCGCACGATCATTCTCTGTGATCCGCTTGTGTCTGTCTAGTATTCGTGTAGCGCTGATTTAAGATACCGCTAGTCAGGTGCCAGCGGTACCATGACACGGCGTCTCGCGGTAAAGATCCGTGAGCCGGGCCAGCCTCTCCAAATGTGCGCACACTGACGGATCCAGTTCACAGCAGCGGCCAGACAACAACGCAGGTGCATCGCGCACAGCTTGGAAGCTCATGCACAGAGCGGAACGAAACAAACGAAACAGCTAGAGCGCTCGTGCGCAGGACTGTAACCGGAAGTACGACGCGCAAAAGAAGGCGGGGCTCAGTGACGCGTAGGTGACGCAGTCCTCCGCCTACGGTACGGGAGAACGCGGGGAAGGAATTTTGAGTGCGGAGGCTAGACGGGGCAAGTGGAGAGAGCGTCCATTTTGACAGTGAAGCTCGCCTCCTGAAATCATGGGTTCGCGACACTTCACATATTTCTATCGCTGCTAATGATGAACCAATTCGAAAAATTATTGCGGTAGAACGCCCGCTAGAGGGCACGTAACAATTTCCAGCGTAGAAACAAAATTTACTACGTGGCCATAAAGGGAGTACTGACCCAAAAAGTCTTGTGTCCTGCTTTATTGTTTTCCTTCTTTTAATTATCGGTTCACTCCATAACTGCCATGCGGAGTCTCGATTTCTCGACAGCAGCACAAATGATAAATTACACCACATTTTGTACGATCCGTTCCAAACGCGGGTAAAACGCAGCATGGGTGCGGACGTGTAAAAGGAGACTCATCAGAGGATTTCCTCTGCGACGATCGCCTTCGCGTGACGTAGTTTCGGTGACGTGATAGGTCACCTTTACCCGTCCCAGGCCATGCTGCTTTTGGCGCGCGTTTTGAACTCGTCGCAGATAAGGAAATTATTTGTCGCACTCTCAGGGAACTGAGGTTTTCTAGTGCAATCACTGGATCGACGGCTATCCAAAGGAGCAATAAAGAATAGAAAATATTTTCAGCCGGCACACCTCCAAAGGGATCCTGAACCAACGCTCGGCCTTGGTGAAAAAACACAGTGCGTGGATAGTGTAGGCTGGTCTGAACATCTCAGCCAAATTTCGCAGTCGTGCGCGACGCTTGGAGCTCGCAAACGGAGCGCGAAGTCATCTTTCTCTCAAACGTTCTCTTATGAACATAACACATTGAACATAACATATTGTTGCGCCGGTCCTGTCGTTTGTGTTCTTCTTGAGTCCTGGTCTTCTGCGCCTTGACTTTACTTCTTCAAGCATGAACCAACTTGCCCAAGCAAGTGTTTTACTTATGAACATAAGTGTGCTCCTCATTCTTTTCTCGACGCTTTATTTCGTGATATAGCGCACTCCCATATGCGACTGCTATTGGCCCATAGCTGACATCCTAGAGTTTCTCGCTATAACACCTAGAGGGAAATCTGGCGCCATCGTCTATGGGAGGTTCCTAAGGGGCCCTGTGCCGTCATGAGAATGACGGTATATGTGTCTGCGAGGCTTGTGCTGGCTGGTGTTGCAAGAGGCTTCGTCTAAAATGTAGATATGGCTACACAAATACCGCTTTCTTCAAGTAAAATCTTTATAAAATGTTTCCATTCACGCATATTACATCTTGCACTGAAGTTTACTCACCTACAATGTATAACCAAGCGAAGAAAAGCAAGAACAGACGACAAAGTGTTCCAAAGCGAGCGCGAATCTTTTCGTCTGTCCTCCAACTTTACGGGCCCGCGGATACTTTTTATGTTCCATATAATTATACATGCAAGAACAAGTTCTCATAGTTAAACAAAACATGTTTTTGTGTAATAATAAGGCTAAAACAGCTTTTTACGTGCTGTTTTAGTAGAAAATGAATCGTTGTGACAGAGGGAACGGTGCTTGCCAGGCGCGTTTTCGAGGTGTCCTGGCTCTCTGAGGACGATGCCAAGCCGAAGCCACAATATACCGACATTCCCATCCATACCACGGAGCGGCAGCACCAGATTTTCCTATAGGTAATATGGTGAAAAACTCTATGGCTGACATCACTCAAGAAGAGTATTTGTATCAACGCTCTTCTTCATACTGTTATCGTATATATTTATTGACGCACTTTAATAAACAGGCTGAAGTAAGTGAGGATCTGTTGCTTCCGAATTTCTATAATAATTACGTACCTCCGGAAGAAGCCGACTATCGTCTGCTCACGATCTGCCGTGGCCGCCCGCATAGGAAATAAAACTTTGGCCACCCTGCTTATATCGATGTTGTAGTCGTTGGGTCTCGCTAGTTTCGACTTTTTGAACAGCCCTCTAGCCTCGAACTACGCGAAACTTAAGGTCAGATAAGAGGCGCGCTCATTCCTTGCCGCGCCTGGTTAGACGCCTTTGCAGACTTCACTTCGTTTTGAACTATTAAAAGCGCTTCAAGATGCGCAAGTTGGATGCAGCAACTATCTGTCGGTCAAGCTGGTGCAGGACAAAGCCGGTCCGCATCCCGTATGGACGCGAGCGCGTGCTCAAGCCCTGTCGTGCACAAAGCAAACACTGCACACACGCACTACTGTTGAATCTACGGGCATAGCTGCGGTCTTCTACGTAGCGTAAATACCGCGAACGCCACGGGATCAGACTACTCAGGCACCCTACCTTTGGCAACTCGTGGGTGCTAAAACCGGAAGTAGTGGCGCCTACGTGAACATCCTAAATTAAATTTGAACTGTGCGCCACGGTGATGCTCAGTAGCCAGAGCGTTGTGGGCCCGCTCCACTCCACCGTAGCCTTCGCAGTGCAATACATTGAAGAAGGAGCGAGAGCACTGCGCAGGGGACGTTTGAATGGCAATAACTTTGTTTCTGCTGAACGAAGTGAAGTACATTTTTCGGCAAAACATTTCTGAAATACGCTACATTAACTTCGAATGCGTTTCCCGACTTACTTCGATAAATGTGGTCCAGGGCCAATACGCGCAAAAAAGTTTATGCTCTATCGAAACGTGAAAGCGCATCGAGAACAAGCATTACTCAACGGAATTTAAGAATAGTTTGCGGCAAGTTTTTCAGCCATAGGGGTGAAACAGCAGGCAGAAATCTGGAAGTGGGCTTCACCCCAATGCCCCTAAGGATTTATTGAGTTATTTTTATAGAAGCCCTCCTCATATGCGACAAATAGGTGTACATTTAACTTGCTTTACATCACATGAGTGGCACCACTGCAGCGGGAGATGTTGCGTCGGTCTCTCTCATCTCACCGGGCCCCTCACCAGGCCTGGCCATTTTGAGCTGACAAGCGCACAGCAAAAAAGTTCGCGCTAACGATCGTCTTTGCAAAGAATTACATCACTACGCGCCGCGGAATGGTCCGAAGTTTCAAACCCAAGGCCGTTTTCCTTTTCTCTCGCGGCGACCGCGCTTCAAGCCGGACGGTGACGTACTCGTGTCCCTGCGCCTACGTGACGTCGCTCGCGGTGACACGTGACTTCGAGAATTATTCAAGGCAACATCTGTTACTTGTGTGATCTGTTGCTTGAATTGACGAATTGAAGTTTAGAGAAATAATGAAATACACAAACGGGATGTCCGCATGTTTTTTTTGTTGTTGTTTATATCGCGCCAAAGCAAGAGAGATGTACTTCCGCTTCGTCTGCTTGTTCCTACGGTCGTGCAGTCACGTGCGCAGGTACCGAAACTATGCCATTTTCTACCGTGTTCCAGCGCGTGATCAAGCTGTGCGCTCCACGTGTTCTGCTTCACTATTCGTGTAGCACTGAATTATACCGCTAGTCATGTGGCCTCGTGCACAGCGCGCAAAATTGTGCGCTGCGCGAAACGAGACAATCACAACAGCTCGCGCGGAACGCCTTCAGCATAAGCGCGGAGCGCCGCAAAAAAAAAAAGAAATATAGAAGAAAGAATGCAAGAAACGAAGAAAGACAGAAAGGAAGGAAAAAAAGAAAGAAAGGATAAAAAGCAACGCGAGCAGAAAAAAAAACATGATGGCGGGGCCCGTGCCGTATGCGCCAAGCGATTCTCGAGGTACGGTATGGGAGAACGCAGGAAAAGAATTTCGCTTGAGGAGGCTAGACGGGGCAAGTGGAAAGAGTGTCTCGCTTGGTGGTGGAGCTCCCCTGTTTAAATCATGAGTTCGCGACCCTGAAATATTTCTATCTCGGCTATTAATGAGCCGATGTGAAAAAAAAATTTTGCGGCAGGACGCTTCCTAGAGGACACGTAACAAGTTCCAGCGTATAACCAAAATTTGCTATGGGGCATGGCGAGAGGCCCTTTAAAGGAAAGCGAGTCGCGTGACAGACATCTTCCTCGTCCTGCGTTCCTGTTCTAAGCCAAGAAATGACGTTTGCTGCCTGACGTACAGTGTTGGTCGAATACGGTTAGCTATAAACTTTATACACAATACAAAAACTCAGCAAGAAATTTACTGCGAAAGCATTGGAAAACATTGTACCCATTTGCGTTAAGCTGCAAATACATACTAGGGTGAATAAGAAATTATTTGCCCCTATTTGTTATTAGCTAAAATAACGTACACACAGGTCATTTCAAATATGCGTACTATTAAACGTACCTTGCACTATTTTTTCACATAGTCCCCACACCGCTCCAGACCATTTGTCCCATCGCAGCACTAAATTATAAATGCCCCTGTCGTCAGTCAGCGGCGGACGCGGCATCCCCGAACTTTCATTGTCATGCAAGTCTTCACGGCCCTAACTCACAACGCCACCACCTCACACTTCTCAAAGCGAGACACTTTTCCCTATCCGTGGGTTGCACGGCCCTGTGGATCCTTGCTCCATAGAAAACAAATCACACTTCGCTGCTCGTACGCCCTGGAGGTGTGAAGCACAGTCGTCATCTACAACAAATGACAGCAGCGCCGCGCCACGGAACTGTCAGCAGATAAGGCCGGGTTGGTTCAAGAAAGGTCCCCCGCTGGGAATGGATATGTTGACGTCGCATTTACAGCCGTAGTTTGGCTAAAAACAAATGGTAGGGTGGTAGGGGAGGGGGGGGGGGGGGCAAGGACTTTCTGATTCGCCCTCGTATATCAAATTTGTTTAGATGCTATAACGGATGCTGTTTACAGAATTATGATATCCATTTTTGGTGTGGAGATACGGTATTGTAAACTTGGTACTTCTTGTAAGGTGATAGCCTTAAGAGGCTTATGGGTCGAAAAATGCATTCTCCATCGGTATCGAAAAACTGACCGCGCGGCGTTACGGCACCAAAATTCAATGTCACCGACATTGATGGTGCCACTCACGACAACTGGTGTGACCTGAACCCACTAACTTTGGTGTTCATTAAGACAACGTTAACTAAGGCACTCGCACCCACGGCCTTTAGTTGGAGTTGATCCCACGACCTTTGGTGGGGCCGAAATTCAGTGGCACTAAAATTGCTGTTGCCATTATTGGTGGTCGTACCGACGACCATTGGTAGGGGTCGAACCAGTGACCTTTGGTGTTAAGGCGACGCAAGGCACAATTAGGGCAATCGAACCCACGACTGTGGGGGAAAACATATAATAGGAAGTAACAACGCATCAGTATGAGAATGTCAAGTAATTTAATGAATGTATCGTGAGCACGCCGGCTTTCGCCTTCATCCTCTTTAGTGTATGCTAGATTGACTCAATTTTCGTTTCTTTATTCCAGGCCCTAAATCAAGACTTTGCTTCCTAGAGTCATTAGAATTTACCTTCTTTCTCTCAAGTGGAACAAGTCTCATTCAAATCTGCCCAGGCGTCGTCTCATAAAAGCATTTCTACATTTTACATGTATCTGAACAAGCGGTATCGGAGTTTGCCTCGATCTAAAGTCCTTCGAACGTAGCTTCCGTTTGTTCCGTCCCTTCGTTGTTAGTATACTTAGTGAGATTTATAGTGTGTTCCATTTATGACCAGCATCGAAGCCAGTCTACGTCGACATCTAAGGAGACAGCCGAGAAAGCTTTGAGGCCATTTAATCGAACGAGTTTCTAGCCGTCTGGAAGACGCACGGAAGACGCTTCTGCGACGTGACGTCACCTTTCGGCGACAAGGAAAAGTTGAGAAAAGCACCCATTATTTCTGTTTTTTAAGTATTTGCGCCTGCAAACCAACAAAAAACACGACGTAGCTTACATTAAGGGCGTATGATAGCGTGTCTACGTTTTTTTTTGTGCACGGACAGCCTTCCTGTCGGTTTTCCAAGCGTCTTGCTCAGTCGCCATATTGTTTGGACAGGAAAGTAGCCTGCCCCATTTCTGACTTCGATACTGTTTTCGCTTAGCCATCTACTTAGCTGTCCTCAGCTAGTATTGGCATACAGCCCAAATTTCCCATGCAAGTACCGAATATATTTCCGTACAATGATGGCAAAAAGAGCAAGTTGTAACTCGTCTACGAAAGCATCTGCAAATAGCGCCGTGGGATCACCGACCGGCGTCATCTTACCGAGGGCGGCGAGGATAGCGGCCGACCAGAACACTTCGCCGCAAAGGGCCGGCAGGAAGAGCAAGCAGCCCATGCGGGCGCCGAAGTGCTGCTGGAAAGAGTCCAGCATTGTCTTGTACTTGTAGCCGGCCTTCGTCATCTTCACCGCGAACAGGTATCCGCCTGCACAGAGCATAAGGAGCACCTGAAACGTAACGCGCTTCAAGCGACATGTTGGTGCTTGTTCTTGCATATGTGTTTCTCGGGAAAGCTGTCGTGTTCGAATTTTGAACCCTATAATATATGCACCGATTCCACGCAGTAAGCAAATCGAGGCTCTGAATTTCTTTGGCCGTAACTGATCTTTAGGCATAAAAATCCATGCATTTATTCGTTATTTACGATGCACTGTGCCACGGTAAATACGCAAGGAAGTGTGGAACTGCCACGTGACTTCCGCCAAGCTTATTGTTCGAGTATCTACTATGGCAACCACAAGAAGTTCAGGGCCGTGGTGACAGGTCTTTCCCTGCTTCTTTGTATCTCCTTGTTGAAGTCGGTAGTGTTGCATAGAAAAGTATTTCTTTAATAAAAATATGCGACAAGTGCACATCAGATCGTGCGCGTGCGTGTCAAGTGTTTCTTTATGTGTGTATATGCGCTCGAGATTATGTTGGGTGCGTCTGCCTCTGTACATATGCGATTTTGTGTGAATACCTACAGTAGTGAACAAAAAGATATTTTGCATTTGATATTTTACGAAGAACGTACTTGTGTCAATATTCATGCGCCAAGCTTCAAACAGACGTGACGAGGAGGTCACCGATGGCGCCCTACTGCGAACCGAACGACCCGATCAGCTTAACTCACCGATGAGCAGGCTGAGGGCGTATCCGAAGGGCGCCTGGCCCCAGGCGAGCCCGCTGAGGTAGACCACTTCAGCGGTACCATTGATATAACCGCCGCCAACCCAGGTCGCTAAAGTGACGAGAAAGGCTCAGATGCATGTCAACACTGCAGCTGTAGGGTCACATTATACCCTGTAGCACTTTAGAAGCTTATCACCCCGGCACCTCTTTCTCGCGCTACGGAAACACACCATTAAAATTTCACTTCCACCCGAAGGGCGATGCATTGACAGCGATACCAAGCGTTGTGCCTTAACTACTCGGACACTGTACGCACTACGTGACGCGGGTGCTACGTGTTAGCACGACGTAGCACGCACAACAACTGCTGCTGTGCAGAATGGAACACCACCCTATTAGCCTGACTTTTACTGTCTGTTACGCTCGGACCAGTGCACGCACACAGCAGCATGCTTCGCAGGAATGCTGTAGTGCACTTATATAGCTGCGCGTGCAGACAACGTTAATGCCCGCAGTGGATGGCAAAACGATCTACCCCGGCCTGAACAGTTTGAGCCGCTTGAATAGAGCATTGATGGCGCGTCCAATTTGTCGTTTTTGCAGCGAAACCGACTCGAGAGCGTTTGGCTTTTGGTACGACAAAGTGGACGCACCATCAATGTTCAGCTCTCGAAACCCCTCTAACCCTCCCCGCGCAAGCTACGAATGAGCCGTCCACGCGCCTCGAGCGTCCATTTCTATCGCAAGTGAGCCACTTCAGTGGTGAATATAGGGTGGGTCCCGCGGAACGCGAAGCTAAATTAGCAAATCTTCTCGCTTCCCATATAAACTGTGTGAAACCAAATTAGACTGTCGCACTTGCAGGCGCTGTGGCCATCTAGATTGACCAGCGCCTGTTCTGAGAAACGGCACTCGTTTATAAGAACCATTTACCTTGTGAATACGCGTCCTGGTAGTAGACAGCGATCGCTACGTCTAAGCACAGTAACATAATTTATGGGCTCGTTCCACCGAGTAGCATTCGCAGCGCCGCCGTATTTGGCAGTGCCAGCCACAGTACAATACTTATCACCACATGCCAATTACAGTCCTTGTTTATAGTATATATGAGTGGTTGAAAAAAGGAAGGCGCTTTATTGGGCTTCTGAGGCCAGCTCTGAAAACTAACCCGCCAGCTGAGAGCACCAATTCAGGTTACCAGCAAAGCGCCAAGAGAAGAAATGTCACTGCGCCGTAGCAATTAAGCTAATTATGCATATGCTGTGTCAGGTAAGGCACTTCTAAAAAAATTGCGAAGCAATTGCAGAAGTTCCAAGAGCTGTGGAAGTTATACTAATGCTCCCTGGAATCACAGAGTGGCAGGGAAATCGTTCCTCACTCTTTTGGCCTTCAGTGCATACATGGAATTCTAACGGCAGTTTATCTGTCACTTCTTTTGTAGATTTGACACAATATTTAACACCATCAGGTTTACCTTCACGGTACCGGGCGCTATCAAATTGCCCCTGTGAAGAACTGACCTCACAGGTGTCTCATTGCGATTTGGAACATTATGGTATCGTATGTCTCTTCAAGCATATCAAACAATCGCAATGTTGCTATAGACTACATGGTTCCTTTTGCGCGAGAAAGAAAAGGTAAGCGTATGAGCAATACTACCATCGCTAATCCGAGCGCCCAGGCCAGGACTGATTTCTTAACACCCCCGCCAGGTGTGCCATATCTGCTCTTTCGTTCTTAACGTTAGGGGTGCAATATTATAATGGTCCGGAAAGCGGGCCGTTTTAGTCCTGCGATTGGTCAGAATGGGGCTTTTGCTGACCAGACATGCGAGGGCAAGCGAACGGTTCATTCTCCGAACCGTAAGAAGATTGCGCCCCTGGGGTATGTGTCTACCTAGTGGACCTGTCCTTTTTTTTTCGCTGCTGAAGTGCTAATTGGCAGGTGGTTCCTGTCTCCTTCTGAGGCATACCCAAGGCCAGCCAATCAGAACTTCAGCGCTCTCACAGGTCCCGTCATTGAAGTTCTAGCACGGTTTCGCTATAGAGAAACACTTTGTTGGGAAGTGTTTTCGGAAACACACACTTCTTGGCGCCACATTAAAGTAGTTGTTGCCGCGTACCTCCAACAATTATCATAATTATAGACTTGGGGCTGTCTCCGTCTGTCTCCGGCTGCCGCTGGCGCCAGCAGACGGAGACAGTGAAATCGACGCACGATCAAAATTTACTGGCATCTCAGCGGCGCTTACCGGTCATAGTAAAGACGCCGATGAACAGCCCGATGTTTCTGCCGGCGAGCATGATGTTGGATTGTTCGTCCATGCTTATTGATAAAGTGCTTCGACGCGGCGCATCTTTCTTGCGGCCGGCCCAGATGCCCACCACCAGGATGATGAAGTAGAAGAATACGATGGCCACCAGGCCCGGTATGTTGATCGCCATCTCGCTACGGTTTCGCGTGGACGGACAGTCTCGGACAGTCTCTTGGGGACAGGCAGGGGCACCGGCGGAGGAGCGGCTGAGTGCGTAACTTGCGAGCTCGATGGTCGAAAATAATTATGGCGGACGCTGCGCTCTGATGAGGATGATGATGATGATGATGATGGCCTCATGTTATGGCTCATACCCACACTGGGGGATTGGCCAAGAATTGGGTGCTGAAACGTTCACCTATTCTTTTGAAGTGCCACTTATTCGATGAGAAAAAAAAATTTAACGAAAGAGAGATAAGAAAACATACAAAAACAAGGCAAAGTTAAAAAGTTATTCGTTTTGTTGACTGGATGTAACTGTAAACGGCATCAAAAACGTCCCTGTGGCTGCCCCCTATAACTGACGCACCGAAAGATAGTATAATTTCTGGTGATAACATTAACCCTAATTTTGCGAACGGAAGTTCTAGATGTCTTTTTCTCTGCTCCTCGCCGTCGTCTTCGTCCTCTGATGATGATGATGATGTCCTTGATGAGTTTGGCGCTTACCCACTCGCGGGGATTGGCCAAGAGTCGGGCAGACTTTGTTTAAGTGTGCAGAAAATGGAGGTAACAACCTAAAATTTTGTTACATGAATTTAGCCGAGAGAAAATCGAAACGGTTCAGTAGACTGTCATGCTACGTAGAGGGAAAAAAAATTATCTATAATATATCAATGCGGCAATACAGGAGGAATAAATAGAATAACATGGTCATCAATGAAATCGGTTTGATTCAATAATAAATTTTTCTAAGGCGAAGCACACATTCCTGTGTGAGTGCCCAAGCACAGACGCTCCGAAAGACAGTAGTACCGGAGTGTTCAATGGCAGGCCAAGCTGTCGCACTGTAATATATAATGTCATTTTCCTCACGGAGGAGAAACGCCGGCATTCCAGCAAGTAGTGCTCAATCGTCTCTAATGCATTGCAAAAATGGCACAATGGGGATATTGCCAGACCAGATCGGTGCATGTAAAAATTTAGAGATGGGACTCGACAACGTAGTCTCGTTATGTAACTTCCGTTTGTCTTGTTTTGCAAAACTTCCTGCTCCAAGGGAATTGTAAGTGGCGTAGTTCCAAGGATGATTTAAGGTTCGATTGTGATGTTAAAAGGATGTATCTTCTAAACCTGGCGGACGTGATAAAACCCATCGTTGGAAGAAGGGGAAGCACTGGGCCGCTGATAGAAGCCTTGGCCAAGCTGTCTGCCACCTCATTCATAAATATGCCTTTGTGCCCAGGTACCCATATTAATCGTAAACTTCTCAAATGACTAGGAGCCAGTCAGTAAAAAGTTTTCAATATGTGTGACTCGCCGGGAGCAGTAAGTGAGGTGCACAGCGACAAAGAATCTGTGATTATTACCGCCGTTGTCCTGGAAGATTGTAGCTTTCGTAAAGCTAGGACAACAGCTAGGAATTCCGCTAGGTATATTGGAGTGAAGTCGGGAAGCCGAATAGAAAAAGACCAGTCCAATGATGATGAGAAGATTCCAACTCCTGCCTTTTCTACACTCTGCGAAGCATCCGTTGCTATAATTACGTTAGTGTGGAGTTGATTCAAGTGATCCTGGAGTAAGCCGTTAAGAATATGCGAGGGAAGCTGCTTTGCATTATTAGGGTATAGGTCATCATAAGTAATAACTAGTGAATTTGAGATGCTGTTTTCCGTGATTATGTCATTTATATTTACGTCTAACGGATTCAATAACGATTGCGATACAATGACTTGTGGCGTGTGTAACCGTGGCCATCTGACTCCAAAAAATTGGACTCGTTGTTTGATGAAGATGGACTGGGATCTTCTTAGTGGGGATTCATAGAGCCTTATAAATGTTTGGACGGTAATTATTTTAAATCTCATTTCAAGGCAAGGTAATCGTGCTTCCTTGTAGAGCACAGCTTTGGCTACAAACTTTGGTAGCCCCAGACATAAGCGAAGCGCTTCCCGTTCCAGCAAAACTAGTGGGCGTAGCTTGTAAGCCGCGGCGCCGGAGAATAACACACAACCGAACTCTATTATAGGTCGAATATACATGCGGTAAATCATTATGAGTGTGTCTCTGCGCATGCCCCATCGATAATTACTTATCCTTCGTAATATCCCCTTTGCACGAGAAGCTTTCGAAGATATATGGTCAATATGCTGACGCCAATCAAGATTACTATCATAAATAATTCCAAGGTACCTGACCTTTTCCACTTGTGGGATAGTGGAATGACGGTATGAAAGGGATATAGTAACTGGGTCTTGTAGAGGAAAGACAAGAACGGCACTCTTATTTACATTAAGGGACAAGCGAATACTGTCCAGCCATGCTTCTAGCTCGCATAAGTATTCCTGTAAGCATTCGTACAGAGACTGAATATCCCTTGCTGATGCAAAAAACGCTATATCATCAGCGTAAACGTACGTGCTTACATTTTGATGATGAGGAATAGAGCTGAGTAGGATGTTAAACAGCAGCGGGGACAAAACTACCCCTTGAGGAACCCTGCGTGTTTGTCTGAATTTTCCCGATGAAATTCCGCTTTGAGCACAGTAAAACTCCCTGCCCTGCAAGAACTCGGCAGTCCACGTCACGAAGTAGTCTGGCAATCCAATATCCTGCATCCTCTTTATTAATAAAGGGTATTCCACACTATCGTATGCTTTAGAAATGTCTAATGTGACTAGGGCAGCATATTGTTTTTGGTAACGAGCCAACTGAATTCGGCTTTCTAGGTCGATATGTGCGCACCAAATGGACATCCCAGGTCTAAATCCAATTTGGCAGGGGCTCAATAATTCTCTTGTGGTCACAAACTGAACCATACGTGCGTTTAATAATCTTTCTATTAATTTTACGAAATTTGATGTGAGAGAAATAGGCCGAATATTGTCTAGGACATACCCTTTGGTTTGGTCTTTCAGCAGAGGAATCACCTTCGCAATTCTCCACACAGGAGCGAACCATGCATATTGTACTGAGTAATTTATGGTATCTAACAAGCCGTTAGGAGCGACTTCAAAGAGAAGCTTAATCATCTTGGTAGTGACTCCATCGGGACCTGGGGCTGCAGTTGATAAACAGGAAACGGCTTGGGACAATTCTGCCATGGAAAACTCTTCGAAATCTTCTGAATTGCCCTGCGCGTAAGGAGAGAAGGGAAGAGAGGTAGCGAAGCGGGTCTCTAACCCTTGCGCGATTACATTTAGAGTGTCAGCTTTTTCACTTGTGGTTAAAACTACCGACTCCCAGTTCAAGGGACGTGGAATAATTTTTTGGGATTTTAAAAACCGAAATAATGAACGCTCAGAGCTCAGAGCCCAGAGCTCGTGCCTCGTGCGACGCCTTGTCCTCTTCGCCCTTGAGTCAGTTTCAAGCGCATCGCATTCGCAGAAGCCATGAAAAGCAAAAAAATAATTTCCTTGCTAAATTCTTGAAACGCTACGTTGTGGTACCTTTTCCTTTGATATTATGAAACGTTTCCATCCGTGTTTATTCTGTTTAGACTTGGGTAATTATACTTTTAAGCCTACTAGATTCTTCGTCACTCCCAATACTGAGTGTAAGCATTATACGAGGGCGAAACAGAAAGTTTTTGCCCTTATTTTTTCAGCCATATTACGATTGTAAATGCGAAGTCAACGTATATCCATTCCCAGCGGTGGACCTTTCTTGGGCCGGGCACGCCTTATCTGCCGGTAGTGCCGCGGCACGGCGCTGCTGTCAGTTGTTGAAGTGCGGAAATGCGGTTTTGTTTGAAATCAGGGCTACAATCAGGACTCCATGTGAACCAAAGGTCAGTGGGTCTCCTCGCATTGGGCGCTCACGCGAAGACTACAAAGGAAGTTGTGCAGGGTGATATGGGCTGGACTTCTTTTGAAGTGACGGAAGCTCGCAGTAATGTTGAGTATGAAGAAAGACTGAGGAATATGGAAGAAAGTAAATGGGTTGGGAGAGTGTTGAGGTAACTGTACAGGAAAAACATTGATTCACAGTGGAGGAAAAGAACTAGAAAGCTTACCAGCAAGTATGCGGCCTGTAGGTTGGGCAACACAGCAACGAAGAACGTCAAGCGGAAAGTCAGAGAGGCCGAAATAATCTCATGGGTGGCGGCAATGGAAAGAAACCTGCCATGAGTAACTACTTAAGAGGAAAAAACAAAATCAGGAAGGAAACAATTTATGATAACTCAAAGGGAAGCTCATTACCTTTCGAAGCGAGATCACGTTGCCTTGGAACGCACAGCTATAAGCCAAGATATATGAATGAAGAAGAAGTATGTGCTTGCTGCGATAAAGCTAGAGAAACAATGGAGCATGTTTTATCAGAATGTGGAGATAGCTGCCCAGTGGTCGATTTACGCACTACTAGACTCCTTGAAGCCCTTGGCTTCAGCGAGAGCAGGGGGAAGTAGACATGTCCGCAGTAAAGATCAGTAAGAGGCGATTGAAAAATTGGAGGAAGTAGGGAAAGGGCAAAACACGGAGACGTACAAAAAGAAAGTTCACAACAGGGGTCAGAAAATTTGGTTATGGGAATTCATCGTGCGTGTTTTGCTTCCTTTTCTTACTCAACCTAAGTAGTACATTAGGCAGTACAATAGCAAGAGCTTGGTGGCGCAACCCACCGCCCTGTTCCAAAGGGGACCCTCATAGCATCCATCCAACATCCATCCATCGAAGATGGCGGTTGTGCTTCACACGTCCACGGCGTGCGAGCAACGAAGTGTGATGCGTTTTCTGTGGAGCAAGGGACGAACGTCCGTCGAAATCCACAGGGAAATGTAGCCCACGTATGGATAAAGTGTCTCGCTTCGAGAAGACTGAGGTGTTGCGAGTTCGCAAAAGGCCGTGAACACTTGTGTGACAATCAGCATTCGGGGAGGCCGCGTCCGTCGCTGACTGACGACTAGGGCATCTTAAATTCAGTGCTGCGATTGGATCGGGTTGGGGACTCTGTGGGAAAATAGTGTAATGTATGCAGAATAGTACGTATATTTGTAATTTCTTGTATGTATACCTTATTTTGCAGGTAAAAAAATATGGGTGAAGACTTTCTGATTCGCCCTTGTATAAAAGACCGACCAACCGACCGACATAACAGGATGTCCATATCCCTTCCCGTTTTACCAGTTTGTTCAGAAAATCGGACTATCATTTTCTAAAAATGTCCTGAACAGCCGCCGATGTGTCTAGGCATTTGCTCTTTTGCTCAATTGTCAAAAGTATTAGGGTCCACTTTGCTGCAACATTTTTTACAGTTCTAGGTCGTCATAGATAACGGCACCAACTCACGTGGTATTCCCAGGCATCGCAATACTTTTGGCTGATTTTCGGTCTCGCACTCGTTTTTACTTTCAACACCGAAATTGTTTATTTTAACATTGACAATGCAACGTTTATTGGCAGCACATGAAGGACCATAGCGGCACAAATTTCGGCACATATTATGCTTGGCGAAACAGGAACTTGATTATGGTCCTATGCTCTTCAGCACTTTTCTGGACATGCTGCCATCTTCAATTTGGAGATAATGAGAGAATGATGAGCCGAAAATATAGGTAGCTAATTTTTGAACATTCAATATGGTTTAATTAGCTGATACACCGTGACATCTAGCTCAATATTTTTTTTGGCTAAGTCTCAAAACTTATAAGGACCCCCTCGTAGTTGTGCCTGCGTACTAAACGTAGCTTCAGTCTCAATTCAACAGTGTCTTGTGATCTAGAACCCTTATTTACTTTATATTCTGAAGGCTTCGGAAGAGGGGACGTGCAAAGAACATGCCCTTTCAAAGTTAATGTCCTGCAAAACATCATTTTCAAGTGGCGTAAATGTGTAACTTAATCTTAAGCATTTCTACATCTTCAAATTTACAAAATAGTACTTAAATTCTCGGATATTACGTGCCAATATGACGATGTCATTATGTTGCACGGCATGTGTGGAGGATTCCGGATTAATTTCGATCACGTGTGGTTATTTAATGTGCCCTAAAATCTAAGTACACGAGCGTTTTTGCAATTCGCGTCCATCCTAATGCGACCGCCGCGGCCAGGATCGTACCCATGACCTCATGTTGAGCAGTGCAGAGCCATAACCACTAAGCCATAAAAGTGTCTGTGACTATATAAGCTACCGTGGCTGTTTCCCCACGACTAGAGGTGTGCGCCGAGACGTGGGTGCGCCGCCGTAGCCGACATTCCTTCTCGGCGAGATCGTTGTTGCGCCATAATCTTTGCTGTGTTATCTAGTTCTTGTCATGCCACGGCCCTTGATGCGATGCCCTGCGCATGCGTGACATCCACACATATGTATATATACTAGGGAGCAATAAAGGCGGGGGTTCATTCCCGTTCATGTTCAAGACGGTGTCGTTCGACGCGGAAACACGACATGGTGTCAGAAGTGGGATTCGCAAATTGGGTGGAACCACGGGCGACGTACGGCTGACCTTCATCGTTGGCGTCCTCGGCTCGGACACGATAACGGAACAAGAGCTTCGAGCCATGGCGCGTGAAGAATTTCGTGCCAGCTTTTTCCGGTACAGCCACCAACGAGCTTCAACTTTGACAAGGCATCAGAGTGGCCGGCGTGGCTGCAAGAATTCGATTATTATCGATTTGCTTCCGGCCTTAATGAGCGAACTCAAGAGTCTCAGGTACGCACGCTGCTGTATACCATGGGGCGGCAGGCACGCAACGTATTCAAGACCTTTGAGCTATGGGAAGAACAGTCAAAGGACTATGAAGTGGTGAAAAAAACGTTTCGACGCCCACTTCATTGCCACGCGCAATGTGGTCTACGAAAGTGCGTGTTTTTATCGTCGACACCAAGTTTCAGGCTAATTGATGGACCAGTATGTAACAGCCCTACATGGCAGATAAATGTGACTATGGTGTGATGAAAGAACGGATGATCCTCGACTGTTTCGTGGTTGGACTACATGACACAAAGTTGTCAGAGGCCCTACAAATGGACGCTGCACTGACTCTGAAAACGGCACTGACAAAGGCAACGATGAAGGAAGCGGTACAGCAACAACAGGAACTTCACAGCAGTCCATACCACCAACCAGCCAGCGTAGAGGTTGACGGAATTCATCAACGAGCAAGCCAGGGACGTCCAGAGGACCAATGGGCCAAAGAAGACGTCCGAAAGTGTGCGGCTTGCAGCAGGGCCCGTCATTTAACCTCATCGTGCGCTGCAAGGGGGGCAATCTGCTGCAGGTGCCAACGACGGGGACATTTCGCCGCGGTCTGCCCACAAAAGCGGAACTTCACGATCGCCGAAGCAAGCACATCCGAGGTAGATTTGTGCAGTGTTCCCCGGACAGCTACATAGAGTGAGCAAACAGAGTGTGCCATCTATTTTGTTGGGACTTTAGCTGGTACAATTGCAAGAGCTCGTTTTGTTCAGGTCACTATTAATGGGGCCACAGTGTCTGCTAAGATTGACACAGGAGCAGAGGTAAACTTTGTTCCAGCATCGTTTCCTGGCGTACCCAAGACTAGATCGTTCCAACGTAATTTTAAAAGGGCCAGGCAATGAAGCGTTAGATCTGAAAGGACAGTTCACTGCAGACATTCTGTGGAAACGATGTTTGGTTAGGCGGGACGTTTTCGTCATTAACTCGGGGAGTAATGTCATTTTAGGCTTGCCAGCAATAGAAGCTTTGGGAATAGTGAAATTTGTAAACGAAGTTTCGATCCACCAAGCCGTACAAACGTGCTTCCCCTCTTTGTTCTGCGATTTGAGTGCCATGAAAGGAGAATACTGTATTAATCTCAAAGCAGGCGCGGTGCCCTATACCATTTACATCGCTCGTCGTATACCCACCCCGCTGAGGGACGGCGTGAAACGCGAGCTAGAAGAAATGGAAAAGAACGGGGTCACTCGTAAAGTCGAAGGGCCAACCGAGTGGTGTGCTGGCATAGTGCCCGTCTTGAAGCCCTCCGGGCAAGTGCGAATATGTGTTGGCCTAACCCAACTCAATAAGTGGGTGAAACGTGAGCGATTTGTGCTCCCCACTGTTGATGAGACACTCGGGTTACTAAGCGGAGCAGCTGTGTTTTCTAAACTTGACGCGAACTCGGTATTCCATCAAGTAAAGCTAAGCAAGGATTGTCAGCTATTGACCACGTTTATTACCCCCTTTGGACGTTATTGCTTTGAACGCCTGCCGTTTGGCATAACCTCTGCTCCTGAATATTTTCAAAGGCAAATGTGTGAAACTCTTGATGGAATGCCGGGGGTCGTAAACTCAATGGACGATGTGTTAGTCTTTGGTTCTTCACAGAAAAAGCATGATGAGCCATTGTTTCAGACTTTAGAACGTTTGACGGAAGCCGGCATCACTTTGAATCGTGAAAAATGTCAGTTCATTGTAAAAGAGCTATGTTTTTGGGATGCCGAGTGAGCAAAGATAGCATACTGCCAGATCATGCAAAAGTTGTAGCGATCACTGATATGAAACCACCTGAAAATGTTGCCGATATGCGGAGATTCCTTGGTCTTGCAAATCATTGCTCGCGGTTTATTCCAGACTTTGTGAGAAGTCTGCGCCGTTACGTCAGTTGCTGCACAAGCACAGTGAGTGGATTTGGGCAACGCCTCAGCAGATGGCGTTTGACAGCATAAAACGCGCTATCTGTTCTGACAGGTGTATGGCAAAGTTTGATCCACGGAATCAAACCATTCTTTCTGCAGACGCGTCGTCGTAAGGTTTAGGTGCAGTTTTACTTCAGGTACAACCAAACAAAGAAAGACGGCCAATTATATTTCTTTCAAGATCACTGACTCGAACAGACATGCGCTATGCGCAAATTGAAAAGGAGACCCTAGCTCTAACTTGGGCGACTGAGCGTCTCGAAAGTTATGTGCGTGGACTACACATAACGCTGGAGACGGATCACAAACCGCTAGAGACTTTGCTAGGAACGACTCCCCTAGATTTGGTACCGCCGCGCATTCAGAGATTCCGAATGCGTCTGATGCGATTCAGTTTTGATGTCGTATATGTTCCTGGGAAAAATTTGGAAACTGCTGATGCACTTTCTAGAGCGCCAGTGCGAGGGCAAAAAAAAAAACCAAGTACTTCCTTTCTGTGGATGAAGTGAACTCCTTTGTTACTGGTGCGTTATCCGAGTTGGGTGAATCTGATCACTTTGGACTGGTCGCCGAAGAGCAGGCGAAGGACGAGACCTGCCGTACGTTGTGCCGTTACCTTCGTGAAGGCTGGCCGGGCCCAACTTCGCTATCAAGCGTTATGAGGCCATATTGGCAGTATCGCGCAACATTGAGCGTGTGTAAAGGGATTCTCATGCATGGCACTCGCCTCGTTGTGCCCCTCTCGCTCCAGAATAGAATGTTAAGTCTGCTTCACGAAGGTCATCAAGGTATCGTGAGTGCAAGGCGAGAGCAAGGAAGTCTGTTTGGTGGCCGGGCTTGAGCTCTCAACTAGCTTCATTGGTTGTCAATTGCAGCTTGTGTTCGCAGTTCCGAGAACTACCGAGTGAACCAATGATCCCAACCCAGACACCTATTCGACCTTGGCAAAGGGTCGCAGCAGATATCTTCCATCTCAACGGCCGTAACTACTTGCTCTTAGGGGATTTTCTATCTTGACTTCCAGAATTGTGCTTACTGGAATCGCTCACCAGCACTTGTGTTGTTGGTCATGTCAAAGACGTCTTCACTAGGCACGGCATACTCGAAGTGCTTGTCATGGATAACGGTGCTCAATTTGTCAGTGAAGAATTTAAACAGTTCGCGAAGGCCTATGGATTCAAAGGTGTGACGTGTAGCCCTCGGTACCCGCAGGCAAACGGAGAGGTAGAACGAATGGTGAAAATGGTAAAAGGGCTACTGCTAAGGTTTCATGATCCCTATTTGGCTCTGTTAGCCTACAGGGACACCCCCGGGACCACTAGGCAAGATGCCAGCGGAGCTGCTCATGGGGCGGCGGCTTCGTACAACCCTGCCTCTCCATCCGAACAAGCTGGTACCAAAGACACCCAACCTGAAAGAGGCACGGAAGAAGGATGCAGTTGTCCGGGAAGAGCAGCGGCAAGATTCTGACCGCGGTCATGCGGCCCGACACCTTGTCCCATTGGCACCCGGTGATTCTGTCTGGGTCAACGACTGCAGGCGGGAAGGCGTCGTCTGTCAGCGGGCAAAACGGCCGCGGTCGTATGTCGTCGCGTTGGAGAGCGGCATCCAGATCGAATGCAACAGGAAATTTCTAGTCAAGCAAGCGCCAAGCAGAATTCCAGACTCGTACAACGAGACATACAACTAGAGGTGTGCGCCGAGACGTGGGCGCGTCGCCGTAGCCGACGTTCCTTCCCGGCGAGATCGATGTGTCATTTAAATAGGAATAAAGATCTTTTTTTTAAATGTAAATCCAACTTCATTTGAGAATTTATGTTGTGTTGCTTAATTCTTTTTCCCTGTCTCAGGCATAGAATCATGTCAAGTAGGGGGAGCAATGAAGCAACAGAAAAAGCACAATAGTAACCCTGCTGTCCGTGCGTCTGCAATGCTTGTCGTCACCAGTCAGCGTGGGATTCCGAAACTTCTCCTTCAAAAGCGCAATATGGCGCAGCGAGAAGAAAAATATAGTGGTTTCGGAACGTCGGAAACACGGCTCGAGGGTCGCGGGAACTGTGGTTCCAGGTAGAATCGGTGATATGTCTCAGAACGGCATCAACGCGAGAGTTGCAACTTGTAGCGAGATATAGACATTTCTGGCCGCGATGTGTTCAAAATGAAGGTTGCACGTTTTTGCATCATTCCGTTGCATTAAAAGGTGTTTTTTCTACATGTCTACATGTAAAAATGTATTTCTGCATGTCTGCTGCATCGTGCTGTTTCTTTGCAACATTCATGAGAAATCGAATGCAATTGACAACGATAGCTGCGCTGAACTGTAAAACAGTTTCGACGTGTAGGTTAAAGAACCCTTTTATTTTCCCCCGGAAATAATTGTGCAACCGAGCAATGCCTGCGTTTATACTAATCCGCATTTCGTTCATTCAGCCTGGTAATGACGAGTTGAGCAAATTGGGTAATTGAGCAATTTTTTTTTTCTACGCGGTGTCACAACATAGCTCAGCTGAATAAATGTTTCAACCACAGCAAAAAAAAAGTTATTTCCGTTATTCTTTCAGGAAAAAAGGACGTTAAAAAATTTTAAAAGGAAACTTACAAGAAAAGGGTTATTAATATTCAGAAAAAGTGATTTCACTTATTGTGAGTCGGAAATGCTCATTATAACATACGCTGATTGGATGACAGCTTAAAGGCTGAAACTAGCAGCATTTGGTTATAAGAGAGGTCTCTTTCTTTTCTTTAATAACGCACATTATAATAATACTATCTTATTCAGAACATGAGGAAGCAAGGTTAACATATCTAAAGAGTCACGTGCGTTAATTGTTGCTGGCTAAGCAATTCTAGCCAAATTCACCGACTCTTTGCTCAATGGAAAAACTACCGCATTAAAACTGAAACATCGCAAAAAAGAAAACAATTGCCACTACGAAGGAAAAAAGAAGCAAGGTTCAGCATGCATAATCGTGGTGGAAGAAACATAAACCCAGAACATGCACGCCTTTAAATATGTGCTCATTTTTTTTTATGTCGGCTGAAAAGCAAAAGATTTACTACAGGTTTTGTACTTTTCTCACTTTCAATACCTCTGTATTCGGTCTTCTCAGCCCCGAAATCCCTTGAAAAGCCCCGAACTTCAACCTGTTTAGCAAAGAAGGATGTAGCGAAAGAGCTATTTAAATTTGTGGTTCCGGTATGTATACGCTGCCGGTGCTGCCAACGCAAAAAGTCACAGTTTCGCCTGGAAGGCGTAGCATCGATTGCGATAGCAAATCACTGGACAGCTGTACGACGTAAGGATGGTAGTTTTTATGGGTCGTACAAACATGTAAACATATAGGCGCACTAGAGAAATTAACAAGCATGTTGTCACGCGCGCATAAGCCAACGTGAACACGTCTCATTCGATGACAGTGGAAACTCGCTGTCAAAACGCTGGAGTGAGGAATCGTGGCAGCAGCCGCGAGCGAATTGACCTTCGCACAGAATGCGAATTGATGAATTCGTACGAATTGACCTTCGTACGCGAAGTATGCCGCGACAACACAGCACAGCACGGGCTCTGACGGCGTCGCATATGGTTTTCAAAAAGCCTTTCAAAAAACAGCGCCCTGGGAGGGCGCGCGCGGTAGCCCGGGAAGCCTGGAGGTAGCCCGGACCATGTGCCAGTTTCCCTTGTGGCTCGACTAAAGCATTCAACTGACAATCAATGTTGCCAATACTTGTGCCATGCGTCACGGCACATACCAACAAGTTGCCTATAAAAGCGAGCACCAGTTTCTCACATTCTTCTCTCGTGGTTCATTTAACATTTTGAGACACTCTGTTGCATTGCATCGCTTTCGGGATAGGCCTTATTAGTAATGAAACAGGTTCTAATGCTTCTTTGGCGTAGTGAGAAAGATCACTCGTGTTATTTCCAACATAATGAAGTCATCGCCGCCTTCTTGCTCCTCTTGTGATGCACAAGCTTGCGTCACACACGAATGCTTGACGTACACACGCACGCACAATTTGTAGGCTGTACAGGGGACGCAGTCGCATGGGGTACGACGTGAAGCGTCTTGTGCATGGTGCTTGGGGTGCATCGACACTAGGGTACAACAATGACGTAAGCAAATGCGCAAGTATTATTTATTCATGCATTACAAAGCTTACATGCTTAACTTACAATACAGATAGTTGAGGTCCTATGGTCTAATCTTGCAATCGTGCTCACTCCCTATGCTTAGCGATCCCGCCATGATCAAATGTTGTGGGAGCAAACAGGCATCCATCCGTCTTGTTGTTCCGAGTCTCATCACGTAATTTCTAGATTCTACATGACGAAAGCGGTGACGCCATAGCCGAGCTACAGTCGTATTTCAGCGGACGATTGCACACTAGTAAGCCTCATAATGCCTCATGAGAACAGCTTTGAGTTTGATGGACGACATATATATGCTATACCGTGGCTGAGCGAGCACTAACTATCAAACACGAGCACTCCCACTAGGATCGACAAATTTACTGCTGGGCTATGCCTCTCTGAATGCCGAGCGAGAAAGTAAATTTAACTCCGATTGCATCATGAGTGGAACGACAACGGTGCCTTCTGTGCATGCGAGCCATGCATGATTGAGCAATGGCTTCTTTCCTCTACCCCAAAATACCAATGTAAGGCGCGCATGTAGTTCGGTTGCAAATAGATAAGCGATGATAGCATGACATGTTTTCATTACATGTACTATTAAACAGGCAACACCCTATATGTTGAGCGAAGTGAAAGATGTTTGAGGTGAAAATTACACAGACTCCACGCACTGTGGAAATCGATGTTATGCAAAGCATTTTCCAATTTGCTTGTTATGTAGCATTGTTAGGGGTTCTGCAAAAACGTTACAAGGTGGACTAACGTGTTCGTACAAGGTGAGTAACATGTGTACGTGCGGTCATGTGCGTGAATACCGCAGCAAGACGACGGCATGGCGAACTTGGCATGACGAATGATCTTGTTTTCTGAAAAAGAAGCGACAGACAGAAATAAGTTTAACTTTCTACGTAGACTGAGAACTTCTGACGCACTCAACCTCCTTGATGCACGCCTGAGCATGTGAACAACATGCATGTCATACACAGCTGGTCCATCATCCACACTTTGGCGGAGTGCACTAAAGCTGCCGTGGCCAGCAATGTTTTGGACCATGCACCATTTTGTGCACGCTTGGCATAACCATATTGACTTCGGTGAATCAGAGCGATACAGAGAGATGGTGCCGTGCATTCCCTTCAAAAGCTAAAATATGAGATCGCACCAGCAGTGCGCTGTGAAGAACTAGCATCAGCAAATTCTTAGGCAAAAGAGTACCAGTTTTTCAACTAGATTAAACAAAAAATAACGCACAGTTGAAAGTTCAGCGTCCGTCCGTGTCTAACGCCTTTTCTTTGTGTGCGCGTCCTTTGTATTTCGCTGGTACCCCCTTATTCAAGTACAACCAGCTATGGCCTAACTACATCAGTGAGCCAATGTTATTTTCCAATTGAATGCTCATGAGAAAGAAAGAGCTCATTGAATAAGGCTAGGTGTACACCTATACCCGGACAATAATGTTTAGGAAGCTTTAAAAAATAGGCTGCCCAAACTTAGGCGACGTTAATGGCAGGGTGGGCTAAAGACACAGAAAGAGTTCAGAATTACTTGACCCAAGCAGAATTCAGATTCTGACCATCACAGCGTCGCTGACGCTACACTAAAGAGCTTTGGTTTAGGTGGTCCAAGTGGCTTCTGTAAAACCATGGCAGAGGCGTATATAACAAAGAAGTTGAACAGTGATCCAGTCGTGCTATACACGTGGACAACTTTTCTTGGCTATGAAGCGAAAGCTACGGGGGCGGAGCTTCTGCAGATGACTGTATTTGCACACAATGTAGTACGAGCACGCTCGGCACTGGCTTCGGTAACCTTGCACAACCTCTTCAGTGAAGGCAAATACAATGAAATTGGCGTGAATCAATTTTTATTCACATCTAATGTGTACCAAGTTCTGAACAGCGAGCATTGCAGCCTGCGTCGGATCTCCGAAGCAGCTGTATGGCGTCGGTTAGGAATTCAATGTGCAACCGATGCTGGCATCGGTAGAGTTAGCTTGCTCACTCATTTGTACATGCCGATGGTTGCGATTTACAGCACAGACGCTGGAAAAACTTTTTGTGTGCTCCAACACTCTTTTGTTGTTAAAGTTGGTCGATAGACTTTCAGGGGAGTGTTCGTCGCTTAATCAAGAGCCGAACACTCACCAGAAAACACGGGCATCATTTTGCCTTTGATGAAGGTGCAAAACGTGAGGTCTCAGGTGTGCAAAAACTTGAATGAGCAAACTAAAATAAAATAAAATACCGAAATCTGACTGGTGAACGTTACGTATTGTTTAAAATTAAGTGCGCAAAAAAACAAAATGTATAGTTTTCTATTTCCCACGTAAGAAAATGAAAAGAAAATTCTGGGACTGCTTCTAGCAGTGGAGAAAGAGGGGCGCTTAGTTTCCGTAGCCTTCGCTTCATAGCCAAGAAAAGTTGTTGGGGAGTATAGCACAGTTTGTGCCTGGCGTGACGCATGTATGGAGTTCTTTCCTCCGCGGTGCGGCACTAGCAGCACGGAGCGCTTAAAAGCTCTCAACTTTGGTCCACGTGGCACTCTCGCCATGCACCGCAACGGCAAGTGCGAAACTCGAGATTGAGCCAGATTGGGTGCCGCGAGGGGAAGTGCAGCATGCCAGTGCACGTAGCAAATGTGCGATTGCTGCAGGTGAAGCCCGATTCACAGACAATGGCAGCACCGTTGGCAAATAATCCTCTCCTTTTATTCTTCATTACCATCCCCAGAGAAAAGTCAACTCGCTCTGTTCTCTGTATATTCCGTTTGCGATCCAGCGTCTTCCGTCTGTCTTATTTCTTCAGTGAACTATTTTTGCTGCTTGAAAATGTGGCATGTCACTCAAGCGGTAAACGAACTAGCCTCCATTACAATTTTAAACCCATTCCGAGGTGTCAGCCACTGTGTGTCGATCGAGGCGTTAGCTGTGCGTTGCGGCTGCAGAATCCATAGGTGCGAGCGGGTTCAAGAACTTGCTCGTCACAGTGAAGGAGCTCAGGAACCACAAGTCCAGTGTTGGTAGAACTTTGTTTAAGTGATTTCGACGAGGAAGAGGAAGCTTAGACAAGCCGCATTACTGTTTGTTTCTTTCCGGCATATGCATGTGCAGTTAAAGGCACCGCTCGTGCTTAATTAACTTTCGGTGCCCTTGCTTGTTAAGATCGAGAATGAACAGCTAAATTTCAAAGCACAGAACACAGATCAAAGTCAAGAGTAAAATGGACGCCACTCAAATACATTAAAAGGAAAGAAATCAAGACGTTTCGGCTGCCATACAGGGGCCTTGTTCACAAGATTCACAAGATGATTTGTGGACAAGGCCCCCGTATGGGAGCCAGAACGTCTTAGTTTATTTTCTTTCAATGTATTTGGTCAGCGTCTGACTATGGCCCTTGATTGTGAGCAATCCTGAAGAGACGAGTTGTCGTCGAACTCTTGATTTCAACAAAAAAAGAAAAAAACAACTACGCATCAGTGATTTTGCTGTCAAAAAGCAATTAAAGCACCAGTTGGTTGTTATGCGATTATACATCTAGACGTCTAACAAAAGCAGATAAAACATATAAAACTAACAAAAATTAAAGCGTGTTGTAGACGTCTTGAATCTCCTCATGATGTATCTGCACTGCAAGTGTTGAATAATTTGTAGAAATCATTTTAGCAAAGTCTCTTAATAAATAACTGTGGTTTTACTAAAACGAGGCAATAATTCGAAGGTAGACGATTAAGTATTCAATCTCAGTGTCTTTCGGTGGTCATTTGGGGACAACTTTTTTTAATTGCTTTTACAACGTTTTCCATCAGGCATATTTTTCTATAATTGCTAGATCAACAGGTGCTCTCCAAGTATATTAAAATTGATGCTCACAGATTTGAAATTCTTATAGGGAGTTCTCGCATGCGGTCCACATTCTGTAAATTGACAAATGTCACTGAAGAACTTGAAATTACTAATCCATTCTGCAGCTCGCTACATTTTATGGTTCTGAACTATGATGCCACCTATTCAATTACACGTAAAACGCTGAAATGTTTTTCTGAGATTAAGCTTGGACCGATTTGAATGAAATGTTTTGCATTTGAAACAGAAAGCTCAAATCTAGTGACTGCAGAAGGCCAAACTTTCATTCAGGACCTGAATACTTTTATGAATATTGGTAAAATTTGCTAAGAGAAAAACATGGAAAAAAGCCAATGATTACAAATTCCCAGCTCTGCATCGACAAAAACAGATCACAGATCTGCAAACTGCATCCATTAGATCACACAAAGCAGATAAATTTGGTACATTAATTTACAGCTAATATGATTTCTTAAAGTGTTTACGAGAGTTTTGCAAGAGTCCTGTTCACGAATTGGTAAATACATTTTGCAGGAGTGTATAATATATCAATTTTGTCCTCTTTAGATGTATTATTAGCTGTAGTTTTCAGAATTGTTATATCATTTTTCTTTGCAGAGCTACAGAGTCGTAAACTTGGTAGTTACACTTTGTCGAAATTTTGTTGAACTAAGGTGCCGCTACGTGCAACAGTCATGTGCAGACCAGCAGTGCGAACACGAAATGATTTTTCTCTTTTTGACATCACAGACATATATGATTTTCATTTATGTAACTAAAGCTTTGCCATTAAAGCATTGCTGAGAATGTTCTCACAATGAGTGAAACGAACCAACAGCTGTTGATGGGCATCGCTGCATGCGATGATGCTGTATGACGACATTGCGGAGGCAAGAGTTCAGCAGATTTTCACTGTTTTGACACGAGAGTGTAAGTTCCTTGCTGCATGCAGTGCAATAATATTTGGCTCACATGTTCACATGAGCCTTTTCTACAGATCGGCAACACCTTTTTACTATGTTCGAAAAGTGTTCAGGGCCCCTTTAAACAACAAAACATTCTTATTCTCTTAAGGTAGACAGAAGTGAACCACTGAACAACAACAAAACTATGCACATTACGAACCAGTCACCCGACTAAAAAAAAACTTGCTAACAACCTGTATTTGCAGAAAGGTTATCAGGGTCCCTGCAGGATACATTCCACAATTATCCTGGCAAATATAGGCAATAAAGTGGTAGTATTGCCACAAGGCAACAAAGAAAGCAAAGGCAATTTTATTGGGTGGACAGTGTACGCCGTACCATAAGAAGTGTGTGCAAAGTACTAGCAACTGGCAACACTGGCCATTTTAAGCACTTAAGCTTTACTGCAATAACGACTTATGATCCCTGCAGAATTTAAGCCAGGCAGTGCTAATTCACTTAGAATCCTAAGGTGAGCACTAGCTTTGAGATATACATCCCCCAAAACGTGCCGTGAAGGACATTTTTGTTTCATGCAGTATCATTGCCAGGAGTTCCAAAGTAGATTAAATATGTTCCTAATCAATTTCTGGACAAAATTTGTGACATCTTTCGAGAGAGAACCGTATCATAAAACACCTTTAAATGTCCTAGGCAGACCGCCTTTATTTAAAGTATTTCACAGTTGAAAAGAGTGGTAGGCCATTACACACTGCACAACTCAATAAACTACTGCACCGGATTCTTACAAACCGAAAAAAGCACCGACAAAACACGTAACCAATTTGTGACAAGACAAGGTGTACTACGCCGTGATGCAATCACTTCAAGAAGACCTTGACTAGAAGTATTTCACCGGAAGAAAAAATAAACTTACGTTTTTGAGAAATAATTTTTAAAGATATCAATACATGGTAGCATACAAATTATTGAGCGACTGAAGGTTTTCTCACATAGGAGATCAATATAATTATACTGCCTGCTTTGTAGGGGACACGGACAACTCTTTACTTATGTGTCTAAAGCACCCTATTACAACTGCAGCAAACCAGTCAAAATAAAATGTGCAAGTGTTTAACAAAATAAATATGCATGGAAGACATACAGAAAATGACCTAAGAAATCTGACACAAAAGAAATAGTGACAAACTCATTACCATTCCAAACAAACACACAAATAAAAGTGCAACAAGCGAAAATGACACAACTACAGTCACCGACCAAAAATTTGGACATGCTTGGTAATTTGTACTTTTTTTCGGCATGACCGTTCTGCCCATAGATGCCATGCATAAAGTCAGAAATTTTGGACCATCTAGGGCTCGCCATTGGATTATTAGGACTCCGTCCATGCCAAACTTCGTGTTATTGTGGCTGTTACCAACTAACACCAGCGATGCCACGAAACTGTCGAGTGAATTTAGAGCCTCGCAGATGCTCAAAGATGCTCCAATCTCTGAGGTTAGTAGGTCATTGCTATCGCTATCATCATCGTTTTGCGGTTCCGTCACCGTCTTTTACGCAGTGTTTATGTAACTTTGACAGTACGTACGATTGTGTGTATCTATCTACAAGAAGGGGAGTGTGTTGCCAACTCCCGCTTCGTAGCTAGCACCGGTGATGAAGTGCTGCAAGTACAAGACGATGACAATGGCACAGAAAGCTGCTGCTGTACAGCTTGTACAGAACAGCCGATCACAGGTTCATGTAGCCCTGGAATTCGGCATTTCGAAGCAGTCTAGCTTGGGCTACGTCAAGAACAAAGCAACACTCTTGGAGCGACTGAGAAATGTGCTACGGCCCAGAAGAGAGAAAGAGAAAGAGAGAGAGAAAACATTTATTTGTAATGAGATTGGTTAACTTCCTCGTAGGGTGGAGCCCTTAGTTCAGGGCCCCATTGGCTCGCGCCAATCCACGTGCCTGTCGGACCAGCCATCGCTGCTCTTGCGGGTCTGAGCTGGTCAGCGCAGTCTTCCAGGAGGAAGGTGAAGGTGAAGGAATAGGGGAGTAACCTGGAGGTTGTGGGCACTCCCAGGTGCAATAATATACAGTGGGATTTGGTCCACAGTAGGGACACTATGAGGGATATTGTGTGGGGTGGAAGAAGTGAAGATAAAAGAGGCAGAAAAATTAATTAGTTTGTAGCAGTCGCCACGCGACGGCATCTTCTCGGTTAACGGAATTATGTCGTGGATGGATGTATCTCCTGGTATCTCTGTTATATTGTAGAGTTTCAGTGTAGTTCAGTGGTTCTGTCGGTGCGTCGTCTGGGTTGGGCAGCTCTTCCAATGGTGCCCGGTTAGAGAGCTCTCGTGCTACCGCATTAGCGCGTTCATTACCGTGTAGAGAGGTGTGTCCAGGTGTCCATACACACAGGTAACGCTGTGGGGTGTAATGATGTAACGATGTGGTGTGTGTAGGGTGACACCCTCCCTTGTGCCAAAGTCCTGCAGGCGGTCTGTTAATCAGTGACCACAGTAATGTGTCCATCCGGTGCCGGCATGCTTGAAGTATGTACGATGGCTAGGGCGATGGCTGCCTCTTCCGCCAAGGCACATAATCCCAACTTGAAGAGACTGAATATCTCGATAGGCACCATGGTTGTGCAGCGCATTCTCGTGACCTGCTGAAGCAAAAGGCCAAGACCCTCACGCTGCGGACGGGAATCATAAGCTTCAAGTTCAGTGACGGCTGGCTCTGCAACTTTAAGCAGCGATATGACCTCGTCTTCAAGAAAATCTGCAGTGAATGTGGTGCTGTGGAGAACACGTTGGTCGCAAATTACTGCACTGACAAGCTGCAGACCTTGCTCCGCCGCTACTTGCCGGATGATGTCCTTAGCTGTGATGAGACCGGACTGTTCTACAGGCTTCTGCTAGAGAATACACTTGCTGTTTCCAGAGATCACCGCCATGGTGGGAAGAATAACAAGGAAAAGGTTACTCTTCTGTTAGGTGTGAACATGTCCGGAACTAAAAAGTTACCGCTTTTGGTTATAGGAAAGTCCTGAAACGTAAGATGCTTGAAAGCCATTATAAATGTGCCCGTGTGGTATGAAGCGAGCACTAAAGCGTGGATTACACATCAGTTGTTCAAAGGCTATGTGCGCAGGCTGGATAAAATGTTTGAGGCGCAAAAGTGCGAGGAGCTGCTTTTTGTTGACAACTGCAGTTCCCATGGCCAAATGAATAATTTGAAGGCAACGGAAATCAAATTTTTGCCACCGAACACCATGAGGATCCTCCAGCTTAGGATCAGGACATCATCAAGAACCTGTAAGTGCTTTACTGATCACACCTGCTACGTCACATGGTGCTGTGCATCAACAGTGGCAAAAGTCAGTGTGGATTTGTCGTGTCGATACAGAGAAGGAACTGATGGCAGGCACTATTCACCGCTCTTTCCGCCATGCAGGAGCCTTGGCAACTATGCCAGACGTGAGCGGAGTTGAGATGGTTGAAGATCTGTGAAGCGGTGTGCCGATTCGAGCCACAGTGAACTTCGGAAACTTTGGTGATATGGACAACGCCAAAGTGTCCTATGCCAAAGTTAATGATGCAGTAATTGTTAATCAAGTACTCGCGCCCTTGCAAGATGACTCTGACTCTGAGGAGAGCGTACCATGCGCTGCAGGGCCATCGAATGGGGACCTGCTTTCGTTGTACTTCAGTGAGGACATGGCGCTTGCCCAAATTCAAGCATATTTGGTACTACATAAGCAGAATACCGTTCAACAATGCATCGAACAGTTTTTTTGGCCTCAAGTGCTCCAACAGGTAAAAAGGTAAGTGTTTTCTTGCCCAATTTGTTTTTTCAGACATTCCATGGTCCGTGCTGTTTTGCGATTTGAATAGGGCCTGAATTATCAGTCGGCGACTGCACACAGACTGCCCGAAATGCTCAACTTACACACAACACAACCACACTTACCACGATAAAAACAAGCACACTTGTATATGCAAACTGAAACTTCGTCGTGACAACAGGGATCAAAGTGGTATTAAAACTTTCTTTAAGGTGCAACAATTATCACAAAGGCACGAAGACAACCGCCTTCGGCACAATGCCTGACGATACAAAGGTTTATCCTGTGTCACCTGTGCGCCTTACATTTCATATTTAAAAGGGTCACCTTTTACACATAATACCACGTTCTTTCGAAAATTGTCAATGGTTAAAAATTACTAGCCCTAAAAATTTGTGCATTTACATTGTCACAAAGGGCAGAAATGTATACACGAACGATTTACGCGTAAAGGCCACTGATAGGCCAGCGAGATAATAGGCCAGCAGCTTCAGCATAGTCCTTTAAGGTCAAGGATAAAGTTAGAGCTGCAATGCAAGTGTTCACACGACTTGAGCCCAGCGATGACGTTGCGAAGGAGAGGATGACGGGCGACCTTATATGGACATACGTGGAGTAATACGGCTATCAAGTGAGAGTACATGCGAGTCAGTGCGAAGGACTCCGCTGATGGGAGGGACGTGGCATATAAGTTATGACGGAACGTTTGCTATAGTGCCCGCTTAACAGGAGAAGAGCGATCAATCCTAACGCTCACCGTTATTACACACGTCATTCTACCGGAGACGAGTGCATTTTCCGAACGTTACGCAGTCGCGCATCAGTTCTCTCTGCCTGTGCAAATGTAGCGTGCATGTCGGATTCGCTCTACGAGAAACACGAATTGCGTACAACTTCAGTGCGACAAGTGGTTTCGCATTCGCAGGAGGAATATCAAATGGCTGCAAGAAGTGCTCTATGACCAGCGTGGCGAAGTAACCGGCGACGGTGATGAAAACTTTATTTGTCGTCAAGTACACCATGCCCTTAGCCCAGTGCGTTTTCTTTCTGCACAGCTCCAGCGCTCGCTGGATGTGTACCGATATGTGCTGCTGATCTTCCAGAGATATCGTTTGGCACAGCCACGCTGGGAGAAATACCAGTTTCTGAGCAGTAGCGATATTTGTTTCAAAATGCGTTTAAGCTGTGGACGAATTTCCCCAGCATTAAACGGCAACCCGGTGTATATATACCGTATATATACGCTTGTCCGCGTCACAGGGTTGCATACATTCCTTCGATACATTTAACCCTTTCAAGGAGACGGCATATATCCATGTCAGGTGTATCATCAGAATAAATGGCTAAGCGGATTGCGGAAATCTGTGGGAAGCGAAGCCGTAGTGAGGCGATTAGTTAAACGCTATATACAACTAATGGCGGTTCAAATATTTGCGTTTAGATTTATCTTATGTAAACGTGTAATCTTGTGAATGTTTATATTCACTCAAGACCACGGTTCCAACTTTAACCTCGTGCAATTTTAATCTTTACGCACCACACAGCTCACAAACTATTCGGAAACATAGACACCAAATCATGCGGTTGCGCAGTGCGAGACGGCTACGCAGCCACGTCACGAAGACGAAGGCTGTGCGCAATGCTCCTCGAGGAAATAACGGTGGTGACGGGTGTATGCACTGAGGAGTACGACACTTATATCGCTAACATTTAAGGACTCTCTAGCTCTTGTGTCACAGTGGGACCTACCCATTATGAATGATGTTGGCCAAGATGGAGTGGAGACACACAAAATAATATCAATCAGAGAATCCGTTAATTATGATTCCTTATTCCTTCAAGAAATCGGCGTGCTTTCACAGATGTCTGCGAGTCGACATTATAAGTTCAGGCTTTACGTGGGAATTGGTTTTTCATTACGCTTAAGAGAGGTGCGCTAAATGGCACTTGGCGGTCAGCATGCAGGCGCTCTACAAGCCCTTTCGCCGACTTGCATTCGGCGCACACGTAACCTTCGTACACATGTGTACCTGCCAACTTGTGAACTATCAAAATTGCAATAGCACTTACCGTCGTGGCAAACAAAGGGATAGAGGGCAGGGGGAAGGGGAGAAAGAAGCAGGCAGTTTCGTTTATGTTTTCCATGAGCACACATTTCTTGTGTGATTCGCGTACGCACTTTATTAACGATTATTTACGTTTAGCCGTAGACATAAGGAGGAGCAAGGTAGGCATAGCAAAGGCAGACGCGTACGATGCATGTAGTTCATCTAGATCCTAGTTTCTTTTTCAGTGTAGCGACTTTTTCAGTGTAGTGACTTTTTCAATGTAGCACACGTCAGGTCAACTTGACCGAAGGAAATAGCCATCTCTTGAGAGCTTTGCATTGCCACAAGAAGTTTAAGCAGGTAGCATCGCAATTTATTTCTTTTACGTATTTTTAATTCGAACATAATCCTTGGAATAATGAGTCTAGGAAGGCAGAAGACTAGCCGGAGCAATCAAATTAGAAAATTCGCGGGGGCTAATTCGAATCGGTTGGCGCAGGACACGGATAATCGTCCTTCGTCCTACAGTGGACATAAATATAGGCTGATCCCGGAGATAGTGCAGTCTAATAACGTGCGCCGATCCCGAAAGCAGTACAGTCTAACAATCTGGGCAGTTCGCTTGGGAATGCGCCGCTCTTCAATGAGCGCCCTTGCCACCATCTTGGGTCATTGCGTGTGTGCCACTTGTTATGCGCGGACTTCACGAAGGCCCCGCCAGAAAACAGCGCGTCCACAGGGAAGCAAGAGAGAGAGAAGCCCGGCTGAAGTACGCGCCTCCCGCATGACGTCTTTACACTTTCGCACGCTTGGACTGTCGTCGTTACAGCTGTTGACCCTAGTGGTACCGTGGCGCATACCCACAATGGGGGACAGGCCATGGATTGGATGTCAAAATTAATAGACATCGTTGATAGCTCGGTCCAATGCCTTTTCTCAACCTTGCTCGCATCATATTTCAACCTGTTTAAGAAATTTTTACCCGCAGGATATATTTTGCCTAAACCTTCACGTAACATTCGTAGCCCAAATTCGTAAGAGAAAACATTTATTAGACCATCGAGGTCGTTGCTCTTGAGGTCGAGTAGGTAGAATCCTCATTCCAGGACTCCACTGGCCATGGCTGCTAGACGTACTTGCTGGACGAGACCTTCTTGTCCCGCCAGGGTATCGCCGGTAAACTGTACCACCCACCGCTCTAATGAAGTGGTAGGCGTCTTTAAGTCTTGAGGTTTGTCCCCGCACCCCCACGAGACCCAATTCGTAAACTTTACGACAAATTTGAGATAGTGGACACACACACACATATATATATGTATATATATATATATATATATATATATATATATATATATATATATATATATATATATATATATATATATATATATATATATATATATAACAGTTTTGATGACTGGGCTAGTTGCATTACTTGCATCTTGTAACTGTAAACGCGCACAAAGACGAGAACGCAGACAATGATCAGGACGAGGCGCTTATATATCATACAGGCGTATTTATATGTTTCACACTGATATCCGCCGAGGTACCGACCAAATCAGCCGCAGCTACCCCAAACATGGGTCGATAAGCAGTGAAAGCTTCGCTTTAAAATACACAGCAGAACACCTATTTCTTGCAACCGCAGCTGAGAGCTATGTTCAATCAATTCGTAGCTGGTGCTTAAGCTTGTTGTGCACCCATCATACGCTTTGTAGAGCTTGAATTTAGCCAATGTTACAAATGCAGCGGCAGCTGGAAACGCCGATAATGCAGCTTATTCGCTTTCAGCTTGTTAGCGTTCGAAGTTAAGGTGATAGTTCGTGGTGAATGCGTTTTGTACTTAGCTGCAGACTCATAGTTCTCTAGCAGATCGTCGCAGTGCCACAGTGCATACAACACCACCTATAGTTTCCATGTTTCCCAATGCCGTAAAACTAAACAGCAATTCGTCTGCAGCAGCATATGTATTTATCTAAACTTGCACGAGGCGCAGGGTTGCTAACAAAAGCCCTTCTTTTGAGTACTGGACCTGTGACGTTGCAATCACAACATGCCTCTTAGAGTCACCAATTAAAACGTTATATAGTGAAGAAGAAGAAACTTAATTAAAACGAATGGTCCGGCAGTTTCTGCTCTTGCGGCCTCAGGTGGCGCCAATGCTATGATGATTGGTTATTTAATCGGACACCGCAGTCGGACGCTGGCTTTCATGAAACCAAAGGCCATTTAAACTAACCTACGTATTTAATTCGCTCATTTGTGCAAGCTTGCAAATTAAATGGTTCGTGACAGTGCGCGCCTCACAGCGGTACGAGGCAGCGCGCGTGCGCAATACGGATTGAGGCAGATATGCGACAGTGTACACAACACGCTGCGTTCCCTGGCAATGTGTTGTCGGACGCAACTTGTGGCAGCAAGATGGCGTCGAAGAAGAACGAAGAGCCGTGTGAAAGGGAGAGAATAAATCTTTATTCCAGTGTAAAATGGCGTAAGCGATTCATAGCATCATTTAACTGATTCGCTAAAGAACATGTGTGTGATACGGAAAGGCGAATGTCTTCTATCGCAAGGATGTGGAAACCTGAAATGCAGCTGAATACGTGTTTCGTGAACATCTGAAGCCTGAGAACAATCAAATATTGGCAATTAGGTGAGACATTGGAATATCACCTGTCGCACAGCACTAGAATATTTAGATTATTATTGTTGTATATCACTGAAACATGAATTGATAACTTCTAAAACAAAGTAAGTGAGGGCACGTTATCACGCAACAAAGCTTAATTTCACACTCGTTTTGTTCCACTTACACCTCCTTAGTTCATGAGCCATTGCGCCTTTCTTTGCTACGGTTGCACCGTAAAATTGTGCAAATGAAAATTCTAGCAGCCGCGCCTCCTTCCGCGCATATCCGTCGTTCTCAGCCCATGTGCTAAAGTGTTCACACCCGATAACTGCGCCCCGAAAAGGTAAGCAGCGAATTTCTGTCCGTCCCGCCTCGTCAACCCAGAACCATTAGCATATTCTGCGTGTCCAGACAAAGAAGCATCACTGACGCTTGCAAACAGGAACACTACCGGCCAGCAGCGACAGCGCCTCGTTACCCCGCACAAACTAACTTTGTGGACATGCGGCCTCACCATGGGTCGTTTTCGTGTACGCATCGGTTGACTTCGGACACCTCTATGGAACCTGCTACGGCTGCGCATATCTTGCAGCTACTTGCGTGCATCCTCTTGGACCTTTACCTCTACAGCGCTGGAAGCGTACTACATTGCGTGGTTAAGAGTTATAGAGGACCGGCTGCGTGCATAAATACCCAAGTCGAACTAGTTCCCAAGAGACGAGCACATTTTATCTTTATCATTGCCACCGGCCGTGAGCCAGCCACGACCAACGTGGCGTTCGCTGCGAATGCGGCGGCACCAGGGCAGCTCAGTGGCGCCCCGCCTCGGTTGTGGTCTCGTGCGCGGCTGACGGTTGCGCCGGCTGCGGGGTGACGCTTTGCGCCGACTTGCTTGACTCGTGGCTGGAGCGGCGGTGCTTCTTGCGCTTGCGCTTGCTGGTCGACGTATCGCTCGCGTCCTTGCTGACGTCGGCCTTCGCTGGTGCACCGTGACTCTTGGACGTAATTTCAGCTCTGCAAGACACACCCATTGCGGAGACGCTCAATTGGCAAGGAGGGGAGACAAAAAGCAACGCGAGTCGAGGCAGCGAGCGCGCACAGCGGAATAGGCACACGAGGACTACTTAACCAGTCACTCAGGCAGTTGCACTTGATCTGCACATTTGTACGAATATTTCACGCCATCGACGGCTGTGGCCGCTGTCGCAGTATTTTGGTATCAGGAAATGGTACGGAGTCTTGTTTCAGGAAATCAAAGGCGCAAAGTAGACGCGGAGAAAGAGAGGTACTACTCGACGTCTTTGTTCACGTCTATTTTGACGGCTTTCATTGCAGGAAATATGACAGCTGCAGGGACTAGCTGAAACCAAGATTCTACGGAGTTTAGCTAGATTAAAGCTGTCACGAGAAAGAGGCCTCATCAAAAATGTCGTGCTCAGAGCAAGGGCACAACAAATGTTCGATAGTTTCTTCGATCTTCAAGCATCGCACGTTGGTTCCTGAGAGAAAATGGAGACTGTATGCAAGAGCATGAATAACTCCACAAGAATAGTTATCGATTACAAGAGAAACACGAAAGCTCAGGTACACACAAACTGAATACTCATGAAAGGATGGCGCAAACACACAGGGATGAGAAAGAAAAACACGAACGAGCGCCGCTCATTTTTTTCTTTCTTTCTCGTCAACGTGTGGTCGCGCCATTCTTTCTTGATTATGGAATATCAACACGCCCAGCATTCAGTACTCGGAAGGCAAATTGAAGCAAGTCGTACGTCAAAGAGAAACAAGCTATACTCAAGAGAGGCGCAAAGGAAAGTTGTGCAAAAGAACCAAACGAGATATTGGCGGAAATCTAAAGAAATGAAAACCGGCTCATACTTTTTCAACCGCTTCGTCAAATCCGGTGCAACTCCTCAATCACCCCAAACTTTTCTTTCCATACTTTGACGCACAACTGCCCCATAGGTGAGGTGCTCGCGAACAGGGTTTAAAAATGACACTAGAAGGAAAACACTAAATCAAGTTACGACCCGATAAGCTATTTCAAAACTCTATTTTAGTTATTTCGCGCAATATGTTGATCATTGATCATTCGGAGAGAAAATTAAGGTGGAAGTGCCGTTCCATTTTTTTTTGTTCGTGTCGATAACCCAGCGCCGATGTGTCAGTCTGACGTCATGGATATTAAAGTTAATTTTTTATATTTGGCCGTCGTGGCTCAGTAAAGGCTCCCAAAACTTGCCAATTGTAGTTTTTGCCTCATTTATAATACAATGCACTCCACTTTTGCCGATAAGAAATTGAGCCCGAGAAGGCGCCGTCGATCTGTGAAGTTACGGCGGGAGATTGCGCGGAGACTTCAAGAAGGCGTCGCCACCAGCCTTTCATCCTCGCGCTTTTTTCGGCTTACAGATCCTTTATTCGTGGTGAGGTTGGAGTAACTTTTCGGTTACGAAGTGTCTAAGGTTACGTCGGACCTTCGCGCTACCTTCACAGTACAGTCGTTAGAAAGATGCGAAGCTCCTTCTCACACAGGCTGACTTTCCCGTCATAAAATATGCTATCTGAAATCCTTCGCACACAAGCGAGAAAATCTACGACTCCTAGCACCTTTCCACAGCAATATGTGCTATTGTGCGGTGCAGGGTTAATAACGAGAAAAAGTCATCAAGAAGTGGCTCTAGGTGTTAAATATGGTAAAGCATAAAAAGCTAGAGCAATGCATGTAAACTGCATAATAACCGGTCTTTTAAAACGCCAAAATTACCAAAAGTAATGCGGCAAAGGCCCAACCAATCTTGAGTCTGTGGTTAATAAACAAAACTCGCAGTTTCGACCGAAAGGCGAAGTACTGATTCCGACAGAAAATTGGACAGCTATGCAAAGTAAGGTTGGTAGTTTTATAAGCTGCATAAACTGCTGTAAACATTCGCTTACTAATTGTGCACGTTGTGACACGTGCACAGGCAAATACGAACATATCTCTCTCGATGACCACAGACACTCGCTGTCCGAATGCTGGCGTGACGAATAGCGCGGCAGCAGCGGCGAGCGAATTCACCTTCGTACTTCATCTCTCTTCACTGTGAACTGCCACGCGAGAACACAGCGTACACAAGGCCATCGCCTATCTCGGATCCCCTAGCCTTCGAACCCACCGCATGCAGGCTGCCTCTAAGATAGGGCGCGGGCGACCACGCCCAGCCACCGCAGCGACGGTGTAGAAGAGGAGATGCGCGCTAACCTGCCACCGCCCCCCCCCCCCTTTCTAGCGCGCGCACATCTCCCAGCTCCTCCCCCCCCCCCCCCTGCACTCATGAGAAGACGGGGCGAACCCTCGCTGCTTCTTCCCTATAGCGCGCGCGAGAAGCCGCCGCCGCATCGAGCCACTAGCCTTCGCGGCTCACCTTCTCAAGCTTTCTCTCGCATCTACAGCAAAGCGTGTCGCCGCAATCTACCCGAAGTTGGACTTTATACGGATTACGGCGACGCCGTCGCCATCGCCGGCAATTTGCCTTGAGGGTCCTTATAATTGCTATAGCAGCACAATTCAAAAAAATGGTTCGGCAAGTTCCAGCGGTAGCGTCACTGACTCCCATGTAGTGAGCCGGGGTTCGAATTCCTGTGGCACCTACTTTGTTGTTTTGTAAATATTAAAAAATATCCCTTATTTTGCGGAGTTTCTCCAGCGTGGCGAAAATTATTTTGCCACTTACATCTCTTAATGGCAAATAACAGCGATCAGCACGCCCTCACTGCCGCACCGCCGCGTCACGCATATAAGTGCATTTACTGCTCCGTTTCTGCACTACGTTATGCTGGTGTTTTTAAATGTGCTCTGTAGCGCACGTAATAACGGCGTAAAATTACTCAATCGCGTGACCTGACGATGGGTGTGACTGTCTGGCAGTGAGTGGTGAGGACGCATTGCTTCCTGTCATCTTGTCTTGCAAGATGCATGGGGGGAAGAGGCTTTCGCCAGGTGAAGCAATACTGGAGTAAAGAAAACGAAAGAAAAAGAATATTTGTGAATGATATGCGACCAAGATACCCAGAGCAGTTTACCGCAAGGCTATAACAGAACAGCCAGCCGTGCGGGGGAAACAAAAAAAGAACCAGAAAGCTCGCCCCACTCGTCTTCGCGCATGGCGTTTCCCGGTAGAGATGTCATCGCATAAGCTGGAGTTGCCGCTTCGCGGCAACTCCAGCTTATGCTAGTGTTGTGTTAGTGTTGTGCTAGTGCTAGTGCTGTGTTGTGTTGCTACTGTGTTCTTCAACGTCTCCACCACGTGGCATTACACAGCGACGACAGAAACAGACGTCAGCATGCAGTATACGGCGTCGTGCTCAGGCCATAGGCAGGCCGCAGTGGTTCCTGCCCAAAGCGAGCTACGCACAGTTAGGACTCCTGAAGAGCAGCGCGAACAGGATGAACGACGAAAGGAACAACAACGTCAATGTGCACGACGGCTTCGCGCTCAGGCTCGGCAGCACCCAGTAATAGGCTCCGTCTAATTGGTCTATAGGATCAAGTGACACCACACAGCTTCGCTGGCCAACCACCTTCGCTACATGAATTGGAGCCCATTTTGTTTAAAACCGAATTATGTTACACCGTATTGAACCCAAACAGTCATTGCATGTTTCGGTATAAAAGCAAGCCCTCAGCCACGTTGACAATCAGTATCATCGAAGCGAGCTATTGAATCTATATTCTTCATCGCGATTGCGCAGAACCCCTTCTATAGAGCACAATCAGTAGATGAAACAGCATCAAAGTGTGTTGAAACTGACGCAGTCGAAATTTGAAACGTATGAGTAACTATGACGTCTCTTACGATTTGCTTGAAGCACACGTTTACATAATATTGCGTCGAAGAACACAGGCCGAATGGAATGCGTTTCTCTCTCTCTGCGAAAGCGCACATCTCCGTTCTGGAACCAGATGCGGCCCTTGTTGCCGCTACGACGAGCATGCTGATCAGCGCGGGCTGCATAGCAACGCGCACAGAATGAACGCTGACGCGAGGGACCTATTTATTTAACTGTCCAGCGTGATTATGGCCGACGTACCTTAACGTGAAGCCTGCAAAAAATAAAAAAACACAAACGAAAACTACGTCGGACGTACTTCTGTAAAAACAGTGCCGGGCCCGTCTAACGTACCTGTTAAAGAAGCTGAAGAGAGACGTCGGACGTGCCTTTCAGCACAGCTTTTCCGTTATTGTGGGAGGGCATAATTTACCTTGTTTTGTTTTTAATGTTCCTTAAACACAATATACCTGCGAAAGGGTATTTCTTCCCTTCTCAGTTGCTCTCTCCTGACACCACACTCTTGACCGGATATCAAATCTCGGTATCGCCATTGGCCAGGTATATCGCTTCCTGCCTTCTGCATCACCATTGCGTGATACTATAACGTTAGATGCGGGCCCGGAAGGCACACGCGCATCTTTGTCAGCATAACGCCGGAAGAAAAGTAAGCTAGGGTGCCTCGATGCCAGCGCCACCGTTCAGGGTGGTGCCATTCTTTGACCACCCCCACGCCGCCTTTTTCTCGCTGCGACGTCATATTGAATCACGGCGGGCGGTCAGAGTGGTCGCAGTTGATCGGTGCTAACAGCGGAGCTTGCTTTATTCGAGGCACTCGCTGGTGGTTCAACTTGTTTAACAGTGTTCGACTGTATGACTGACAAGCTTGTCAAGTCCACTGAGCCATCATGACGGGCTGTTGCGTGCCAATGTGCTCCGGGTCAACACGTAAAGGCCTGCGTTGTTTTCGCTTCCCCCGGGACTCGGAGCGAAGAAAGAAATGGGAAGCTCAAGTAAAGCGGGATCGGTGGAACGCAACTGACAGCTCATATATCTGCGAGGTGAGTTGCAAAACAGTGAAGTCTTATTGATCCGTATTTTGCAATTAAAGCAAACTCGTGTGCGCCGCTGTTGCGTAGGCAGCGTATAGGTACGCGCATACGTAAGGGCGCGAGCGTGTTTTTCGTTTTGAACTTAGCTTTTCTACGCGAGTAGTGCCCTGATTATAGAGTCGGACGAGGGTGATTTTGATTCGCGGAATATTTAACGCTAGCAAAAAATCGTAACGTCGCACACCTGTTTTATATTTTCACAGAAAGCACTGGCGTCTCCTTTGCAAAGTTCGCGTCGCTATTGTTTAGACACCAGAGTTACTTTTACGTTAAGCGAAAATAGACGAACCAAAAGTTAAGTGCTCGTTATTTGCTACTGAAGGCACACACTGCTTCATCTGGAGAGTGCGGCTGTTGTTCTGGTGCCACTCGAAGCCCTGCGGTTTTCTTTGAGATCTCAATAGATAATTGCGGCTCTCATGTCAAAGTGCATACAAGATTTTTTTTTATTGGTATATGATTGCATCTGTGCTATTCGAAAGCGACGTAGCCGATGTTATGATCGCGGGCATATTTGCACTACGCTGTTCGTAAGCAGACCTTATCGCTGCATGTTCGTTCCCGATCGTGGTTGCTATTCCGTGACGGAGCTAAATACTTAAGCAGGATGTACTCATGTAAACGTGCAGCTAACGCACATTATGGGTCAAATTTTTCCTGAGCTTTCTGGCTCGGCGTCCGTCGTAGCCTGCGCGTTGTTTGGAAACGTGCGAGGTTCGGCAATACAGCAACATTTTTTATGAACATTTTCTGTTAAGCACCTTAAATAACTGGTTATTTTTTACAAGTATTTTTGCATCAGCCCAAACAAACGTGAATAATAACATTTGGTGTTTTATTTATTTTTTTAGCTCCACTTTGAAGAGGACCAGTTTGAGAAAAATCGGCAGGATGGACGCCGCCTGTTAAAGTCTACAGCTCTGCCCACGCTGTTCGACTTTAGACGTGAGTAATAATTGTAGTGGAGCGTATTATTTCCGCGATTTGCAGTTATGTCAATAAGCATTGAGACATGTCTTTTATTTTTCAACCTAAACGAAGGAAACACCCTATGAGACAGACTGCCGAATGTGGACCTGCTGGCGAGGAAGGCACCAAGTCCTCCTCAACACTTGCTACAGACGCTGACCAAGAAGACTCCGCAGAACTGAGTCGAGATAGTACCTCTTCTTTCGAAGAAAATGCAGTCGAGCATGAGAGCAATGAAGATATTTCCTCGCTCTCTGTATGTGAGCTACGAAAGGCTCTGCAAGATGCGAAAAAGAAAAACACTGATTTGCAAGAAAACTTGTCGACATCAAAAAAGAAGTTAAAGACTGCTGCCAGGAAAACAAAGCGGTTAGAATAAGACCTCTCAACGCTCACCAAAAATCTGGATTTCTTGAGCGAGGACCAGAAGGCTGCTTTGAAGAGAAATAGCCGGAAAGGTAGTGCATAGAGTGCAGAAACCATAAAGAAAGCGCTACAACTCAAATTTGCTTGTGGCTCTGCAGGCTATGACTTACTTTTAGAACAGGGCAATCCTCTTCCCTCACGAAGAACACTTTGTAGACGACTGCAGCACCTGTCCATTAAGCCCGGTGTTTTGTTTGATATAGTAAATATGATGAAAGTGAAAGTGGCCGCAATGTCAAACATTGAAAAAGACTGCGTCATATTTCTCGATGAAATGGAGATTCGCAAGGGTGTCGAGCTAGACCGCAGTGGTGACGGCTTCCTTGGCAAGGTGACACTCCCTGAAACCGACCGAGCAGCAAACCATGTACTCGTCTGTATGGTTGGGGGCCTAAATACCCGCTGGAAGCAGGTGATTGCTTATCACTACACAGGTGCTTTTGTCAATGGAGAGAAGCTGAGAGACTTTGTCGTCCATTTAATCAACCTTTCTGCAGACATTTCTTTGCGTGTGCTGTGCGTGACATGCGACATGGGGAGCTCCAACCGTGCTATGTGGCGGTTGTGGCGGTCAAGCTCCCGCTACTCTGTCACTAGATGCACTGTTCCCCACCCATGTGACAATTCTATGTCATTGTTTTTTATGCCGGATCCTTCACATGTACTAAAAAATATTAGAGGGCACCTCGTGCGAAAAGATCCCATGAAACTTAGTGAAGAAATAGTGGCAAAGTACAATTTACGCAGCAGTGACGTGTCGATTGAGTACATAGAAGCAGTCCTAAAGATGGACTCAGAACAACTGAAGGTGACACCTAACCTGAGTACCGTGCACATTTCCAACGGCCACTTCACAAAGATGAAGGTAAGGGTAGCTGTTCAGTTATTCCGGGAAGCACCTGCAGCTATAAGGTACTTTGTAGAGCGTATGAAGCTGCCGCCCGATGCTGAAACAACAGCCTGGTTTTGTGAAGTAATCTTCAAGTGGTACACAATCATGACTGCACGGCACCCTGTTGTTGCTGTATGAAAGCAAATATGAAGAGGCTATTGCAATGCTGAAACTCGCTGTTGAAGTCATTGAGAGCTTAGGCATTGGCATCAAAAAGGTCTGGAGGCCATGCCAGGCAGGGGTGCTAATGTCCACTGCTGTAGTGCTTCAACTGCATAAATTTCTGCTAAAGAAATGTGGCTATGCATTCTTCTTGACAGGACGATTGGCCCAAGATTGCCTGGAGAACTTGTTTTCGGTCATCAGGATGATTTCTCCTGTGCCCAGTGCATATGATGTCAAAAATGCGCTCAGAATTGTGTCAGTTAGCCAGTTCCTCAAGGTACCTAAGAACTCTGGTTATGAAGCTGACGACAGCAACTACTTAGTGGATTTCTTTTCTGCAGAGATTCAAGAAGTGCAGAAAGAATTTCAAGAACCCTCGTACGATGATGAATGCACAGAGGGCGAGCCATTGTCTCTTGTAGAAAATGACATCATTGCTCTCTTGGCAGGGTATTTGGTGAAGTCTTTTTGTATCTACTAACAAACCATGCTCCATCTGTACTGAGACCCTGATTGCTGATGACGCGTCCGATAAGCATGCTCTTGTGCAGCTCAAGGAGTACAATCAAGGTTCTAGAAATTTGGTGTATGTAAGCCATACGGTACTGCGCTTTGTTTCTTCCTGTGAATGTGTAAGAAATTTTCACAGGAAAATGATGTTCGTCATGTGGATCACCCAATCAATACATTGACGAGCCTTATTGAGCGATCAGTTTCTCTGCCACCTAGTGAATGCGCTGACCACCCAAGCGTTATGAGAAAACTGATGTGCCGTTTTGTTGTCAGGCGACTGCGTATCTACCTCCGATGGCTGAACGAGCCTGATGATTCAGACGACGGTTATGGCAGCAAGACTGTGGCTGGCGTGAACTCGTCGTAGAGTACCTTGCTTTAAATCTTACACCACTCCGTAAATAGCTGCTTTTTTACCACTGACTTGCTGGCTTATTTTGTAGTTTGCATCTTTCTTCATGCTTTGTTTTCATGTTTGTTGCAAAGGTAACACCACAGTGCACGTAGCAACTTTTTGCCCCTATGTCTTGCTCGCTTATGTGGAGATTTGCATCTTTTTCCATGCTTTGTTTTTATGCTTTCCTTTTAAGGTTAAACCCCCCTGTACATATCCCACTTATCTGTCCCTCTGTCTGGCTTACTTGGCTCTTGGCTGTCTCTTGGCTGTCGAACTCACCGATCAGCTGGGCAGCCCTTTTGGTTACAAAGCCATTGGTAAAGTGCCTAATAGCCATCTTAGAGTCACTGTAAATCTTCGTCCACTTATTATTCCTTAAAGCCAATGCTATCGCTACTTGTTCTGCGACTGTCGTGTCTTTAGTCATGATTGTTATACCATCCCGAGTGAGACCATCTGCATCTACTATTACTGCCGTAAAGGCTTTCTTTCCTCTGACCCATGCAGCATCTACAAAGGCCGCATGTTCTATGTCGTGTTCAATCTCTTGCAGGAGAGCTTTGGCCCTTGCCTTTCGTCTTTCCAGGTTATGCACCGGGTTCATATTTCTGGGAAAAGGAGTCTACGAATCCGGATAATATTGAAATCGGGAGTTTTTACCTTCAGTTATTGCGAATAATGTCCCTGTGCATATGCAAGACTTGCGCCTCTCTTTCCGACGCAGCTCTGAAGAGCAGCGGTTTATTTCGGACATTATGCCCAAGATAAACCGAAGTACGCCATCAACAACGCGGAGAATTGAGCTGCAACGGTGTCCCTGTAGATATCAGCCGTACAAGGCAACGAGGCGAATAGAGTCCTTGTAAACGTGAGCCATATACAAGAACAATATGACCACTATTCCAGAGCGCTGGGTTGCGGAGGGACGCCTAGACTGATCGAGATGTTTTCGAACCGTCCGGATATCTGCGCGCGCATCAAGGTTGATCGTAGTCGATCGTTTGTGTGTCCATACGTCCCGTCAGTGAGCGCACACTTTGATCTTGGGAGACGAAACCCACTACAGTGCACTCAGCGTTAATGGTTCATGTATGCGCAAAAAAAAAAATCACCGATGATAACGATACTCGCTTCATTTTGCGATATATTGGCTGGCGCAGGCAATCAGTCTCGTGTGGCACGTTTTAAACGGTGAGAAGTTTGGCGCCACTGCCTCACTAACCCCGAGATCCCGAGAGCCAGCTCGTGGGGACAGCGCGTGGGAGGGATTCCAAGCAGCCGCCGCTGACAGACGTTCGCTCATGCCATGCTTTGTTTCCCTACAGACGGCGCGTGCTACTCTGGCGCCATATCGCATATAGCCATCGTCGCCGCACAGGCCGTCTTGCGCGACACTACGCTTTTATGCTCACGGTTTCGTTCCACCAAGGACAACAGTGGCTCTTCGTCGCTGGGAAGGCGTGCCTTCAGTGTCAGCGGCGACAACTTCCAAGGAAGCGTGACACCAAGCCTCACTCGCAGCCGCTCGGCATCGTCCCTTGCAGGAGCAGTGGTCCTCATGCCACATACCGCAGACTGACCTCAGCATATGACGCCTCGGACGAGTTTAGCCGTCCCCACCCCACGGCACCCTGCCCCCTCCGAAGCGCAGATGAGGTTGCCCACGCGGCTGAGGCTGCCCGGGCCGTCGGCAACTTAGCGCATGCACAGGCCGTATCCCTCCTGTCCTCCTCCGCTTTGCGCCTCAGTCATGGTTCCGCGGCACACTCCTCCTGCGCTATCGCATTTCGTGCATCTCCCACTACACTCCGCGTTCGCTTTCATTATTCGCGGAGCTCGTTCGTTCGGTCACGCCGACGCTCGCCGCAGGAACAGGCGTCTACTAAGAGCTGCGCTCTAAAATAAAGGAAAAAAACAAGACTCTTCGCCGGCTCACTTACGAGTGCTGCGATATGCGGCTGGGAATCTTCTCGACTGGCGACAGCTTGTATTCCGAGGTGCTGTGAGGCGTGATCCCCGCGGCGCCATGAGGCGTAGTCGACGCTGACACACTACCGCCCGGAATCGCAGACGTCTCCGCCGTGGCCGGCGTGAGCGCAGGTTCGGGCGCAGCGGGCGGTGGGCCCACAGCGGAAGGCGCCTTCAATTCCGCGCCCTCAACCAAGGGCGGCTTGTCGAGCACCTTGGCGTCTGGCTGAAAGCAGCCGAACACGTCCCAGTCGAGGGGCGCGCGTCCACCAGCGAAGAGCCACGAGGTGATGCCGGACACCGCCACCAGGGTGAGGAAGCTGATGACCATGGAGAAGGTGCGGAACGGGAAGCGCTGCACGCCCTCCTCGTAGTCGTAAAATGGGTACTTGATGAAGGGTGGTATCTTGAGAATGGACTCGCCGCCGCCCGCGCGCAGGAAGCAGCCGACCACGTAGGCGGCGAAGGAGCCGTACGTGTTGACGTGCTCCTTGAGGTAGACCACGCACACGAGCTGCGGGAAGAGGATCACGTAGACCAGGTCCGAGGAGAGGTACCACAGGCCGTAGATGGAGTCGGCCGTGAGCGCCATGAAGGTGGCCAGCGCGCCCACCAGCACAATGGACACGCGCATCACGCCGATCACCTCCTTCTCCGTGGCCTGCGAAGTACGGAATGCCAATTGAACGGACACTGTAACGACAAGAATTGCATCACGCTGGAAGGGAATATTGAGATTCCAAAGAACACGTATACTTATACTGCAGAATAAATCGAAAAAGAAGGAAAAACATAGCGCTCCCTTAGTCATATAACCTGTTGCTTCCCATCATGGGACAACACGTACGTTACTCACTTATCCTCAGTTCAACACGTTCAGAATCAAGCAATACCTATAATTTTTAGCGGTTTTATGTCTCAGACTCCTTCGTTACATTTTACGCATAACATTTTAACAATGCAGAATCTGTAAAGATATAGTGGAATTTTTATGTTTAAGTACGTGTCCGGAAAGCTTTCATTTCCTTTGCTACATCCTAGTTAATTTCGTCATGTTCCATCGACGCTTCTTGTTACGTAAAATAACCAGTTATTACTTACGCCCACGACTAATTACGGCGAGCTCACAGCACGTATTTGACTTGTTCCAATGTGTAATTCATTGCCGGATGCTATAAAAGAGGGTTCTGTTTATTCGTTTAAAAGGAATTTGCGTTTACATGGGCTAAATAGACTGTTAACTTTTCATTATTCTATTTATTTGCAACGTTCTTATGTATGTTTGGGCTTGTAGAATGAATATAGTATTTTTCATAATGCTGATTGTTCGTAACGTTGTATATACAGAAAGCTGCTCTACAGTGCATGATGTTACAGCTGCTCTACACTGCATGAGCGCATGATGTTCTTAATAGCATGATGCTGTTCATTGTATAGTTATTTTAGAGGGCAGCGCTTAGGCGCCCATTCCTGCGGCGAGCGTCCGCATTGTCCCTCGGCGCAACCGAGTGAAAGGGACAGAGAAAAATGAAAGCGAACGCTGAGCGCAGCGTGAGAAGAAAAGCGCAGTGCCGCGTAAGGCTTTCGACGACCGCTACACGATGGCGCCAGAGGAGTGGGCCCTCGTCTGTTCACCGATGGCATGCGGTGATCGCGTCGCACGATACTATATATGGAAACAACGCGTTGCATGAGCGGAGGCATGTCTGCCACGGCTGTTGTGAACTGCGCCCACGCGTCACCCACACGCTGCCTCTCGGAATCTCCCGAGTAGCGACGCAGTTGCGTGACGCTTCACTCCATTTTCAACGTGCCGCACGAGACAGATTGTCCGCGCCAGCCAATATATCGCAAAATGAAAATGCATATAGAGCTGCTTTTGTATTTCGCATTAAGGAGTATAGGTGAATCATGGATGGGATGAATTTTTATCTTTGACGTAAGCATTACCAAGGGGTCTCGCACATTACATCTTTTGACTATGAGACCTCTTTCTGTATTTATGTCTTCTTTGAAACAAGTATTTTGAAATTACGAAATTAATAAATAAAACAATACTAGTATTCTCGGTTATCCTCACGCAAACACGGTGGCACCACGACTGAGTCGCTGCTTCACGTCAGACGTCGCGGTCTCCTCGCTGATAGGGCTTCTTTATCCGGAAATATCGGCCAAGGTCAATCCTTTATCTTATAATAAGGAGCGATAACCCCTTTGGAAAGAATTCTCTCATTTCAAACGGTACGTACCGATTCCTGTAAGAAGTAAGTATAGTCTCCGCCTCTACGTATCATAATCCGCTGCGTCAGTATTACGTGATTATTGTGCCAATGCCCATTCATCTGAAATGCACGTTCTCTGCTCCAACTTTTTCAGATTGAGCGAACCGTAGTGGCAGCTGCCCGTGTGTGCACACTGTGCCTTCTGTGATGATTACCCACCGCAGGAAATCCACAGTGCCCTGTGACGTTCTGCACTACTGGCTACAGAACGAAGCTCCACGCTAGCGCACCCCTGCTAGCCAAGTAGAAAAAAAAAAGAACAAAGGGACCGGGCGGAGCACGCACGTTCTGCCTGATGCCGAGTTTGTAGATATTCCAGGCGAACATGGAGGCCGCGCTGAGAATGGACGAGTCCGAAGACGACATCACCGCCGCGGAGACGGCGCCCAGCCCCATGGCGGAGACGAAGCCGGGCGTCAGGTACTGCAGGACCAGCGGCAACGTCAGCGACGTCGCCTCGCCCGTCAGTGGAACGGCCTTCGTGTAGCCCGCTTTCGTAAAGTCTGCACGCAAGGGCACAGAAAAGAGTTGGCGGTGCGAATACGCGTAGGTGAAAGCGAGCCATGCATGGGGCAAGAAACGATCAGGAACGGAAAATACCGTTCTCTGCGCCCTATGCATAACGTCTCGAATTCCATCTGAGCATGGCAGGTTCATGTAACGTCGCAAAGGACGAAGTTGAAACGGCCGCCGCGATAACCCCGCACAATGGGGCCTGCTATTTCTCCCACGCGCGGTACGTGCCGTTCGTTGTGATCGTCACGCGTTTCCTGTCACGTAGGCCACCGAGCGACATATCCTTTCAGGCTATGTCCATCGGTTAAGAATGCCCTCTCCATGCAAGCTTTCCTTGACAGCTGAAGCGTATTTGATACTGCACCGGGCGGGCTGGTTGATGAGACCCAATTCTGTAGTGCAGTGCACTTGGGGTCTTTTCTGCTCCGTGATTCTGGCAATTACAAGTCGCTGGCACTGGCCGCGCACTCTGCTTTCCCCTGCGTAGCACTGCAGCACTCACTGGCTGCCTTGGCGACGGCGCCGATGACGACGGGTGGGATGGCCATGAACAGGCAGCCGAACGCCGCCATGTACGACAGCAGCTCGGCGCCCTCGGCCGTGCGGCTCGAGAGAACCCGCTGGAAGTAGACCTGCGCGCGCAGCGCGTTGAGTGTGTTACAGAGCGACAGGTAGTAAGGAGAGAGGCGGCGGGCCGCTTTTAGCAGGGAAACTTGGGTTAGTCGGTGAATTGTCACGTTGCACAAGCAGCGCTAGAGCAGGCGAGGACTTCACTCGACCGTTCCTTAGACATGCAGGACATTGCCAGATATAACAGGTTTTTGTACCTGTCCACGTCTCTAGCACAGCTTCTATGTGTCACTGAGTCCCCTTCTATTACCGCAGTATTTTTCGAGCACGCACTGCAAAGATAGGCGACTTTCCCGAACGCTACAGAAAAGCCATTAGCCTCAGGTTCGCAGGTCCATGCACCATTGGAAAACGCGCGGCGAATAGTACACGCAGCAACAATATTTTCCGCTGAATGCGAGAGGGTATTTGTGTTCCTATTGTCGCAGGAGAGTAGTACATGCACTAGCCTGGAACCGGCGTAAAGGAGGTGGCTACACGAGCGGTGATAAGTCGGTTCGGGACACATGGTCCACCAACCTGCCAGGGCACGCCGCCCATCATGAGGAGGAGCATGGAGTCCCAGTAGTTGCCGAAGTCCTTCCACTCGACGCTACCCACAAAGTCGTTCCTCGGGTACGAGATCGGGCCCACTGCCTCGTGGAACATGGCGAAGGGCACCGACAGCCACTGAGCGACGAAGGGCAAGGACGCGCCATCAGCCATGTGCCATGTGACCAATATAGAAAAGCACAATTACACTACTGAAGACTGTGGTGCTGAAGTTACATAAACAGGGAAAAAGCGCCTCGGGAAGGCTGGCCAATGTTCCAGTAAGTGGACTTATCTTTGTCATAGGTGCCTTGTCAGCCCTCCGAGCTTGACAAGGCCACCTTCGACTAGTATAGGTCCACCTATCGAAACGTTAACCAGCTCCCTCCTTAAATTTAGGCTTCTGAAGGCACGTTAGTCAGAAAACAATTCCAGAACGCCGTGCCTTAAGGCATGGTCTAGGACCTTATCGTGGACCTTACGAGGTCCTAGATTATGCAGATCACTCTTACTTTCGTCACACACAGTAGCACTTATGGAGAATGTTGAGCAGGAAAGACAACCAAAGGACCGCATACCAGGCCAAAGAAGATGGCCAGAAGCTGGATGACGTCCGTGTAGGCGACAGAGTAGAGGCCGCCCGTGAACGTGTAGAAAAGGGCGATGCACGCCGACGCGACCACCGACTCTGTGCGCTCAAAGTCCATGATGACCTCTACGGTGGCGCCTACGCAGTGAATAATTGGAATGCGATTCAACCACCCAGTTGGAAGTCCATCAAAGACAATGTCTTCCTGAGCAAGTTTGGGGGTAACAATGGGCACAGTCACTGCGCACGGCGCTTACAGCTTCAGCGCTCACGTGAGGTGAGTAGGAGGTTAGTAGGAGTGCTTAATTTTTTTTACTGCACTTAGTTTTATTCTAGATACCTGCGCAAACGCCCCAATTTAGACTACACTACTTTCGGCACTGGCCCGCGTTTTCAGATTGCACTGTCTTCGGGATCGGTCAGCGAAAAATGCTAGAAACCCAGAAACCAGACACGGAAAAGTGGAGGCTACTGGCGAAGGAAGGCAGTGTCTTCAATATCGTGAACGAGTGTGTCCGAGTAAACGATGATTTGTGGAACATGTCGCAATAGTAGGCAGAAGCGCCGATGGCATAAGTGGACGGTAACGCCAACCGCCAGGAGAAGCGATAGAAACAGATGCCTCGAGCTTAAAGCGTCACGCCTTTAAGAGGACTCAATAAAACACATTGTTGGACTAGTTGTGGGTGTTTATATATATATATATATATATATGTATGTAGTCATATCATAAGAAGCCAGTAAACACTGAGACCGAGACCTTATTCGTGCTTCAAGATTTCCCCAACGTTGTTCTTGGTGTACGTGTTTCTTGGCTTCTTATGATATGACCAATAAAACTCGGGCCCCTCGGCTAACCCTCTTCCTTTTCGTGTATATATATATATATATATATATATATATATATATATATATATATATATATATATATATATATACACATACATGCACCAGAATTGCGGCGCAGCAACAGACCAGGGATGACAGAACTGACATGTGCAAGGCGCATATACTTGCAATACATTTGTTTCCAAAAGAAAAAAAACGAATATAAACAAATTGTGTACCTTGGGCGCCGGCTGTGAACCCGCGCTATCAGCGACTCGAACTCTAAAACGAAGTTGTGACGCAATAGCACCCGAGTCGGCTGAGGCATATTTCACCCAAAAAATAGGAGGGGAGGGCGGGCACACATGTATAAGTGAACAATCTATTGTGATCCGCAGTAACGAATATATTCTTTTTTTCAGATTTCGCTTTTGGCTATGCTTATGCGCATGTGCTCTATCTAGCCTGTTTTCTCCTGGAAATAAATTAGTTGAACGTGTGCGCATGATTCATGTCGGTTCTGTCATGCCTGGTTTTCGCTACGCCACAATTCTTCTCAAAAATTAACGCAGTGCTTGTATTCCTGCCGGTATACCTGTGAGGAGCACTGTGTTCTGCGTTTTGTCATCCTCTCAATGTATATATACGTTATACGTTTGTGCGCAATTCGTAAAGCATACGCTATTGTGGGCAGACTTTTACACGTAACAGAAAATGGTAACTGAATACAAGTACTTCATTCAGAAATTTAGTTGATTACTCTGACCAATAAGTGCCCGACGAAAATAATTACGGAAATACTCAAATAAATCAATTTGCTTAAGTTACTTCCGTTTGAACTTATTATAACATCGGAATCACCTGTGATCATGAATAGTCGCTCAAATGTGCACGCTGGGTCGGTGCTCTAACGTGCGGACATCTTGCGCACAAGGCTGTCATTACTCAGCAGCTGGGTCTCTGTGTGAAGTGTAGGCGCTTCATTGTTTCATAGTTGCTGGTCTTTCAAGGAGACGCCCCCGGTTGGACCTATGAGAAGCTGTACAAATGGTCCGTAGGCGATTTCCTGGCATTAACGTCCCAAGTGGTAGTCGCTATCGAGACATGCCAGCTCCGGTTCGATTCGACGGACAATGCCTGGTGGAGCGTTAACGCGAAAAAGATGCTGAGCTCCCGCACTTGCCCGTCTTAGCATGCGCATCCGCGAGGCTGCTGCGCGGCACAATCTCGGGCGTTGTGTGCTGCAGTTGCCACCAAATTCAGGTTCCTAAAGCTGCGTCACGTGTTAGAGCTTATCTCGTCAGTAAAGTAACTATTTACATGTAATTGCTTATTGAAAAATATTAACAGAATTGCAGTGAGCGTAACCGAGTAATATATGCAATCGTTTAATTCCAATATTATCAACAAATGTAACAGCTTACGACTAATTAATTACACATTATTCGTTAACTGCAAGTCTTCTGGTGAACGACGAAAGGTCTGAGCATCCAGACCCTTATATAGGTGCCGCGTATTGCAAATATGTGGGCAGAGGATTGCACTGCGCTTCAACAGGAATCGGGGGCTCCTGTTTAAATAAATAGAAAAAGAAATCTGTTTTCTCGACAACCACTGCAATATTTGACGAACAGGTAGGTGTTCATGGAAACCTTTCAAACTTCTAGACATTTCCCTTATAAGAACACGATTCACGCAAAAGCTACGGTGTTGAATGCAATATTCTAGGGGCTGTACAAAGCTCAAAGGACATTAAAACAATAAGTCAGTTTAGACGGAAAGAACGTTTTTGAAGACATTGTTGCCGTTCATTTCGAAATAATAGGTTGATTATTACAAGAAAATAGTGAAGGTCGAAGTTTTTGAATTTTGAGCCGAATTCCGAAAGGCGGTACGTCACTGTGTCGACACGAAAGTGTTTTTTTTCATATTCAGGCCACTTTTGCTCAGCAGAGGTTTCCGAAACTCGCCATGTTCAATCTCTGGCTCCATGAGAACACAATGTAGAATTAACTATGCCCTAGACAAGATAGAAAACGGTGTCAAAATCCATGATATCACAGTGAACTGGTGCGCGAACTTCAAGGGGGCGTCAGCACCCGTGTTTTGTTATTGCACTTTTCTGGCTCACCAAGCGTCTTATCGTGGTACGAGTGGTGATTTTGGCATTTTAGAAGGGTGATTTACTTAAATACAGAAGAAATCATTTTTCTCTTCAGGGTTCCTTTGCAGACCAATTCTCACCAGTTCTGGCCATTATGAGCTGGCAAGAGCGGTGCATACAATGCGCGATTACAATCGTGCCTGCAAAGTATTACACCGCTACGCCTCACGAAAACGGCTGAAATTTCGAACCAAAAGTCGTGCTCGCTTGTCCTCGCGGGTGCCGCGCTCCCAGTCGACGTCATTTGCACAAGTGAACTACGTAGTTGGCACTGCTGTGACGTCACTCACAGTGACGCGTGACTTTGAGAATTAGTAAATGCAACAGCAAGTATTTATTTGACCTGTTGCTTAAATAGATGTATTAAAGCTTAGGCAAATAATAAAACATACGAACCGAATGTCTGCGTGTTTTTTGTTTTGTTTTTTTTACTTCGTAAACTAGCAAGAGAGGTGCAGTTCTGTTTCGTCGTACCTTAGAAAACGAGATGCACTTTTGTTTCGTCTGCTTGTTGTTCCCACGTCGTGCAGTCGCGCGCATAGGGAACGAAAGTATGCCGTTTTCTATATGTTCCAGTGCACGGTCATGCTCTGTGATCTGCTAGCGTCTGCCTCAGTGTTTATGTGGCACTGACTTATGATACCGCCAGTCAGGTGCCAGCGGTACAATGACGCGGTGTCTCGCGGTAAAGATCCGTGAACCGGGCCAGCCTCTCCAAATGTGCGCACACTGACGGATCCAGTTCACAGCAGCGGCCAGGCAGCAACGCAGGTGTATCGCGCACAGCTTGGAAGCTCATGCACAGAGCGGAACGAAACAAGCGCAAACGCAACAGCTCGTGGGCACGGGCGAAGGACTGTAACCGGAAGTACGACGCGCAGCAAAAACAGGAGAAAGAAAAAGAACGCGGGGGTCAGTGACGTGTAGGTGACGCGGTCCTCCGTCTCCGGTACGGGAGAACGCGGGAAGAACTCCAACTTTAGCGGCCCGCGGATACTTCTTACGTTTAATATAATTATATATGCAATAACAAGTTCTCATAGTTAAACAAAACGTTTTTCTGTAACAATAACGCTAAAACAGCTTTTTACATGCTGTTTTAGTAGAAAATGAATCATTGAGACAAAAGGAACGGTGCTTGCCAGGCGCGTCTTCGAGGAGTACTGGCTCTCCGAGGACGATGCCAAGCCGAAGTCACAATACACCGGCATTCCCATCCATACCACAGAGCAGCAGCGCCAAATTTCCCTCTAGGTAATATAGTGAGAAACTGTATGGCTGACATCAATCAAGAAGAGCATTTGGATCAACGCACTTCTTCATACTGTTATCGTATATATTTATTGACGCACTTTAATAAACAGGTTCAAGTAAGTGAAAATCTGTTGCTTTCGAATTTCAATAATAACTACGTACTTCCGGAAGAAGCCGGCTATCGTCTGCTCACGATCGGCCGTGGTCGCCCGCATAGGAAATAAACCTTTGGCCACCCTGCTTATATCGATGTTGTAGTCATTGGGTCTCGCTAATTTCGACTACTTTCGAACAACCCTCTAGCCTCGAACCACGCGAAACTTAAGGTCAGATCAGAGGCGCGCTCATTCCTTGCCGCGCCTGGTTAGACGCCTTTGCAGACTTCACTTCGTATTGAACAATTAATAGCGCTTCAAGATGCGCAAGTTGGATGCAGCAACTATCCGTCGGTCAAGCTGGTGCAGCACAAAGCCGGTCCGCATCCCGTATGGACGCGAGCGCGCGCTCAAGCCCTGTCGTGCACAAAGCAAACACTGCACATACGCACTACTGTTGAATCTACGGGCACAGCTGCGGTCTTCTACGTAGCGTAAACACCGCGAACGCCACGGGATCAGACTACTCAGGCACCCTACCTTTGGCAACTCGTGGGTTCTAAAACCGGAAGTAGTGGCGCCTACGTGAACATCCTAAATTAAATTTGAACTGTGCGCCACGGTGATGCTCAGTAGCCAGAGCGTTCTGGGCCCGCTCCACTCCACCGTAGCCTTCGCAGTGCAATACATCGAAGAAGGAGCGGGAGCACTGCGCAGGGGACGTTTGAATGTCAAAAACTTTGTTTCTGCTGAACGAAGTGAAGTACATTTTTCGGCAAAATATTTCTGAAATAGGCTACTTTAACTTTGAATGCGTTTCACGACTTCGATAAATGTGGTCCAGGGCCAATACGCGCAAAAAAGTTTATGTTCTATCGAAATGTCAAAGCGCATCGAGAACAAGCATTACTCAACGGAATTTAACAATGGTTTGCGGCAAGTTTTTCAGCCATAGGATGGAAACAGCAGGCAGAAATCTGGAAGTCGGCTTCACCTCAAGGCCCCTGCAGATTGCTTCAGTGATTTTTATAGAATCCCTCCTGATATACGACAAATAGGTGTACATTTAATTTGGTTTACATAACATGAGTGACACCACTGCAGCGGGAGATCTTGTGTCGGCCTCTCTCATCTCACCGGGCCCCTCGCCAGGTTTGGCCATTTTGAGCTAAGAAATGCAGGGCATAAAATAGGCGCTAACGATTGTCTTTGCAAAGATTTACATCGCTACGTGCCGCGGAATGGTCCGAAGTTTCAATCCCAACGCCGCTTTCCTTTTCTCTCGCGGCGACCACGCTGCAAGCCGGACGGTGACGTACTCGTGTCCCTGCGCCTACGTGACGTCGCTCGCGGTGACACGTGACTTCGAGAATTATTCAAGGCAAATCTGTTACTTGTGTGATCTGTTGCTTGAATTGAGGAATTGAAGTTTAGAGAAATAATAAAATACACAAACGGGATGTCTGCATGTTCGCTTCGTCTGCTTGTTCCTACGGTCGTGCAGCCACGCGCGCAGATACCGAAACTATGGCATTTTCTACCGTGTTCCAGCGCGTGATCACGCTGTGTGATCCACGTGTTCTGCTTCACTATTCGTGTAGCACTGAATCATGCCGCTAGCCATGTGTCCTCGTGCATAGCGCGCAAAATCGTGCGCTGCGCGAAACGAGACAATCACAACAGCTCCCGCGCAACGCCGTCAGCAGAAGTGCGCAGCGCCGCGAAAAATAAAAGAGAAGGAAAGAAAGAAAGAAAGAAAGAAAGAAAGAAAGAAAGAACGAAAGCAAGAAAGAAAGATAGAAAGGCAAACAAGGCTAGCAGAAAAAAGTGATGGCGGGGCCCGTGACGTATATGTCACGCGATTCTCGAGGTACGGTATGGGAGAACGCAGGAAAGGAATTTCGCTTGCGGAGGTTAGACGGGGCAAGTGGAGAGAGTGCCTCGCTTGGTGGTGGAGCTCCCCTGTTGAAATCATGGGTTCGCGACACTGAAATATTTCTATCTCGGCTATTGATGAGCCGATTTGAAAAAAAAAAATTGCGGGAGGAGGTTCCTTGGAGGACATGTAACTAGTTCCAGCGCATAACCAAAATTTGCTATGGGGCATGGCGAGAGGCCCTTTAAAGGAAAGCGAGTCGCGTGACAGACATCTTCCTCGTCCTGCGTTCCTATTCTAAACCAACAAATGACGTTTGCTGCCTGACGTAAAGTGTTCTCGAATACGTTTAGCTAGAAACTTCATACTCAATACAAAAACTGAGCAATAATTTTCCTGCGAGACCATTGAATAACATTGTACCTATTCGCGTTAAGCTGCAAATACATACTAGTGTGAATAAGAAAGTATTTGCCCCTATTTGTTATTAGCTAAAATAACGTACACGCAGATCATTACAAATATGCGTGCTATTAAACGTACGTTACACTTTTTTTCACATAGTTCCCACACTGGTTCAGACCATTTGTCCCATCGCAGCACTAAATTATAAATGCCCCTGTCGTCAGTCAGCGGCGCAGGCGGCTTCCCCGAACTTTCATTGTCATGCAAGTCTTCCCGGACCTAACTCACAACGCCTCCACCTCACACTTCTCAAAGCGAGACACTTTTCCCTATCCGTGGGTTGCACTGCCCTGTGGATCCTTGCTCCATAGAAAACAAATCACACTTCGCTGCTCGTACGCCGTGGAGGTGTGAAGCACAGCCGCCATCTACAACAACTGACAGCAGCGCCGCGCCACCGACCTGTCAGCAGATAAGGCCGGGTCGCTTTAAGAAAGGTCCCCCGCTGGCAGTGGCGTAGCCAGAAATTTCGTTCGCGGGGGGGGGGGGGGTGGGGGGCGTCTCACGTTGCAGCTTGGATTCCTCCTCAAGAGGTTGCCCCTATCTGAATACATGTAGAAGCTGAATCAGTTTTTCTCGGCAACAACTGCTCAAAATTTGATCAGGTTTGTTGCATTTGAAAGAAAAACTTTAATTCTACTGTCTTCTGGTTTCAAATTTTTTTATTTAGGTTGTCAACTTTTCATTAAAAAATGGCTAAAATCTCAAATTTTGGGGAAACTAAACTATCATGTTTAAAACTCTGTAACTCAAAAATGAAAAATATCACAATTCTGTGAGTCGCATGTAATAGTACATCTACAGCGAATAAAATTGATATGTTACAAATAAATCTCAAACAATTTAGCATTATCGAAATACGGCTTTTGCAGAACCCTTGTGCACCACGTAACTAATTCACGTAAGATACAAATAGACATACCGAATTTATCCGCATTGACTCTTATAATAGGTGCCAATTGAAGAACCGCGATATCTGTTTTTGATGAAGAGCTTTTAGTTTGTAAGCGAAGTGCGTCTATTTTTTCGCACTTTCAAATTTTTCAAAATATTTTAAACAAAATTCAGGCCCTAAATCGAACTTTTGCTTCCGACAGATACTAGAAGTTAACTCTCTCAAATTCAACAAAGTTCATTAAAAGTGATCCAGGGGTTATCTCAGAAAAGCATTTCTGGGTTTTACATTTATTTGAATAGACCGCGTCGGAGTTGTGCCAGAGCTAAAGCTTCCTCTTAAACAATTTGTCGAGAGATCAAATACATGAATAATAACTGCATTGTCATTGCCAAAGATGCTGCAAACGAATTCTTGAACGCTACGCACTGTCAAAACAAGTAATATATGTACTTTTAAATAAAAAGATATACTCGCATGTGCCAGAAATTGTGCTCAAAATAACTGATATCAATGCTTCCATGTTTTTGTCTATTTAATAAGTAAAGAAAATATCACACGAACCTTCTAACTATATCAGTTCGAAACAAGCAAAGCAGTGCATGCCACTGATATGAAAAATGTAAAGGCCATGAAATGAACAAGTTGAGGACAAATATGTTAATGAAACTTTGTCATTCAACAACCTTGTTTACATATTTGTACATATGCAACGGCCAGTGAAAATCTCAATGACGCTGTCATTTATTCCAATGTATTACGCAGGAGCAGCTGTCACCGGTCGTGTATCGTGAGTAAATGCACCGAAATTATTGTCCCGACAGAGAGTACCTATATAAAGACGTTCTGCAAAATATACGAGGGCGAGTCAAATGAAAGTGAGCCAATGCAAATATAGGACAAACGGGGTATTTAATTTAAAAATAGTCTTCATGAGCATTTAGACATTTATCCCATTGACTAATGAGTCGGGTGATTCCCGTCTCATAAAACTCGTTAGGTTGCTGCTTCAACAAATCTGCAACTGACTCTTTCACGTCATCGTCCGACGCGAATCTGTTTCCCTTAAGCTGTTTTTTGCATTTGCCCCAAAATGTGGAAGTCGCAAGGCGACAGGTCTTAGCTGTATGGCGGATGTTGCAGCGTTTCCCACTTGAAATTTGCCAGTTTTGTATTAACCACATCAGCGACGAGGGGACGGGCATTGTGGAAAAATTAAAAATTAAATTATGAGGTTTTTATTGTCAAAACCACTTTCTGATTATGAGGCACGCCGTAGTGGAGCACTCCGGAAAGTTCGACCACCGGGGGTTCCTTAACGTGCAACTAAATCTAAGTACACGGGTGTTTTCGCATTTCGCCCCCATCGAAATGCGGCCGCCGTTGCCGGGATTCGATTCCGCGACCTCGTGCTCAGCAGCCCAACACCATAGCCAGGTCGTGGAACAGGATGACCCCATTCGTCAATTTTCCACGTCGTTCGTTCTTGATTGCCCCGCGCACCCGATCCGGCGTTTCACAATATTCCGAAACGATTGATAGTCTCTCCGGCTTTAGAAAATTCTATCAGTAATAGCCCCTGACGATCGAAAAAAGAAGTCAACAACACCTTTCCGGCGGAAATGACGGCCTTTGCTTTCTTTGGGGGCGGTGAATTCGAATGTTTCCACTGTAAGCTTTGCCGTCGTCTTTCAGGCTCGTAGTAGTGGCAACATGGTCCGTCCCCGATCACAATTGCAGACAAGAAGGCGTCACCCTCATTGTGATACCGGGTCAGCTGAGTCAATGCAGCGCACAACCTTCTTCTGGCGGTGGTTCAAAATCTTGGGCATCCATTGCGCACACAAGAGCCGATGACCTAGATGTTCATGAATTATGGTGTGAACCGAACCGCTACTCATGTTCACACGCTCTGCCAGTTCATCGATGTTTATCCTCCGTTCTTGTCTCATCAGCTCATCAACTTTTGCACTTGTGTTGGGGGTGATTGCACGATGGCTTTGGTCCGGTATTGGATCGTCTTTTCAACTTTCACATCCTTTTTCAACCGTTTGCTCCAATGCTTCACAGTGGCCAATGAAATGCAATGTTCAACGTACACTGCAGCCCTACGGCGGATAATTTACTTTTGGGAAACACCTTCAGCTCTGAAAACATTCACGTCATTCCGCTGTTCAACTTCCGAAGTGTCCATTACGTCACGCAACCATGTTCAATCCAGTGTATGAGAGCATTACCGAACATTTACCCTCAAATCTGTGTGTCACTTTTGTAAATGAAAGATGCCTGTGTGCTATGCGCATGCTTCGCAGATAATGAACCGAACCATTATTGCGCGGGGTGGGTAGGCTCATTTTCATTTAACTCGCCCTCGTTCATTAGAAATGCGAAGATTCCATGGAATATACAAATGCTTGATATTGTCACGTCGTGGTGACGAAGAACACAGTAGTAATACTGTGAAAGACAAAACTAACATTTATTGGGCGAACGTGTGCCCACAAAAACAGGCTACACTTATAACACAACGATAGCGGCGAACACGGTCGGCGATCGTCGAAAATCTGATCAGCGGGTCAAGCGCGTCGGCTTTTATAGAGCAGTCGTCGAATGTTCCAGACTAATCGTTCGGACCCGCGTGCCTTCCACAAAGTTCTACACCATTCGCGTCACGCGATGAAATCAAATAATACAAGGTTCGGCGACAACAGACAGCGGATAGAAGCAACGATAACTTTCCAGAAACTTCGCATACATGCAGGCGCGTCCCGCGATGTGCGATAACATTTGTTGGGCGGCGAAACGTGGTCGCCCGATAAAGATAAGTACACGTGTCAATATATAAAAGGCAAAAAAGTGTCACTGGAAAGAAAGATCACTGCACGTATACACAATACCTCGCAACAAGATATTTAATAATAATAATAATATTTGGGGTTTTACGTGCCAAAACCACTTTCTGATTATGAGGCACGCCGTAGTGGAGGACTCCGGAAATTTCGACCACCTGGGGTTCTTTAACGTGCACCTAAATCTGAGCACACGGGTGTTTTCGCATTTCGCCCCCATCGAAATGCGGCCGCCGTGGCCGGGATTCGAACCCGCGACCTCACAAGATATTTAAATATACGTATAAGTTTCCAATAAATCTACGTATCTAAGAAAAAGTCACTGTAGATACTGCGTCAAACAAGCTAAATAAACATGTAGCGCAATCACAGATTCACAGAATCCTAGATCCCGCCCCCACTTCATCCACTCCATGCGATGTATCGCGTGCGACGGAAGGCGGCGCGCTTGCTCCCCGCTTTTCTCCTTTGCGCGTGCAAGAGTGAGCCACCATCGTCGGCTCACCCATTCCACCCCCCCCCCCCTCCTCTTTCACTCGCACATACAGCATGCTGCGCGCGGTCACGACGTTATTGCCCTCAGATTTCATACGAAGCATGAGGGCGACGGCGACAGCAGGAATGCGCCTGGAGTCTTCGTATAATTGCTGTCACAATAATATAATAATAGTATCCGGCAACCAAAGCGTGCCGTGGCCGATTACTTTCCGCAAAAGAAGTAACAAACTGTCACCATGCGACAATTCTCTGCGCCGCAACAATGTATCTCTTCTTTTCTTTTGTGGGGCGGGGACACAGAAATGAAAAAAAAAAAGCGAAGGAGAGTATGTTGGCAACAATCCAATGCCTACTTTGGGCACCTAATGTGGCTACCGAATGAATATCGAAGAAAACGTGAGACGCTTGGTCCACCGAGAACCATACGCATAGTGCTCGGTATTTTACAACGGCGTGACAAGACTTTCAGATGACGTTGCGCTCGAGCGAACACAGTGTAATCCGTCAAGTCTTCACAGTGATGGCGGTGAGCGACCATTGTTTCTTTTTCTGGTCTGCTAGCCAGAAGGCGTCCAAACTCTGCCAGGTCAAAATTCACTCTGCCAGAGAAAACCACACGCGCACCGAAGTACGCCGCGCGGTGCTTTCGGAGCAACACAAGAAAAACGCATGCGCTCTGGCTGGCTCTGCCAGCCCGCGTGTAGGGTTGCGAGAATAAAAAAAATTAAGAGGCTCAATGTGTCCTCACGAATAAAAGACAAAGTAGAAGAAATAAATAAGAACGTAGTTACCCTGACTGGCTCTAATGTCTTGACATGGATGCTTTGGCGTAGGTGAAAAAACATGTCGTGGGATCGAATCCCGGCCACGGCGGCCGCATTTCGATGGGGGCGAAATGCGAAAACACCGGTGTATCTTTATTTAGGTGCACGTTAAAGTACCCCAGGTGGTCGAAATTTCCAGAGTCCCCCACTACAATGTGCCTCATAATCAGAAAGTTGTCTTGGCACGTAAAACCACATAATTTATTTTTAATTTTTTTAATGCGACATGACGGCACAAATGAACCACCACAATGCTTAGTCTCATCGTATCTCGCTGCGTGTTTTGTCAACTTCTCTGAAAGTGTGTTGATTTGGCTTGTATCGTTGTATGTTAAGATCTAAGATTTTAGAAAAGTCAATACTCCTTTGGCGTCAAATATTTCTAACAACATTAAGCCCACAATGTTCCGGAATTGAAAATATAAAGTACGACTTTAGAAATGTCAATGCACCTTTCGAGTCAAGCGTTTATTAGAACTATATACCCATAAAGTGTCAGAATTGAGATCCAAGCGCTCCCGATTCCGCGGCCTCAGCGAGATGCCGCGACAAGCCCGCCCGCCACGCCTTTGGAAATTTGTGCTCGGATGGAGCTCCTTGCGTTACGATATGTGACTCCCGGTGCATGGGCGTTGCCGCGAAATGCAGTCCGATTTCGCAATGTTCGCGCTAAAATGTTTTTTTTTTTGTTTTTTCGAGCGTGAAAAAGGACATTCTAGAAAAAATCGAGCATGAGTTCCGGCACCGTGGGTTGTTTTGGCCGGCGGCGCATGGAGAGCACGAAAAAATTTCGGGGGGGGGGTGAAGCCCCATAAGCCCCCCCACCCCTGGCTACGCCCCTGCCCGCTGGGAATGGATATGTTGACTTCGCATTTACAGCAGTAACATGGCTAAAAACAAATGGTAGGGTGGTAAGGGGAGGGGGTGGCAAGGACTTTCTGATTCGCCCTCGTCTATCAAATTTGTTTAGATGCGATAACGGATGCTGTATACAGAACTATGATATCCGTTTTTGGTACGGAGTTGCGGTTTTGTAAACTTGGTACTTCTATTAAGGCGAAAGCATTAAAAGGCCTATGGGTCGAAAAATGCATTCTCTATCGTTATCGACAAAACTGACCGTGCGGCGTTACGGCACCAAAATCCAATGTCACCAACATTGATGGTGCCACTCACGACGACTGGTGTGACCCGAACCCACTAACTTTAGTATTTCTTAAGGCAAAGTTAACTAAGGCACTCGCAACCACGGCCTTTAGTTGGAGTTGAACCCTCGATCTTTGGTGGGACCAAAATTCAATGACACTAAAATTGATGCTGCCATTATTGGTGGTCGTACCGACGACCATTGGTAGGGGTCGAACCAGCGACTTTTGGCGTTAAGGCGAAGTAAGGCACAATTAGGGCACTCGAACCCACGACCTTTGGTGGGAGAAATATAATAGGAAGTAACAATGCATTCGTATGCGAATGTCAAGTAATTTAATGAATGTCTCGTGAGCGCGCCGGCTTTCGCCTTCATCCTCTTTAGCGTATGCTAGATTGACTCAATTTTCGTTTCTTTATTCCAGGCCCTAAATCAAGACTTTGCTGGCTAGAGTCATTAGAGTTTACCTTTTGTCAGGAGTGACAAGCGTTAACGAAGAAAGAGGACGAGGAAGAAGGAGTGGAGCGGGCGCGTGGAGCCGCCATCTTGGAGAAGGGGCACGCGCAGAGAAGGACGTGGTGACCGGGCGCAGCGTTCCAAGAGAAGACGGCCGGAGATCGCCTGTCTGGGTCCTGCCCCAGATCTTAGGCGACACATCGACGTCCCGCCCGAGTACCAGGCTCGGCGAGCAGATGTCCGACGTCCCTGGAACGACCGCTGGCCCGGACCTACCTGCTAGGACACGTCAGCGTTGCTGCCGCTGACCGTGGAAGCGCGGAGGCTGGCTACAGCCAGTCACTGTCCCGTCCGGAGAACTACGCTGGGCCGGCGAGCACCGGGAGCGCCAGCCGGCACGAGCCGCGCTCTGCCGGAGTGCGACAGACCCGCAGCGACCGTGCCTTCGTCAGGTCGGCTGGGGCATCGGGGACGCCGGACACTAACAACGACTGACGACTACCAGATCGCATCGACGGACCACAGACCGGGGGGACGCCGATACTCGCGTCGAACCAAACCGGTACTGTAAGCGCCACTACTACAGCGAATAGACGATCGCCGCACAGACGTTTGTAAACGCGGTAGTGTGAGCGGAAAGCTGAGCAAGGGTGGACGCATTCCGTGTGTGATAAGTGTTGAATCTGACCGTCTGTTCCTGTTACTAAAATAGCCGATTGAATGAATGTTACGTGTGTATTGCACCTCGTGTTCATGTGTTCCTTCCGCCCGCTGAAGCAAGCGTACCAGGCGTTAACGTATGCGTGACAACATTGGCGAGCCTGCCAGGATCCCTTTAACTTTGTCACGTGCCTCGGTGTGTCGTGAGCAGCGGAATGGACCTTGAACGTTTGATGACGGCAGGGAGTGCCGCGGGCATGTCGGCTGAGGCCATAATAGCACTGTATCACGAGGAACAGAAGCGATTAAGAGAAGAACGCGCAGAGGCGCGAGAGGCTGCGAAGGAAGATGAGGAGAGAGCCAAGGCCGCTGAGGAGAGAGCCAAGGCCGCTGAGGAGAGAGCCAAGGCCGCTGAGGAGAGAGCGAAAGATGCGGACGAGCGTGCGTATAGGAATTTGATTTTGGAAAAAGAGCTTACAGAAAAGAAATTGCAGCTGCGCATGAGTAATAGTGGAGAAGAGGTAGGAAATAGCTCATACGTGCTACCTCAGAGAATGGCGACAGTGTGTCCCCAAAAGCTTATCGCCCCCTTTGACGAAAGGCGAGATGATCTAGATGCCTATATACAACGTTTCGAGCGAATAGCAACTGGACAAGGCTGGCAGAGGAGTGACTGGGCGACGGGGTTGAGTATGTGTCTCGTGGGGGAAGCGTTGGCCGTGTACAGTCGGATGGCAGCGACTGACGCACTAGATTATGACAAGGTGAAGAAGGCTCTCCTACAACGCTTCAGACTAACGGCCGAAGGTTTCAGGGATAAATTCCGAAACTCCAAGCCACAAGAAAATGAAACGGGTCAGCAATTCGCCGCACGAATCTCCAACTACTTTGATCGTTGGTTGGAGATGGCTAACATAGAGAAGACGTTTGAAGACTTGAGGGACAAGATGATTGCAGAACAGTTCCTAGGATCATGTCATCAGGGCGTGGCAATATTCCTGAAAGAACGCAACTTGAGGACGGTGGCGGAACTATCTGAACACGCCGACCGCTATTTAGAAGCCCAAGGCCAAAAGAATTTGGGAAAGGGGAAGGAAGATAAAAAGACGCCAGATGAGAGAGAACAGACTCGAAGTACAATCAAATGTTTTATGTGTGACAGGATAGGGCATCGGGCTGTGAATTGTCCCTTGGGTCGGACTCGCAGTTCGACGTTGAAGTGCGAGGGATGCGGACGGCATGGACATACAATACAAACCTGCCGAGGTAATTCAGAAAATAAGACTGCCTGTGTTGTTGCGACCAAAAGTCACATCGAAGGTGACAGGACACAAATGGAGCCGGAGTACAGCGACAAGGCAGGCGCTGTCATGACAGTTCCGAGGTCAGAAGACCCGGAAACCTCGATGCCAGTAGTAGTGGGAGTCCTGCAAGGACGAAAAGTGTCAGTACTCAGAGACACCGGGTCCAACATTGTTATGGTAAGGCGATCCATGGTGTCGGACAGAGATATCACCGGTACAGAAGCACCAGTTAGATTGGCGGATGGTACAGTAAGGCGAATGCCTATGGCTCGTGTGTTGCTTTTGACGCCTTATTATTGCGGTTGGATAGAAGCCCGGTGCGTCAAAGAACCGCTTTACGACGTCATTCTTGGGAATGTGCCAGGAGTTAGAAGAGTGGATGATCCAGATCCCCTCTGGAGTTTTCCCAGTATCCAGATTACAAGTAGGACGGAGCATGAATCCACCAAAGCCGGGGGCAGAGATAACGAAAGAAGCTCGGATCCATATACCGGAGAAGCTAACATTTTGTCAGTAGAGAAAAGCACAAGGAACCAGGATAGGAAAGATGTCGGTATAAAGAAGACTTCAGGCACCGGCATCGATATAACCGCGACAGAAATGAAGAAAAGGCAAGAAGCGGATAGTACGTTGCGACATTATTTTGAAATGTTAGGGAAATGGATTCAGAATAAGAAGAGCCGGGTCGTACATAAGTTTGAGAAGGTTGGAGAATTACTGTTCCGGATAGCCAGAACCCACGATGGAAGAGAAACACGACAGCTAGTAGTGCCAGCGAGTTTACGAAGATCAGTCCTCGAGTTAGCGCATGACACTATAATGGCTGGCCATCAAGGAGTAAGGAAGACGACCAGCCGAGTATCAGAACAATTCTTTTGGCCGTGCATGCAAAGTGACACGAAACGGTTTGTGAGATCTTGCGAGATATGTCAGAGAAACACACCAAAAAGGTTGATATCAAAGGTACCTCTAGGGACTACGCCTATTATTGAGCAACCATTTCAAAAGGACTCCGGAATGGTCATCACAGAGTTGGTTGCTGGAAGTACCTACCAAGTAGACATCCCAGGAACAGAAATTACGCCTCAGAAAGCGAAGATAACAAGCATGATGTCTAAACAGAGCGTATTTGAGAAAAGACGGACTCAAGAATTGAAGAGCAATGGACGCATCATCGCTGTGTCCGACCACTTTGACAAGCCCCGGGCATGCAGGGCTGGGTCCCGCCCCAACTCCTGGTTTCATCTAAATCATTCTACTCGAGGCAATGTCGCGATGAGACGCCAGCGTCGAGAGTCAGGACTAGTGCACAGCTTCCTGTCTGGCTCTATCGATGTCAAACAACAACCGGTAGGCAGGAGTACGCGGATTTAGTGAGTAAACGTGACACGAAGGACATCACTGACTTTTCGGAATATGTTCGTTTACGTGTGTACTGTGTGAATATGTTCGTATACTCGGGAACACCTTGCGGCGCATGCATATAGTGTTTAGAGCTTCTGAGAAGTCTTCCTAAAAACACTCGTGGAAGAGAATGCATTGTGAATGGTGCTGTCGTTGACACTGACGTAGCGTTAAGATTTGACAGAAATGTACGTGATGTGCGCGTGGGTGTAGTGGAGTGCGGTGAAGTGTAGTGATGTGTGAATGAAGAAACGACGAAGCGAAGTTACATGTGGTGTAGTACAGTGAAGCGCGGTGAAATGCAGTGATGGGTGAAGAAGTGGCGCAGTGAAGTTATATGTGGTGTGGTGAAGTGGAAGTGCAGTGTCTTAAACCCAAGTGGTGACGAGCAGTGAAGGAAGTTTTCGCGGAGCGAAAACTCGGAAAACAAGGGGGCCATTGTCAGGAGTGACAAGCGTTAACGAAGAAAGAGGACGAGGAAGAAGGAGTGGAGCGGGCGCGTGGAGCCGCCATCTTGGAGAAGGGGCACGCGCAGAGAAGGACGTGGTGACCGGGCGCAGCGTTCCAAGAGAAGACGGCCGGAGATCGCCTGTCTGGGTCCTGCCCCAGATCTTAGGCGACACATCGACGTCCCGCCCGAGTACCAGGCTCGGCGAGCAGATGTCCGACGTCCCTGGAACGACCGCTGGCCCGGACCTACCTGCTAGGACACGTCAGCGTTGCTGCCGCTGACCGTGGAAGCGCGGAGGCTGGCTACAGCCAGTCACTGTCCCGTCCGGAGAACTACGCTGGGCCGGCGAGCACCGGGAGCGCCAGCCGGCACGAGCCGCGCTCTGCCGGAGTGCGACAGACCCGCAGCGACCGTGCCTTCGTCAGGTCGGCTGGGGCATCGGGGACGCCGGACACTAACAACGACTGACGACTACCAGATCGCATCGACGGACCACAGACCGGGGGGACGCCGATACTCGCGTCGAACCAAACCGGTACTGTAAGCGCCACTACTACAGCGAATAGACGATCGCCGCACAGACGTTTGTAAACGCGGTAGTGTGAGCGGAAAGCTGAGCAAGGGTGGACGCATTCCGTGTGTGATAAGTGTTGAATCTGACCGTCTGTTCCTGTTACTAAAATAGCCGATTGAATGAATGTTACGTGTGTATTGCACCTCGTGTTCATGTGTTCCTTCCGCCCGCTGAAGCAAGCGTACCAGGCGTTAACGTATGCGTGACACCTTTCTTCTATCAAGTGGAACAAATCTCACTCAGATTGGCCCAGGCGTAGTCTCATAAAAGCATTTCTACATTTTACGTGTATCTGAACAAGTGGCATCGGAGTCTGCCTCGATCTAAAGTGCTTCGAACGTAGCTTCCGTTCGTTCCGTCCCTTCGTTGTTAGTATACTTAGTGAGATTTATCGTGTGTTCCAATTATGACCAGCATCGGAGACAGTCTACGTAGGCAGCTAAGGAGACAGCCGAGAAAGCTTTGAGGCCATTTAATCGAACGAGTTTCTAGCCGTCTGGAAGACGCACGGAAGACGCTTCTGCGACGTGACGTCACCTCGCGGCGACAAGAACAAGTTGAGAAACGCATCCATTATTTCTGTATTTAAGTATTTACGCCTGCAAACCAACGAAAAACACAATGTAGCTTACATTAAGGGGACACTAAAGGTTACTATTAAGTCAAGTTAAAGGGATAAAGCAATGCTGTAGAACTTCTAAGGCGTCAATATAATCGCGAACAGAGCTTTAGTAACCGAGAAATTGAGGTAAATGCACGACACGATTTGATACCCCCCAGCGACATTCCCGTACTAGCCCGATGACGAAGGCGCTCCTCATCATAATTTATGTCACTAGTACTCAACTACTAGTAATAAAAAGATCATTTCATTAGGTTATAAGTCGGGAAAACATGCTACTTGTCTACTTCTGTTCAATTCTAAGAAAAAATAACATTTTGACGTTACCCTTCAGTAGTATGAGTGGTCGAAAGGTTTCGTTTTCGCTCGACTCTGCACGCTCGACTCTGCGTCGCGCGCGCTTTGAAGTTTCAGTTGTCTCGTAATCGCGTCGTCCTGCGCTGGTTCTGCTGGCTCGCGAAATTTGCATTTGGAACAAGCAGCGAGAATGCCACGTCCACGTGATGTCGTGGGATGCGCGAACGGTCCGCGGAACTTGGCCAAGGGCAGTTGCAGCGGCGAATCCAACGTTGCTTATCACTGTGTGCCAACGAGTGAACCTCTCCGATCGAATTGGTTAAGTGCCGTACCTCTGCCACAGCGCGTTGGCAAAGAGCCGAAAAATCGCAAAGTGCGCTCGCTGCACTTTCGTCCAGTGGATTACGAGTTCAACGCCGACTTACTGAAGTCGTGTGGAGTGCCTTTCAAAGCACTGCTTTCCCGTAGCGCTGTTCCGTCGGTGTTGCCTGCATTCTCCGAAGCGCAAGAACAACTGCAGGTCGAAGACGGGGCGGTGAGGGCGGCATTTGGTTTTCACAAAGCAAAAGCTACAAATGTGCGAATATGTACAGCCATGACATACAGTTCCCGTCGTAGTAGTACGCAACGACGCCGGCAGCGCGAGCCCTCCGCAGTAGGTCACGTTCATCATTGCTTAAATCGCTGAAGTCAAGCCCAGCATCGCGAGCCAATGTGTCGTTGTCAGGGTCGTCCATTGCAACGAGCGTCAAAGTTGGCGTCATAAAATAAAGAACCAGCTTATCGTCGCGCGCTTTCCCGTCTGCTAGCCACCATAGTTCCGTTTTCGCGCGGCTGTGGGCTCCCTCTTAGCTCTGTTTCTGGCTGCGCGTTTGCGTTTTACGCAGAAAAGCCGTAGCGCCGTCTGTGGGCGCCGTTTTACTCACCGACGGAGCAACGTCACTATGACACCATGACGTCAGCACTCCTCGATCGGAGGGCGCGCGATTTGAACTGCGCTAGAGGTACGCGGACGCTTCAGAACGCATTTTCACTTCAAATAAGTCTCTTCTTCACATGAAACAAGCGTCTCAAGGTTTCCGGGATGGTATTTAAACAGTCCACGTTGACTTAATATTAACTTTTAGTGTCCCTTTAGGGGCGTAGGATGTAGCGTGTCTACGGTTTCTTGTGCACGGACAACCTTCCTGTCGGCTTTCCAAGCGTCCTGCTCAGCCGCCATATTGTTTCGACAGAAAAGTAGCCTGCCTCATTTTTGACTTCGATACTGTTTTCGCGAAGCTGCCTACTTTGACATCTCCGTGAAAAGTGGAAGGGGACTTAAGATGGCCGCTGTCCACTTAGACGTCTACTTAGCCGTCTTCAGCGAGTATTGGAATACAGCCAAAATTTCCCACGCCAGTACCAAATAAATTTCCCTTACAATGATGGCAAACCGAGCAAGTTGTAACTAGTCTACGCAAGCATCTGCAAAGAGCGCCGTGACATCACTGACCGGCGCCATCTTACCGAGGGCGGCGAGGATGGCGGCCGACCAGAACACTTCGCCGCAAAGGGCCGGCAGGAAGAGCAAGCAGCCCATGCGGGCGCCGAAGTGCTGCTGGAAAGGGTCCAGCATTGTCTTGTAGCCGGCCTTCCTCATCTTGACCGCGAACAGGTATCCACCTGCGCAGAGCATAAGGAGCACCTGAAACGTAACGCGCTTCTAGCGCCATGTTGGTGCTTGTACTTGCATATGGGTTACTCGGGAAAGCTGTCGTGTTCGAATTTTGAACCCTATAATATATGCACCGATTCTGCGCAGCAAGCAAATCGAGGCTCTAGATTTCTTTGGCCGTAACTGATCTTTGAGGCATAAAAATCCATACATTTATTCATATTTAGAATGTACTGTGTCACGGTAAATACGCAAGGAAGTGAGGAGCCACCACGTGACCTCCGCCAAGCTTCTTGTTTGAGTTTCTAGTATTAGCCCCGAGAACGAACTACAGGGGCGACGAGAGCGCCGCTCGTATGACGTCAGGGCAAGTACTCGGGCTTGTCGACAGTTCGGGGGGTGTCCGGGCGCTTTCTGCAGTGTTTTCGTTTGTTCACTCTCGTTCCCTCTGCTTGTATACCTATGGCGGTCGTCTCAAATATATCTTTACGACGTCTTCGTTAGGGAAAATTTATTCAAAGAGCTTATTTCTTAGACGACAATACAGTTATCAAAGGCAACGCTACAGTGCCAGCCGAAGGAGCGCTGACCAGCCCAGTGCGGCTTTTTCATGCGCGGATTGAGAACTGCAAAACCATAGCATATAAGAATCCAGTTATGATACCATACGAGCAGCGGTGCAACAAAGATGTCACAAACGCTGGCTATATAAGACTTCTACAACTGCAGTACTCGAGTATAGTTTAAGCATTGCAACTATATTTTAATCTGCTACCACAGGTCTGCTTACGATGAGTAGTTCATGGTAGAATATCGAATTTTTGCATTTCTTCACAGAAACGCTCGGCCGTAACACTGAGACTTAACACTGCAGTTTACATTATACCAGCCCAACTTGCTTCTTCAAATACTTCTCAAGATTAGGCGGTTCTTCAAGTGTTTAATGGCTTTAATTTAAAATAAAGCTAATTGAGGCTTACAGATGTTTGCAGAATAAGAAAAGGAATGTACCAATATATGCTCCTTTTACCGTGCTACACGTTCAATTTACTTGAGCAATTTACTGGTGTTTGTTGCTTGAGGAATATACATGACGAATATGTTTGGCGATCTGACATAGGCCGCTCGGCCCAATTTTTTTAGTGAAATATGACTTTTGGACTGCAAGGCCGCAGCCAGAAAGAAGCCGAACCGTATTTCATTAGTAGTATGGGACACATTGAAGATACAATTCCCCGGTGGAGGGTCAAAAATCAAGTGAAATATGTAAGCCTTGTTGTGCCTTCCTTACGAAGGTTTGCGAGGTTCTCTTTTATATACTGATGAGGCGAATCGTTCTCCGATTGTAGAGTTAAACGACGCTGGATCGAGACATGGTGAAGCAGATGGTGCTTGAATTTTCCTTTTCTAGGCAGCCTAAGCTGTGCTGCAGAATTCGAGCATAGTTTGGGCATTGCAATTGGCGCTGTAAAAAACTGCTTCATGGTTTCAATTCCAACTTGTACGACACTGACGGCTTTCGCGAACAATGCGTGCCTCGCCATAAGTACAGTCGGTTGCTAACGTTGTTCAAGGTCTGCGCCATATTGTCGATAAAGGCTACTGAGGGCCTCCATAAAACATTTCATCGCTTGCTATTGATTGGCTCTCGACCTTAACCACGAAACATTTTTTTCAAGTGATTGCTACTATGGTATATATGAATTAACTATGTAAGTAATCTACATAACACGCTGTCGGGTTAGCAGCCATGAGAAATTCGTTTTATGGGGGCTTGTGTCAGATAGCGGTGAAAGTAGTAGCAAATTTTTCATACGAAATGCGCGCCTAACACTTTCTTTTACGCATTAAAATAAAGTGCCCATTTTTGACTAGAACAACTCACCAGAGTAATAAGAGTCATGATGAGAGCGTCGCAGGGCAATGTCTTTCTAACACAGACAACACGTCGACACCACATACCAAGATTTTTCTTCTATGTAAAATGTCTCTCAAAGCTAAGTACTAAGGGAATGTTACGTATTTAGCGAAGCATCGTCCACAACTTCGCGTATTGAATTTGCAGACATTCTTTTCTTACGCAAAACTTATGGACAGACACGGCGCATATATGCATTGCGAAACCAGTAGAGCCCTTCAATGCCACATAGTTTGCGATATCCAAGCCGCAACCTTTCTCGATTCGCGCGCTTTTGAAGAAGGAACAGTGTTTCAGGCACGGCAGCAGAAAGAAGCCGACATACCCTTCAATAACTGTGGCTCGAGCCACCCACACCCCAAGCATACACGAAGGCAACGAGCCCGCGCGGCCGCCGAGTGAGCCGGAGCGAGCGGCGTCCTCGCCGTGACGTCACTCGCGAGAGGGCGCCACTCCAAATTCTCGCCGCTAATGGCAACCACAAAAAGTTCAGGGCCGCGGTGACAGGTCTTTCCCTGCTTCTTTGTATCTCCTTGTAGATGTCGGTAGTGTTGCATAGAAAAGTATTTTTATTATTATTAAAATATGCGACAAGTGCACGTCCGATCGTGTGCGTGCGTGTTAAGTGTTTCTTTATGTGTGTACATGCGCTCGTGATTATATTTCTGCATTTGTACACATGTGATTTTATGTGAATACCTACAGTAGTGAACAAAAATACATTTTGCATTTGATATTTTGCGAACAACGTACTTGTGTCACTATTCATTCACTAAGCTTCAAACTGACGTGACGATGAGGTCCCCGATTTCGCCCTACTGCAAACCGAACTACCCGATCAGCTTAACTCACCGATGAGCAGGCTGACGGCGTATCCGAAGGGAGCCTGGCACCAGGCGAGCCCGCTGAGGTAGACCACTTCAGCGGTACCATTGATATAACCGCCGCCAACCCAGGTCGCTAAAGAGACGAGAAAGGCTCAACTGACATAATCCATGGCATGCCAACACTGCAGGTGTAGGCTTACATTATACCGCATACCACTTTAGAAGCTTATCACCGCGGCACCTTTTTCTCGCGATACGGAATAACGCCATTAAAATTTCCGTTCCACCCGAAGGGCGATGCATTGACAGCGATACCAAGCGTTGTGCTTTAACTGCTCGGACACTGTACGCACTACGTGACGCGGGTGCTATGTGTTAGCAAGACGTAGCACGCACGACAACTGCTGCTGGGGCAGAATGGAACACCACCCTAACGTTAGCCTGACTTTTACTGTCTGTTCCGCTCGGACCAGTGCATGCCCACAGCAGCATGCTCCGCAGGAATGCTGTAGTGCACTTATAGCTGCGCCTACACAGCATGGACAGACTGCACGACGGCGGCGGCGGCGCGACGGCAGGAGTGCGCCTCGAGCGTCCATTTCTATCGCAAGTGAGCCACTTCAGTGGTGAATATAGGTTGGGCCCCGCGGTACGCGAGCCTAAATTATCAAATCTTCTCGTTTCCCATATAGGAATTAGACTGGCGCATTTCCAGGCGCGGTGGCCATCTAGATTGGCCAGCGCCTGTTCTGAGAAATCACTAGCCTATAAGAAGCATTTGCCTTGTGGATACGCGTCCTGGTAGTAGACAGTGATCACTACGTCTAAGCACAGTAACATTATTTATCGGATCGTTCCATCGAGTACCATTCGCAGCACCGCCGTATCCGGCAGTGCCAGCCACAGTTCAATACTTATCCCTACATGCCAATGACAGTCCTTGTTTATAGTACATATGAGTGGTTGAAAAAAGGAAGACACTTTAATGGGCTTCTGAGGCCAGCTCTGAAAACTAAGACACTAGCTGAGAGCACCAATTAATGTCACCAGCAAAGCGCCAAGAGAAGAAAAGTCATTGCGCCTTAGCAATTAAACTGACTATGCATATGCATTGTTAGGTAAAGCATTTCTAAAAAAATTCGAAGGAATTGGAGAAGTGCCAACAGCTGTGGATGTCATAATAATGCTACCTGGAATCACAGAGTGGCAGGAAAATTGTTCCTTCCTCTTTTGGCCTTCAGTGCACACATGGAATTCTAACGGGAGTTCATCTGTCACTTCTTTTGTACACTTGACACAATATTTAATGTCATCAAGTTTACTTTCAGGGTACCGGGTGCTCTGAAATTGCCCCTGTGAGGAACTGACATCGCAGCCGTCTCAATGTTGCTATTGACGACATGGTTCCTTTTACGCGAGGAAGAAAAGGTAAGCGTATGAGCAATACTACCATCGCTAATCCGAGCGCCCAGGCCAGGACTGATTTCTTAACACCGTCGCCAGGTGTGCCATACCTGCTCTTTCGTTCTTAATGTTAGGGGTGCAATATTAAAATGGCCCGGAAAGCGGGCCATTTAAGTCGTGTGATTGGTCAGAATGGCGCTTTTGCTGACCAGACATGCGAGGGCAAGCAAACGGTTCATTCTCCGAACCGTTAGAAGATTGCGCCCGTGGGGTATGTGTCTGCCTAGTGGACATGTCCTTTTTTTCGCTGCTGACGTGCTGATTGGCAAGTGGTGCCTGTCTCCTTCTGACGCATACCCCAGGCCAGCCAATCAGAACTTCAGCGCTCACACAGGTCACGTCATTGAAGTTCTACCACGGCATCGCTATAGAGAAGCGCTTTGTTGGGAAGTGTTTTCAGAAACACACACTTCTTGGCGCATCCTTAATGCAGTGCTTGACGCGTACCTCCAACAATTATCGTAATTATAGACTTGGGGCTCTTGCGCGTGTCTCGTAGGCGCCAGCAGACGGAGACACTGAAATCGACGCACGATCAAAATTTACTGGCATCTCAGCGGCGCTTACCGGTCATAGTAAAGACGCCGATGAACAGCCCGATGTTTCTGCCGGCGAGCATGATGTTGGATTGTTCGCCCATGCTTATTGATAAATTGCTTCGACGCGGTGCATCGTTCTTGCGGCCGGCCCAGATGCCCACCACCAGGATGATGAAGTAGAAGAATACGATGGCCACCAGGCCCGGTATGTTGATCGCCATCTCGCTTCGGTTTCACATGGAGGGACAGTCTCTCGGGGACAGGCAGGGGCACCGGTGGAGGAGCGGCTGAGTGCGTGACCTGCGAGCTCGACGGTCAAAAATAATTATGGCGGACGCTGCGCTCTGCTCCTCGCCGTCGTCTTCGTCCTCTAGCGTGCTTTAGCGCAGAGCTCGTGCCTCGTGTGACGCCTTGTTCTCTTTGTCCTTGAGTCAGTTTCAAGCGCAGCGCATTCCCAGGAGCCATGGAAAGCGAAAAATAATTTCCTCGCTAAATTCTTAAAACGCTACGTTGTGGTACCTATTTCTTTTGATATTATGAAACGTTTCCATCAGTGTTTCTTCTTTTTAGACTTGAGTAATTATACTTCTAAGCCTACTCGATCCTTCGTCACTCCCAATACTGAGTGTAAGCGTTATACGAGGGCGAAATAGAAAGTTTGCCCTTATTTTTTTAGTCAAAGTAGGACTGTAAATGCGAAGTCAACATATATCCATTCCCAGCGGTGGACCTTTCTTGGGCCGGGCACGCCTTATCTGCCGGTAGTGCCGCGGCACGGCGCTGCTGTCAGTTGTTGAAGTGCGGAAATGCGGTTTTGTTTGAAATCAGGGGTACAATCAGGACTCCATGTGAGCCAAAGATCAGTGGGTCGCATCGAATTGGGCGCTCACGCGAAGACTACAAATGAAGTTGTGCAGGGTGATACGAGTTGGACTACTTTTGAAGTGAGGGAAGCTCGCAGTAAAATTTAGTATGAAGAACGACTGAGGAATATGGAAGAAAGTAAATGGGCTGGGAGAGTGTTGAGGTATCTGTACAGGAAAAACTTTGATTCACAGAGGAGGAAAAGAACTAGAAAGCTTACCAGCAAGCATGCGGATTGTAGGGTGGGCAGCACAGCAACAAATAACGTTATACATAAAGTCAGAGATGCCGAAATAATCTCATGGGTGGCGGCAATGGAAAATAAACCTGCCATGAGTAACTACTTAAGAGGAAAAAACAAAATCAGAAAAGAAACAATTTATGATAACTCAAAGGGAAGCTCATTACTTTTCGAAGCGAGATCACGATGCCTTAGAACGCACAGCTATAAGACGAGATATGTGAATGAAGAATAAGTATGTGCTTGTTGCGGTAAAGCTAGAGAAACGATGGAGCATGTTTTATCAGAGTGTGGAGGTAGCTGCCCAGTGCTCGATTTAGACACCACTGGACTCCTTGAAGCCCTTGGCTTCAGCGAGAGCAGGGGGAAAGTAGATATGTCCGCAATACAGATCAGTAAGAGGCGATTGAAAAATTGGTGGAAGTAGGAGGAGGAGGAGGAGGAATGAACGTTTATTGTAAGAAACAGCGAGAAAGTGTCCTTTCTTCGCCCTAGGTGGGCGGCTCTCTTAGTCCAGAAAGCCGTTGGCTAATGCTGCAGCCCGGGCCCGGTCCACCAGACTTCGCTGATCTTCCAGGCTCTGTGCCTTTAACATTGCCTCCCACGTTTCTTCGATCGCTTGTAGCGGTTCTGAGGCATCATCTTCACTGTTTTTCTCGCGGTGCGGGCACACCAACACCATGTGTGGGAGCGTGTCTGGTACGTCACAATACCGGCATAGGTATGAGAATTTGGTGGGGTGCATTCGGTGCATGATAATTCCATGTACATACGTATTTGTTTGTAGTCTGCGGAGGGCGGTGGCTTCTTCCTTGCCTAATTTTGGATGAGGTGGAGGATATTGTCTTCTTTCCAGTCGGTAATGTTGCAATATTACGGCGTAGTTGATGGGAATGTCCTCCACCCTCGTCGCTTTCCGGAGACCGTGCGGCAGGAAATCCCGGCTGGTATGCTCTCGGGCGACAGCATGTGCTGCATCGTTTCCTGCCAGGTGTTCGTGGCCTGGGGTCCATGCGACGTAGGTGTCGGGTAGTTCTTGGCGTCTTGTTATTTCTTTGAGAATCTTCACTGCTGCGGCAGAAATTCGGCCTTTTCGTAAGTTTCTACATGCTGTTTGCGAGTCGCTCAAGATGATTGCTGTGTCTTTGCATGTGGCGATGCCGAGGACGATGGCCACTTCCTCCGCCGTTTCTGGATTTCTGGCCGGTATGGTGGCAGCGATTAGCTCCTTCCCTTGATTGTTGGTCACGGTAATTGCGTATGCTCTTCTACCTGGGTATTTTGCCGCATCTGTATATCTCGTGTTGGGGTTCTCTGAGTATTTCTTGCTAAGCGCCCTAACTCTTGCTTGTCTTCTGTCTTTGTGGTATGTTGCATGCATGTTGCGAGGTATTGGAGCGACTGAGATAGAGTCACGAAGAAGTGGCGGCAATCGAGCTTTCGCGTCTGAGTCTGCTATGAAGTTTTCGCTGTATGCGAGCTTGCGAAGTACTGCTCTTCCTGTTTGAGTCAGCTTAAGGCGTTCCAGCTGGCTGGCTCTGTGCGCTTCGCTCATTTCCTCCCAGGTGTTATGGAGGCCAAGTTTGAGGAGTGTCGTGGTTGAGGTCGTACTGGGGAGTCCTAGTGCGCTCTTGATTGCTTTTCTGATGATGATGTTGAGTTTTTCAATTTCAGCTTTCTTGAGGAGTAGATACGGGGTGCCATATGTGATCCGGCTTATAAGGAGTGCTTGGATTATTTGGACGGTTTCTTGCTCTTTAAGTCCTCTTCTTTGGGTGGTTATACGCCGAATGAGATGGGTTACTTGTGTTAGGGTCTTCTGAAGCTTCGGAAGTGTAGCTGCCCCAGAACCGTCTTTATGTATTGTGAGGCCAAGGACGCGGAGGGAGCCAACTTGAGGGATATCGATTCCATTGAGTCTAACGTTGGGATCTGGAGCGACGTAGGCTGGTGGTCTTCCCCGGGTCCTTGCCTTGAGTATAAGTAGCTCTGATTTTTCGGGGGCGCACTGGAGACCGCATTTTGAGAGGTACTGTTCTATCTGATCGATTGCCTCTTGGAGAGTAGATTGCTGTTGGCCGGTTGTGGACGCTTTTGTCCATAACGTTATATCGTCGGCGTATATTGCATGGCTTAAATCTTCGATGCCATCAAGTCGTTGTGGGAGTTTAATCATTGCGAGATTGAACAGCAAAGGTGAAATGACTGACCCTTGTGGAGTTCCTTTGTTGGGCATTTCGAACTTGTCGCTTCGGATGTTGCCTATACCCACCGTAGCCGTGCGATCTTTGAGAAAGTCGTGTACGTATTGGTAGGTCCGGATTCCGCAGTTTGTATCTTGGAGATTTTGGAGGATTGCTTCATGCTTCACATTATCGAAGGCTCCTTTTACATCTATTGTTAAAATAGAGAACTTCTTGTGGCGTTCTAGGTGGTCCAAGAGGTCTTCCTTGAGCTGTAGTAGTATATCTTGTGCTGAGAGGAGCTGTCGGAAGCCAAACATTGTGTCGGGCATGAGTCCTGAGTCTTCGAGGTATGTGGTGAGGCGATCGTGAACCATGTGTTCGAGCAGCTTTCCAGCGCAGGAAGTAAGGGAGATTGGTCGTAGGTTGCTGATTTGCAGTGGCTTGTTGTGTTTTGGGATCATAATTACTTTTGCGTGCTTCCATTCTGCTGGGAGCACACCTTTTTCCCAGCAGTTATTCATGTAGTCGAGGAGTCCATTTAGGGCCTTGTCTGGGAGGTTTCGTAGGATCTTGTTGGTCACCTTGTCATTTCCTGGCGATGTGTTACGGGTCAATTTGGCAAGGGCGGCATGGAGTTCAGGAAGCGTGAAAGGGCTATCGAGGGTGAGGTTTGGTTCGCCTTTGTACGGTAGGGGATCGGTAACCTTGGGGGCATTGTCTCCGACAAGTTTACGCTTGATTTCTTCCAGAATTTGTTTGTCTGTTCCTGGATGGGAGTTAATGATTTTCTTGAGGTCATGTCTTTGCTGGGTCTTGGTTCTGGTGGTAGCTAGAAGGGCTCGCAGTATATGCCAGGTCTTCTTCGTGTTGAGTGTGCCTTGAAGTTGGTCGCACAGTTTATGCCAATTCTGCCTGGTGAGCTGATCTCCGTATTCTTCTGCTTGCTTTGTTATGTGAGCGATCCGTCTTTGCAGTTTGCGGTTAAGTTTCATCTTTTTCCACCGCCTCAGTAGTCCTCTTCTGGCATCCCAAAGATGTAGGAGGTGAGAGTCTACGGCCGGCGTGTCCATCGTGAGTTGGATGACTTTAGTATGCTTCTCCGCCGTCTTGACCACTTTGGTGAGCCACTCTTCGATGTTTTCGATGTTTTCTTCTATGTCGTCTTCTCGGAAGGCCTTCCAATCCGTCAGCTTTGCCGTTCCTGTTCTACTCGGCTTCTTATGGTGCAGGATTTCAAGCTGAAGGATGTGGTGGTCGCTGCCGAGATTTTCTTCCAGTCGGGTCCATTCCGCCTTGGATATTCCTACTGTAAAGGTGAGGTCGGGATTTGTGTCCCTGGACACACTGTTGCCTATTCGGGTCGGTAGTTTAGGATCATTCCAGAGGGTGAGGTGATTTTGTTGCGCCGAATCGTGCACTCGCGCTCCTTTCTTGGTCGTGTGCTGGTAACCCCATGCTGTGTGGGGGGCATTAAAATCCCCCATTATTACGAGTTTATGTCCTTTAGATAGTTTTCTGGCTTGCGTAATGAAGTTTACAAAGTCGGATAACGGATCCCTGGGTGGGCTATATAAGCATAGTACATAGTACGTATAGTCTTTGGTGTGTCTTCTTCTCAGGTAGCACTTCGACTAGGGTGTGTTCCACAGTTGTTCCCTGAATTGTGTGATCCTGCGTGGTCAGATTTTTCTTCGTCAGGATGGCTGTTCTGTGAGATCCGGTGTGTGTATCATATCCCTGTATGCGCAGATTGGTGTAATAAGTTTCTTGGATAGCGATGATATCTGGTTGTTCCAGTTTGGTCACTTCTTGGAGGTTTGTTCTTTTGGTTCGGATAGAGCGACAGTTCCATTGCCACAGCTTCATTGGGAGTTATGGTAATCTCTTCTTGGTATTACTCGCCATCTTGTTCGATATCGTTCTCTTCGCCCCGGGCCATGGATTCCGGTCTGGCTGCATTGTGGAGGTCTTTACGTGCTTTCTTGCGAGCCGTGTCGGTGTTGTTGAGTAGCTTTTCTACTGTGGCTTTCGTTACGTGGTTCTGCTTGGCATAGGACATGAAGTTGCTGAGGTCTTGGAGGGTAGCATGGATAGGGGCCAGCTGAGCGGTGATGTGTTGCAGGAGCTGTTGTGTTATCTCCTTTGCAAAAGTGGCCATGGCCTCCTGTATCTGCTTCCGCACCTCCATTGTTACGATTTCCTTGGGTCTTTCTTCCGTAAGGGGCGGTGGGATGTTTGGCATTCCTTGAGGTTTCGAGGCTTGATTGGCGGTGTTTTGTTCTTTGCACCTTTGTATGAGCTTGTCAATGAGAGCTTGCTGATTTTGGAGTTGTGCTCGCAGGTCTCGTTCGGTTTCCGTGGGTTCTTGTGCTCGTGTGTTTCCTTCTGCAGCGTCTGCATACGTAACTCGCTTTTGTGGGTTGCGTGTACGGTTGCGTGTACGGTTGATTTTCCATCCCGCACATGTAGCAGAAGTTGATAAGGGGTTTCGGGCAGATATCTTGCCGGTGCCCTAGTTCTCCGCAGGCTCTGCAGTATTGCACAGATTTCCTGTATGGTTTGCAGCGGTAGTCACAGCATTTGTATATGATGTTGTATGGGGCGTGTGGTCCGTCGAAGTAGATGAGTGCTGTTGACGATCTTCCCAGCATGCGTGCTGCGAGAACCGTGTATCTTGCGGATACTCGTAGCCCCTGTAGTAGTTCTTCTTCGCTCGTGCCTGGCGGGATGTTGTAGATTACGCCTTTGCTGATGCCCTCTGGGGTCCTCACATGTGCTTTGAAGTAGGGAAAGAACAAAAAACGGAGACGTGCAAAAACAAAGTTCACAATAGGGGTCAGAAAATTTGGTTATGGGAATTCATCGTGCGTGTTTTGTTTCTTTTTCTTACTTAACCTAAGTAGTACATTAGGCAGTACAATAGCATGAACTTGGTGACGCAACCCACCGCCCCGTTCCAAAAAGGACCCTCATGGCATTCATCCAAGATCCATCCATCGAAGATGGCGGTGGTTCTTCACACGTCCACGGCGTACGAGCAACGAAGTGTGGTGCGTTTTCTATGGAGCAAGGCACGAAGGTCCATTCAAATCCACAGGGAAATGCAGCCCACGTATGGAGAAAAGTGTCTCGCACCGAGAAGACTGAGGTGTTGCGAGTTCGCAAAAGGCCGTGAACACTTGTGTGACAATGATCATTTGGGGAGGCCGCGTGCGTCGCTGACTGACGACAAGGGCTTCTCAAATTTAGCGTTGCGATTGGACCGGTGTGGGGACTATGTGGAAAAATAGTGTAGGGTATGCAGAATAGTACGTATATTTGTAATTACACCTGTATGTGTACCTTATTTTGCAGCTCAAAAAAATAGGAACGAAGACTTTCTTATTTACCACCAACCGACCAACATAACAGTACGTCCTTATCTCTTCCCCAGTTACCAGATTGTTCAGAAAACCAGACTATCATTTTCTAAAAACGTCCTGTACAGCCGCCGATTTGTCTGCGCATTTGCTCTTTTGCTCAATTGTCAAAAGTATTGGGATCCACTTTGCTGCAACATTTTTTTTTCAGTTCTGGATAACGGCTCCAACTCACGTGGTATTCCCAGATATTGCAATACTTTTGGCTGATTTTCGGTCTTCCACTCGTTATTACTTTCAACACCGAAATTGTTGATTTTGACATTGACAATGCAACGTTTATTGGCAGCACATGAAGGACCATAGCGGCACAAATTTCGGCACATATTGGAGAAACAGGAACTTGATTATGGTCTTATGTTCTTCAGCACTTTTCTGGACATGCTGCCATGTTCACTTTGGAGATAATGAGAGAATGATGAGCCGAAAATATAGGTAGCTAATTTTTGAACATTCAATATGGTTTAATTAGCCGATACACCGTGATATCTAGCTCTATATTTTTTTTTTGGCTAAGTCTCAATACTTATAAGGACCCCCTCGTAGTTGTGCCTGCGTACTAAACGTAGCTTCAGTCTCAATTCAACAGTGTCATGTGATCTACAACCCTTATTTACTTTATATTCTGAAGGCTTCGGAAGAGGGGACGTGCAAAGAACATGCCCTTTCAAAGGTAATGTGCTGCAAAACGTCATTTTGAAGTGGCGTAAGTGTGTAACCTAATCTTAAGCATTTCTACATCTTCTAATTTACGAAATAGTACTTAAATTCCGGGATATTACGTGCCAATATGAAGATGTCATTATGTTGCACGGCATGTGTGGAGGATTCCGGATTAATTTTGACCACTTGCGGTTCTTTAATGTGCCCTAAAATCTAAGTACACGAGCGTTTTGGCAATTTGCGTCCATCGAAATGCGGCCGCCGAGGCCAGGATCGTACCCAGGACCTCATGTTGAGCAGTGCAGAGCCATAAGCATTAAGCCATAAAGGTGTTCTGTGACTATATAAGCTGCGGTGGCTGTTTCCCCAGAACTAGAGGTGTGCGCCGAGACGTGGGCGCGCCGCCGTGATCGATGTGCCATTTAAATAGAGATACAGGTCTCTTTTCTTAAATGTAAATCTAACTTTATTTGAGATTTCGTGTTGTGTTGTTTAATTCTTTTCCCTGTCTCAGGTATAGAATCATGTCAAGTAGGGGAGCAGTGAAGTAACACAAAAGAAACAATGCCAACCCTGCTGTCCGTGCGTCTGCAATAGTTGTCGTCACCAGTCAACGTGGGATTCCGAAACCTCTCCTTCAAAAGCGCAACATGGCGCAGCGAGCAGAAACATGTAGTGGTTTCGGAACGTCGGAAACACGGCTCGAGGGTCGCGGGAACTGTGGTTGCAGGTAGAATCGGCGATATGTCTCAAAAGGGCATCAACGCGAGAGATGCACCTTGTAGCGAGATATAGAGATTTCTGGCCGCGATGTGTTTAAGATGAAGGTTGGACATTTTTGCATCATTCCGTTTCATTCGAAGGTGTTTTTTCTACATGTCTACATGTAAAAAATATTTCTGCATCTCTGCTGCATCATGCTGTTCCTTTGCAACATTCATGAGAAATCGAATGCTATTGACATCGATAGCTGCACTCAACTGTAAAACAGTTTTGACGTGTAGGTTAAAAAAGAACGCTTTTATTTTCCCCTGGAAATAATTGGCAACCGAGCAGTGCCTGCGTTTCTACTAATCCGCATTTCTTTCATTTAACCTGGTAATGACGAGTTAACAAATTCAGCAAATTTGTTTTCTACGCGGCGGCGTCATAACATGTCTCAGCTGAAAAAATGTTTCACCCACTACAAAAAAAAAGTTATTTCCGTTATTTTTTCAGGAAAAAAGGACGTTAAAAGAAATTTTAAAAGGAAAGTTACAAGAAAATGGTGATTAATATTCAGGAAAAGTGATTTCATTTATTGTACAGTCGGGAATGCTCGTTATAACATACGCTGATTGGTTGAGAGCTTAAATACTGAACTAGTAGCATTTGGTTATAAAAGAGGTCTGTTTCTTGTTTTTTTAAATAAAGCATATTATATGAATACAATCTCATTCAGAACAAGAGCAAGCAAGGTTAACATATCTAAAGAGTCACGTGCTTTAATTGGTGCTGGCTTAGCAATTCTAGCCAAATTCACCGACTCTTTCCTCAATGGAAAAACTATCGCATAAGAACTGAAACATAGCAAAAAAGAAAAGAAATGCCACTACGAAGTAAAAAACAAGCAAGGTTCTGCGTGCATAATCGTGGAGGACGAAACATAAACCCTGAACATTCACGCCTTTAGATAGGTGCTCAATTTTTTTTTATGTGTCGGCTGAAAAGCAAAATATTTACTAAAGGTTTTGTACTTATCTCACTTTCAATACCTCTGTATTCGGTCTTCTCAGCCCTTAGAATGAAAAGCCTAGAACTTCAACCTGTTTAGCAAAGAAGGATGTAGCAAAAGAGCGATTTAAATCTGTGGTTTCGGTTTCTATACGTTTCTATACGCTGCCGGTGCTGCCAACGAAAAAAGTCATAGTTTCGCCTGGAAGGCGAAGCATCGATTGCGATAGCAAATTAGTGGACAGCTATACGAAGTAAGGAGGGTAGTTTTATCGGTCGTACAAACATGTAAACATATAGGCGCACTACATAAATTAACAAGCATTGTGTCACGCGCTGATAAGCCAACGTGAACACGTCTCATTCGATGACAGTGGAAACTCGCTGTCGAAACGCTGGAGTGAGGAATCGCGGCAGCTGCCGCGAGCGAATTGACCTTCGTACAGTATGCGAATTGACGAATTCGTACGAATTGACCTTCGTACGCGAGGTATGCCGCGAAAACACAGCACAGCACGGACTCTGACGGCGTTGCATATGGTTTTCAAAAAGCCTTTCAAAAAACAAAAGACAGCGCCCTGGGAGGGCGCGCGCGGTAGCCCGGGAAGCCCGGAGGTAGCCCGCGGTGGTAGCCCGGACCTATGGCACGTGTGCATGTGCCAGTTTCCCTTGTCACTCGACTAAAGCATTCAACTGTCAATCAATGTTGCCACTACTTGTGCCATGCGTCACGGCACATACCAACAAGTTGCCTATAAAAGCGAGAGCACCACAGTTTCTCACATTCTTCTCTCGTGGTTCCTTTAACATTTTGAGACACTCTGTTGCATTGCACCGCTTTCGGGCACTCTAAGAAGAAAAGGAGGAAAAGGGGTATTGAGGTTACTCCTTTAAGGGAGTAACCTCAATACCTTTATCTGACTGATCTGCCACGACCATTCCTCCCTTTGGGGGGTAAGTGCGAGGGTATGAACTGTTACTCCCCATGCCGTTACTCCTCCGAGGACTAACAGTTGCTCTTTTCCGAAGCTCCTAAAGGGAGTAACGGTCATTATTTCCGATGGTCCGCAAAGGTGGAAATAATGAAATTAGGCATTTATACCCTAATAAAGAAGATTACTGAGCTGAAAAAAAAAGAAAAAAAGGTGCCCCAGGTCCTCGCGCTCCCCGCTCAGCTACTCTAACCACTGCACCACGGCAGATTTTTTTTTCTTTCTTTCATGGTATTTATTACAGTAGCAACAACCCGATATTCACCAGTTGTGCATAGTCAGAGAATGGAGAGCACAATGATAGTCACTCAGAGAAAAGGCATCGTTCATACTGTGGGTAGAAATGTGGTTTCACTTTAGAAGGGTGGTAAGGATAGGCACCTCACCAAAATGGGGTACCAGTCCGGCTGGGTATCAAGTCCATCATAAACCTGCTTTAGGTGTAGGGTCATTTGGATGAAATTCACCCTTGTAGGTACAACCGTTTCGGCGTTTCGGTCCATCATTCGCGTTTTCCAGAAACTGTGCTTTCCGGTGAGAAAAAACATATCGAAAGGTGCACTATTATCGGCGGTCGGCAGCAGGTATCGCACAGTATGAGCGTTGATGTCAAAGTCTTTTTTTAAAGTTCGTTGGAGGACATACCAAAATAGTATGGCGTCGGTGCAGCTAATAAAACAATGTTCAATCGTCTCTGGTACGTCACAAAGGCGACAATTAACAGAAGAGACAAATATACCCTTTTTCTGTAGCCATGTTTTAACCGGTGAGGTTTCACTATGAAGTTTATAAAAGAATGTTTTGCAGCAAGGGCATATATACATTTTACGAACTCGCTTTAGAACATCGTGACCTGGCCATTGAATGTATAGTGATCGGTAAAATGGAGGCGGAAAAAGCATGGACAATAGATCTTTGTATAACGTTTTACGCGACACAGTACAAGTATTCAGTGGAAAACCGAACTGTCAGGAAACGAATCGCCAAGTAAACTTCTTGCATGAATCCCCACAAGCATAAACGCGAAGAAAAATTCGAAGAAACGATTAAGTCGGGTAACGCATTAACAAGTGTGACTTGCATGAATGACCGAAGTATAGGATGTGATGTATCGCGAAAAAAGAAGAAACGAGACACTATTTGCCGCACATAAAGATGTACTAAACCCAGCCCACCTTCACTAACGGGCCTGCAAATATTGTCTCGCCTCATGGGCTCAAAAGTTGAAGACCATACGAAGGTTGCAAAGATTCGGTGAAAGCGTTGGATGTAGAGCCTGGCACAATGTATAACTTGCAATTCATGGTAAATTTTTGTTGCCAAGAACTTATTGCAGGCCTCGGCTTTCCCAAAAATAGAAAGTCGGTGTGGAACGAATGTCTGGGCGTAACTTTGCAGGGCCAAAACTTGTTCTTTCCAATAGTGTGCGCTTAATTTATATGCGTCTAGTGGCACGCCGAGATACTTTGGCGGGACACCGGTCCAATTAACGCCTGCAAACTGTTCTGGTGTACAGCACCATGAGCCAAACCATAAGCCTAAGCTTTTTGCGGAGTTCATTCGTACTCCTGATACGCTGCCAAATTCCTCTATTGTTGATACTACTTTTTCAACACTAGACTTATCCGTGCAGAAGAACGCTAAATCATCTGCATAAGCTAAGACGTTTACTTCATTACCCAGTATATTGAAGCCATGGATGTAACTCGACTGAATTACGCTTAAGCATAGCGGTTCCAGATAAAGGGCGAATAGTAATGGGGACATAGGGCATCCTTGTTTTACCGAAGAGAAAATGGAAACGGGTTTAGAGAGTTGGCCATTAATAACTAAACGAGTAGTACAACACGTATAGCAAAGCTTAACGCCTTTAAGCACAACGGAGCCACATTGGCATGCTCCAGAAGTGTAAATAAATAGGAGTGACTGACACGATCAAAAGCTTTAGCAAGGTCTACCTGGAGCATTGCAAGCTGTTCAGTGGAACAGTAACAGTATTGAAGGAGTGTACGGGCGATATGTATGTTGGTTTGAATGGATCGGCCCCTAATTCCACACATCTGATGGGAACCAATGAGAATTGACATCGCAAATTGCAATCTATTCGATAAAACTTTTGCAAAAATTTTATAATCCACGTTTGACAATGTGGTTGGTCGATAGCTTTCAACAGAACGCAGTTTCTCCTTATCTGAACTTTTTGGAATTAAAACTGTGTGGGGTTTGCAAAAAGATTGCGGAAGGGCGTCTACCTCTAAACTTGTAATAAAAATGTCCAATAATATCGGGCTGATCATTGGTTTCAAAGCTTTGTAAAATTCACAGGAAAGTCCATCAGGGCCGGGTGTTTTTGACATAGGCAGCTGATCAATAGCTGGCTCAATTTCTTGTATCGTAAGGGTATCGCTAATGAATGCACAGTCATCATCCTGTAAAGGTTTTACAAGAGACACAAAACTCTCTAAAACTTTTGCATCGTGATCATTGGGCCGAGCACTAAACAACGCACTGTAGTAAGTTTCGAACTTAGAAATTATGTCATTCGTATTTGTTAGAAGACTACCTTCGGAGTATATTTCCGGAATTACTTTGGAAACAGCGTGACGTCACTCGTCAAGTAAAGCTTGACGTGTTGGTTGCTCAGACTGCAGAGCACGCCTATTTCGAGATCGAACTCGCGCACCTCTGTAACGCAGTGCATCATACTTTCGCAACTCACATTTAAGATTTTCTATGTCAACAATGTAAGTGCCTGGCATTTCGCATTCCATCTGATAAAGGTTGTGTAGGCTCTTAAGAAGTATTGTTTGTTCATTCTTTCTATAGAATGCTTTCAGCGATCCAATTTCTATAGCCACTGTACGAACCTCTTGTTTAAAGAGTTCCCAAGCTGCAAATAACGGCAAGTCTGTAGAAAGAGAATTTTTCAGGGTCATGAGCACGCGATTAATAAATTCCTGATCATTTAGGAGCTCAGAGTTAAGCTTCCAGAGTGCCCACTGTGGTCGGAAATTGGTTACAGATTTCTCACCAATCTTTGCAATAACCATGCTGTGATCAGAGAACGAAACTGGGATAGTAATGCAGGGCAGTTCTCGGGAGAGGAGTGATGAAGAAACATAAATCCGATCAAGGCGGGCGTAAGAGCGTCCTTGAATTCGTGCATAAGAGCGAGCTCCCTGTCCCGACACTCCTATATCAATGAGCCCTGCATTTTCTATTAGGTTAGATAAAACTTCACCACTCCTGTCCCGCTGAGTGTTAATGCCACTTCGATCGCACGGATCACATACACAATTGAAATCTCCCATTAACACAATGCAACGATCACAGTCCATTAGACTACGCACAGTATCAAATAAGACAATTCGTTTTGCAGCGTCATTGAATGCATAGACGTTGACTAATCGCCATGGCACACCCTGCAACACAAAATCACAACATATATATCGACCTTCAGTGTTTACATGGTAACTAAGTGCTGAACAAAATAGGCTCTTTCTGAGAAACAGGAAACAGCCCGCGGATAAACCAAGAGCGTGTGAAACGCAGACATTACATTCAGAAAGAAAAGGTCGCAAAGCCCTTTCTGTCTCGTCATCACTCTCAATCTTAATCTCCTGCACGGCGACGAAGTCGAGGCGCTTCCTAGACAAAAGCCGGCGAAGCTGCGCCTGTTTCTGCAAAGACCTAAGGCCTCGCACGTTCAAAGTTGCGAAGAGAAGTCGCTGGGACAGGGCCATGGTGACTACTCACTATTTAGACTTAATTCTCTATGCGGTCGGTCCTAGAGGGTAACGGTGAGGCTCCCTCCGAACTCTCACCAGGCCTCCTGGACCGTGATCGCCGGCACTTTCGTGAATGTGTCGATGTTTTGCGGCGGCGTGCTTTTCTTGTGGTACTGGCCGTCACGCTGTCCGTGCTTGATTCTGATCTGTTAGTCTCACGGCGCTTCGGAATTGACTTATCCGCGCTACTTCGTTTGTCCTCTGCCAGCATAGCGCACGTGTTGAGATGCTTCGGTGTACCAGATGAGTCATCAGTGGCTGTCTCATTCGCTGGTTGGGCGGCAACTGGCTGCGTGGTAGCGAGCGCTTCTTTCTCTTCGCTACTTGTCTTTTCCACGGGCAGTTCTGCGATGTCATTCTCTTTAACATGTAGAGGGGCCTTACTGGCACAGCTGGTATCTGCGGAAGAGGGAACGTCTCCCGTCGCATCGAGAACCTCAGTAACATCCATTATGTGTTCCTGCCCGCTTTCTTCCGGAGGCCTTGTCCTGTGTCGTAACTTGTCGGCGTATGTCACAACACATTCTTCATCTGTGTGGCCAAAGCGTCGGCAGGCTTCACAACGTGGGGTTCTGCAGTTTTGACGAATGTGCCCAACCTTGTTACAGCGGAGACAAAGCGGGGGCCGTCCTGGAATCAATACAAGGCTCTGCACTCCACAAACGTGTAGCAGATGTGGAACGTCGCCCACGCCGACTCCATCGGCAAGAGTCAACACCACATCACGATTGAGGGTACGCATTTGCTCCATTTCTGATACTCTCCAGCTTTCTGCTGATATGGACTTCACTTTCCCGTAAGCCTGGAGCGCATCTCGAATGTAATCGTCTTCCAAACGCTCAGGAAGCCATAAAAGCTTCATTTTTACTTCCGTGGGCTCGGGGTCAATAACGAAGCAGCGTCTATTTTTTACGGATAATTCTCCGCACGCGACTAGCTTTGATTTTGTAAGTGATGATTTGCACGTCACCATCCACACGTGCGACATCTGAAATTGACCGATGGAACTTATTTCCTTCAGGTCAATGATGTTCCGAAGGGCGTCTCTGAAGTCTTGGGCTCTGCACGGTCGACCACTTAAGTCAGCATGCAGGAAAACGGGGTCCACACCCAGCTTACCGGTAGGAAGACGAGGTATCACAACACGGTAGTCATTGCTGCTGACTGAAGGTTGAGCAGCACCTCGGCCAGGGGCCGATAAATCCTTTGGAGCGGAGAACATGAAAGATTGGTTGACGGGGTAAGAAATTGACACAGGTTAAGCATCGGAACGCAGGTGCGGCAATGTAAAAGCGACTCGACATATTTTGTATGATGTGCGGGGAGAATGTAACGTGTAGTGTACTTGCAACCATAAGCAAGTGTGAAAAGAAATCTGCGTGAGTATTCTTAGGGTGCTTTAAGCTGAGGCACTACGCGATGTAAACGTGTAGCGAGCTCAAACGGGGCACCTAAGACGACAGAGACGGACAATTGCTCTGTCGCTAAGTGTGTCCCGTTTGAGCTACGCATCGCTTCAGTTAAGTTCGTAATCTCCTAGGAACGGAAAGAACTTAGGCGTTACTGACCAGCAAAATCTGGCAGTTAATCAATTACTTGCGCGTTTAATGTGTATCGCTCACTTATGGTGCGCGCACGAAGGCCATGGCTCTTCACATTCCAACTTTAAATTTCACGCAATTTTCTCACGAAGAGGCAAAGTGCTGCTTTGCATGCAGTTTAATAGACAGTGCACGAACTTCGAACTATTCGCGATTTATAGACAATACAGTTTTCGCCGCATCACTGCACGACACGGACGAAAACAGCGGAGCGCATGGGGAGTAACTGTTGCCGTTCGTCCTCCCGTTGGTCTCTTTCCGACCAGGGACTAATCACTTACTCTCCGAAATGTGCACACGGCACGCACATCCATGCAGTTACTCCCTTGAGGGACGAAAGCGCCCTTTTTGGGACTAACTGCGCAGTTACTCCCGTTTTCCCCGGAATGCTTCTTAGAGTGTAGGCCTTATTAGTAATTAAACAGGTTCTAATGCTTCTTTGCCGTAGTGAGAAAGATCACTCGTGTTATTTCCAACATAATGAAGTCATCGCCGCCTTCTTGCTCCTGTTGTGATGCATAAGCTCGTGTCGCACAAGAATGCTTGACGCACACACGCGCACATAATCGTAGGCTGTACAGGGGACGCAGTCGCATGGAGTACGACGTGAAGCGTCTTGTGCATGGTGCTTTGGGTGCGTCGACACTAGGGTAGAACAATGACGTAAGGAAAAGCGCAAGCATTATTTATTCACTCATTACAAAGCTTACATGCTTAACTTACAATACAGATAGTTGGGGCCCTATGGTCTAATCTTGCAATCGTGCTCACTCCCTATGCTTAGCGATCCCGCCATGGTCAAAGGTTGTGGGAGCAAATTGGCATCCATCCGTCTTGCTTTTCCGAGTCTCATCACGTAATTTCTAGATCCTACATGTCGAACGCGGTGACACCATAGGCGAGGAACAGTCGTATTTCGGCAAAATATTGCACCCTTGTAAGCCTCACAATTCCTGATAAGTACAGGTTTCAGTTCGATAGACGACATATATATGCTATACTATGGTTGAGCGAGTACTAGCAGTCGAACACGAGCACTCCCACTAGGATCGACAAATTTACTGCTGGGCTATGCCTCTCTGAATGCCGAGCGAGAAAGTAAATTTATCTCCGATTGCATCATGAGTGGCACGACAACGGTGCCTTCTGTGCATGCGACCCATGCATGAACGAGCAATGGCTTCTTTCCTCTACCCAAAAATACCAATGTAAGGCAGGCATGTAGTTCGGTTGCGAATAGATAAGCGATGATAGCATGACATGCTTTAATTACATGTAGTATTAAACGTGCAACACCCTATATGCTGAGCGCACTGAAAGATGTTTGAGGTGAAAATTACACATTGTGTAAATCCATGTTATGCAAAGCATTTTCCAGGTAGCTTGTTATGTAGCATTGTTCGGGGTTCTGTAAAAACGTTACAAGGTGGACTAACGTGTTCGTACAAGGTGACTAATATGTGTACGTGCGGTCATGTGTGTGGATACCGCAGCAAGACGACGGTATGACGACCTCGGCATGACGAATGATCTTCTTGTTCTCTGAAAAAGAAGCGTCAGACAGAAGTAAGTTCAACTTTCCACGTAAACTGCGAACCTCTGACCCACGCAACCTTCTTGATGCACGCCTGAGCATGTAAACAACATGTACATCATACAAAGCTGGTCCATCATCAACACTTTGGCGCAGTCCACTAAAGCTGCCTGTGCCAGCAATGTCTTGGACCATGTTCCATTGCGTGCATGCTTGGCATAACGATATTGACTTCGGTGAATCAGAGCGATACAGAGAGATGGTGCCGTGCATTCCCTTGAAAACCTAAAATATGAGATTGCACAAGCAGTGCGCTGTGAAGAACTAGAATCAGTGAATTCTTAGGCTAAAAAGTACTAGTTTTACAACTAGTTTAAATAAAAAAATAAAGTACAGTTGAAAGTTCAGCGTCCGTCCGTGTCTAACGCATTTTACTTGTGCACGCGTCCTGAGTGTTTCGCTGGTACCCCCTTATTCAAGTACAACCAGCTATGGCCTAACTACATCAGTGAGCCAATGTTATTTTCAATTGAATGCTCGTGAGAAAGAAAGAGCTGATTAAACAAGGCTAGGTGTGCACTTATACCCGGACATTTATGTTTAGGAAGCTTTAAAAAATTGGCTGCCCAAACTTAGGCGACGTTAATGGCAGGGCGGGCTAAAGACACAGAAGGAGTTCAGAGTTACTTGACCCAAGCAGAATTCAGATTCTGACCATCACAGCGTCGCTGACGCTACACTAAAGAGCTTTGGTTTGGGTGATCCAAGTGGCTTCTGTATAACCACGGAAGGGGTGTATATAACAAAGAAGCTGAACAGTGATCCAGTTGTGCTATACTCGTGGACAACTTGTCTTGGCTATGAAGCGAAAGCTACGGGGGTGGAGCTTCTGCGCATGGCTGTATTCGCACACAATGTAGTACGAGCACGCTCGGCACTGGCTTCGGTAACCTTGCACTAGCACTTTAGTGAAGGCAAATACAAATAAATTAGCGTGAATCAATGTTTATTCACATCTAATATGTACCAAGTTCTGAACAGCGAACATTGCAGCCTGCGTCGGAGCTCCGAAGGGGCTGTATGGCGTCGGTTAGGAATTCAATGTGCAACCGATGCTGGCGTCGGTACAGTTAGCTCGGTCACTCATTTGTACATACCGATGGCTGCGATTTCCAGCACAGACGCTGGAAAAACGTTTTCTGTGTGCTTCAACACTCTTTTGTTGCTAAAGCTGGTCAACAGCCTGTCAGGGGAGTATTCGTCGCTTAATTAAGCGACGAACACTCACCAGGAAACACGGTCAGCATTTTGCATTTGATGAATGTGCAAAACATGAGACGGTCTCAGGTGCGCGAAAACTCGGGAGAGCAAACTAAAAATACAATAAAATACCAAAAGCTGACTGGTGAATGTTACGTATTGTTTAAAGTTAGGTACGGTAAAAAACAAAAAAAATATAGTTTTCTATTTCCCACGTAAGAAAAAGAAAACAAAATTGTGGGACTACTTCTAGCAGTGGAGAAAGAGGCGCGCTTAGTTTCGGTAGCCTTCCCTTCATAGCCAAGAAAAGTTGCTGGCGAGTATAGCACCGTCCGTGCCTGGCGTGACGCATGAATGGAGTTCTTCCCTCCGCGCTGCGGTAGAAGCAGCACGCAGCGCTTAAACGCAGTGTTCACAACTTTGGTCCACGTGGCACTCTCGCCATGCACCGAAACGGCAAGTGCGAAACTCGAGATTGAGCCAGATTGAGCGCCGCGAGGGGAAGTGCAACATGCCAGTGCATATAGCAAATGTGCGATTGCTGTAGGTGAAGCCCGATTAACAGACAATGGCGGCACCGTTGCCAAATAATCCTGTCCTTTTATTCGTCACTACCAATCCCTGGGAAAAGTCAACTCGCTTTGTTCACCGCATAGGCCGTTTGGGAACCAGCGTCTTCCGTCTGTTTTATTTCTTCAGTTAACTATTTTTGCTGCTTGAAATTGGGGCGTGTCACTCAATCGGTAAACTAACTAGCCTCCATTACAATTTTAAACTCATTCCGAGGTGTCAGCCACTGTATGTCGATCGAGGTGCTAGCTGTGCGTTGCTGCTGCAGAATCCATGGGTGCGAGCGAGTTCCAAAACTTGCACTACACAGTGAAGGAGCTCGGGAACCACAGGTCGAGTGTGGTGAGAGGGGTTTCTCGCATAGGCAGAGCAAAGGGACCTGAAGATTTCTGATCACTATTAACGATGTCCGATGCCTCGATAAAGCATTTCGTCAGTTCTCAGCTTTCCTGTGCACCACACGTCTCACAACTTCGCCACTTCCGATGCCGCTCTCCGAGTTATAGCAGAGCGCAGCAATACAAGCAGATGTCACATATACATTGTTGTGGCGGCTGAAGAGACAGCTTAATTTAAGCGATTTCGATGAGCAAGAGGAACCCTAGACAAGCGGCATAATTGTCCGTATCTTTCCAGCATATACATGTGCAGTTAAAGGCACCGCTCGTACTTAATTCATCATCATCAGCCTGGTTATGCCCACTTCAGGGCAAAGGACTCTTCCATACTTCTCCAACTGCCCCGGTCATGTACTAATTGTGGCCATGTTGTCCCTGCAAACTTCTTAATCTCATGCGCCCACCTAACCGTCTGCCGCTCCCTGCTACGCTTCCCATCCCTTGGAATCCAGTCCGTAACCTTTACTGACCATCGGTTATCTTCCCTCCTGATTACAAGTCCTGCTCATGCCCATTTCTCTTTCTTGATTCCAACTAAGATGTCATTAACTCGAGTTTATTCCCTCGCACAATCTGCTGTTTTCTTATGCCTTAACGTTACACCTATCATTCTTCTTTCCATAGCTCATTGCGTCGTCCTCAACTTAAGTAGAACCCTTCTCGTAAGCCTCCAGGTTCCTAACCCGTACGTGAGTAAGACACACGGTAAGACACAGCTGTTATACACTTTTCTCGTGAGAGATAATAGCAACCTGCTGTTCATGAACTGAGAATGTCTGCCAAACGCACCCCAGCCCATTTTTATTCTTCTCATTACTTCCAACTCATGAATGGTATCCACGGTCACTACCTGCCTTAAGTAGATGTATTCCCTTACCACTTCCAGTGCCTCGCTACCTATCGTAAACTGTTGTTCTCTTCCGAGACTGCTAAACATTACTTTAGTTTTCTGCAGATTGATTTTGAGTCCCACTTTTCTACTTTGCCTCTCCGGGTCAGTGAGCATGCATTGCAATTGGTCCCCTGAGTTACTAAGCAAGGCAATATCAGCAGCGAATCGCAAGTTACTGTGGTATTGCCCATTAACTCTTATCCCCAATTCTTCCCAATCCAGGTCTGTGAATACCTCCTGTAAACCCGCTGTGAATAGCATTGGAGAGATCGTATCTCCCTGCCTGACGCCTTCCTTTATTGGGATTTTGTTGCTTTCTTTATGGAGGACTACGGTGGTTGTGGAGCCGCTTTAGATATCTATCAGTATTTTTACATACGGCTCGTCTACACCCTGATTCCGTAATGCCTCCATGAGTGCTGAGGTTTCGGCAGGATCAAACGCTTTCTCGTAATCAATGAAAGCTATATATAAGGGTTGGTTATATTCCGCACATTTCTCTATCACCTGATTGATTGTGTAAATATGGTCTATTGTTGAGTAGCCTGTACGGAATCCTGCCTGGTCCTTTGCTTGACAGAAGTCTAAGGTGTTCCTTATTCTATATGCGATTACCTTAGAAAATAGTTTGTAGGCAACTGACGGTAAGCAGATCGGTCTATAATTTTCAAGTCCTTGGTGTCCCCTTTCTTATGGATTAGGATAATGTTAGCGTTCTTCCAAGATTACGGTACGCTCGAGGTCATGAGGCATGCGTATACAGGGAGGCCAGTTGCTGTAGAACAATCTGCCCACCATCCTTGAACAAACCTGCTGTTGCCTGATCCTCCCCAGCGGCCTTCCCCCTTCGCATAGCTCTCAAGGACTTCTTTACTACTTCCGGCGTTACTTGCAGGATTTCGAATTCCTCTAGACTATTCTCTCTTCCATTATCGTCGTGGGTGCCACTCGTACTGTATAAATCTCTAGCGAACTCCTAAGCCACTTGAACTATCTCATCCATATTAGTAGTGATATTGCCGGCTTTGTCTCATAACCAATACATCTGATTATTGCCTATTCCTAGTTTCCTCTTCACTGCTTTTAGGCTTCTTCCGTTGCTGAGAGTATGTTCAATTCTGGCCATATTATATTTCCTTATGTTTGTGTCTTACGTTTGTTGATTAACTTGGAAAGTTCTGCCAGTTCTATTCTAACTGTAGGGTTAGAGGCTTTCATACATTGGCGTTCCTTGATCAGATCTTTCGTCTCGGGCGATAGCTTACTGGTATCCTGTCTAACGGAGTTACCACCGACTTCTATTGCACACTCCTTAATGATGCAGGTAACATTGTCTTTCATTGCTTAAACACTAAGGTTCTCTTCCTGAGTGGAAGCCGAATACCTGTTCTGTAGCTTGATCTGGAATTCCTCTATTTTCCCTCTTACCGCTAACGCATTGATCGGCTTTATATGTACCAGTTTCTTCCGTTCCCTCCTCAGGTCTAGGCTAATTCGAGTTCTTACCATCCTATGGTCACTGCAGCGCACCTTGCTGAGCACGTCCATATCTTGTATGATGCCAGGGTTAGCGCGGAGTATGAAGTCTATTTCATTTCCAATCTCGCAGTTCGGGCTCCTGCAAGTCCACTTTCGGCTGTCCCGCTTGCGGAAGAAGGTATTCATTATCCGCACATTATTCTGTTCCACAAACTCTAGTAATAACTTTCCCCTGCTATTCCTAGTGTCCATGCCATATTCCCCCCACTGCTTTGTCTCCAGCCTGTTTCTTGCCTACCTTAGCATTTAAGTCGCCCATCAGTATAGTGTATTTGTTTTCACTCTACCCATCGCTGATTCCACGTCTTCAAAGAAGCTTTCGACTTCCTGGTCATCATGACTGAATGTAGGGGCGTAAACCTGTACAACCTTTATTTTGTACCTGTTATTAAGTTTCACAACAAGACCTGCCACCCTCTCGTTAGTGCTATAGAAGTCCTGTATCTTAGCACTTATATTCTTATTGATCAGTAATCCGACTCCTAGTTCTCGTCTCTCCGCTAAAGCCCGGTAGCACAAGACGTGCCTACATTTTAGCACTGCATATGCTTCTTTTGTCCTCCTAACCTCACTGAGCCCTATTATATTCCATTTACTGCCCTCTAATTCCTCTAATAGCACTGCTAGACTCGCCTCACTAGATAACGTTCTAACGTTAAACGTTGCCAGGTTCACATTCGAATGGCGGCCTGAAAAGAAAAGAAACTAAGACGTTTCGGCTACCATACAGGGGCCTTGTTGACAAGATTCACAAGATGATTTGTGAACAGGGCCCCCGTATGAGAGCCAAAACGTCTTGGTTTCTTTTCTTTGAATGTATTTGGTCGGCGTCCGTTTTACCCTTGACTATGAGCAATCCTGAACAGACGAGTTTTCATCAAACTCTTGATTTCAACAAAAAATCAACTACGCATCGGTGACTTTGCTGTAAAAATAAACAATTAAATCAACAGCTAGTTGTTATGCGATTATACGTCTAGACGTCTAACAAAAGCAGATAAAACATGTAAAACTAACAATAATTAAAGCGTGTGGTAGACATGTTGAAACTCCTGTTTGTATCCGTGCTGCAAGTGTTAAATATTTTGTGGAAAGTATTTTAGCAAAGTCCTTTAATAAATAACTTTGGTTTTAGTAAAACAAAACACTAATTGGAAGGTAGACGGCTTGGGTGTTAACTCTCAGTGTCTGTAGGTGGTCATTTAGGGACAACTTTTTTAATTGCTGTTACACGGTTTTCCATCGGCTATATTTTTCTATAATTGCTCGATCAGCAGGTGCTCTCCAAATATGTTAAAATTGATGCTCACAGATTTGAAATTCCTATGGGGAGTTCTCGCATGGGGACCACATTCTGTATATTGACAAATGTCACAGAAGAATTCAAAATTACTAATCCATTCTGCAGCTCACTAGATTTTATGGTTCTGAACTATGATGCCACCTATTCAATTACACGTAAAACGCAGAAATGCTTTTCTGAGATGACCTTTGGACCGATTTTAATGAAATGTTTTGCATTTGAAAGAGAAAGCTAAATTCTAGTGACTGCAGAAGGCAAAACTTTGATTCAGGACCTGAATACTTCTATGAATATTGCTAAAATTTGCTAAGAGATAAACGTGGAAAAAAGCCAATGTTTACAAGTTCCCAGGTCTGCATCGACAAAAACAGATCATAGATCTGCAAACTGCATCCATTAGATCACGCAAAGCAGATAAATTTGGTGCATTAATTTACAGCTAATGTGATTTCTTACAGTGTTTACGAGAGTTTTGCAAAAGTCCTGTTCACAAATTGGTAAATACATATTGCAAGAGTGTATAATATATCAATTTTGTCCTCTTTAGATGTATTACCAGCTGCAGTTTTCAGAATTGTTATATCATTTTTCTTTGCTGAGCTAAAGAGTTGTAAACTTGATAGTTTCATTTTGACCACATTTTGTTGAGCTAAGGTGCAGCTACGTGCAACAGTCATGTGTAGACCAGCAGTGCAAACATGAAATGATTTTTCTCTTTTTAACATCACAGACATATATGAATTTCATTTATGTAACTAAAGCTTTGCCATTACAGCATTTCTGAGAATGTTCTCAATATGAGTGAAACCAACCAACAGCTGCTGATGGGCATCGCTGCATGCGATGATGCTGTACGATGACATTGCGGAGGCACGAGTTGAGCAAATATTCACTGTTTTTGACACGAGAGTGTAAATTCCTTGCTGCATGCAGAGCAATTATATTTGGCTCACATGTTCACATGAGCCTTCTCTATAGATCGGCAACATCGTTTTACTTAGTTCAAAGAGTGTTTCAGGGCCCCTTCAAACAACAAAACATTCTTAGTCTCTTAAACTAGACAGAAGCGATCTACCGAACAAGAACAAAACTATGCACATTACGAACCAGTCAACCGATTTAAAAAAATACTTGCTGATAACCTGTATTTGCAGAAAGGTTATCTGGGTTACTGCAGGATACACTCCACAATTATCTTGGTAGTATAGGCAATAATGTGGTAATATTGCGAAAAGGCAGCAAAGAAAGCAAAGGCAATTTTATTGGGTGACATTGTAGGCCGTACCATAAGTTAAGGATTGTGTGCGAAGTACTAGCAACTGGCAACACTGGCCATATTAAACTGTTTAAGCTTTACGGTAATAACGAGTTATGACCTCTGCAGAATTTAAGCCATGCAGTGCTAATTCGCTTAGAATACTGCGGGAGCACTAGCTTTGATATATACATCCTCAAAACGTGCCATAGAAGACATTTTTGCTGCATGTAGTATCATTGTCAGAAGTTGCAAAGTTGCTTAAATAGGTTCCTAATGAATTCCTGCCACAAAATTTGTGACCTTTTGCGACACTGTCAATCGTACCATAAATACGTTTCAATCTCATAGGCACACACCTTTACTTAAAAAATTCCAAATTTGAAACAAGTGGTGGGCCATTACACACTGCACAACTAATTAAAATACTGCACCGGATCCTTACAAACCGAAAAAAGCACCGACAAAACAAGTAACCAGTTTGTCACAAGACAAGGTGTACTGCGCCGTGACGCAATCACTTCAAGAAGACATTGACTAGAAGTATTTCACCGGAAGAAAAAATAAGCTTGCATTCTCGAGAAATCATTTTTAACGATGACAATACATGGTAGCATACAAATTATTGAGCGACTGAAGGTTTTCTCACAAGGTAGATCAATATAATTATACTGCCTGCTTTGTAGGGGGAAAAGGCAACTCTTTACAGACGTGTCTAAAGCACCCTACTACAACTGCTGCAAACCAGTCAAAATAAAATGTGTAAATGTTTAACAAAATAAATATGCATTGAAGGAATACGGAAAATGACTCAAGAAATCTGACACAAAAGAAATAGTGACAAATTCATCACCATTCCAAACAAACAAACAAATAAAACTGCAACAAGCGAAGATGACACAACTACAGTCGCCGACCAAAAATTTGGACATGCTTGGTAATTTGTACCTTTTTTCGGCATGACCGTTCTCCCCACAGATTCCATGCATAACGACAGAAATTTTGGACCACCTAGGGCTCGCCATTGAATGTTTAGGACTCCGTCCATGCCAAACTTCTTGTTATTGTGGCTGCCACGAAACTGTCTTGTGAATTTAGAGCCTCGGAGATGCGCAAACATGCTCTACTATGTGAGGTTAGTAGGTCATTGCAATCGCCATCATCATCGTTTTCCCGTTCCGTCACCGTTATTGTTACGCTGTTTTTATGTAACTTTGACATTAGGTAATATCGTCTGTATCTATCTACAAGAAGCCGAGCATGGTGCCAACTCCTCTTTCGTAGCTAGCACCGGTGATGAAGTGCTGCAAGTGCAAGACGATGACAATGGCACAGAAAGCTGCTGTTGTACAGCTTGTACAGAACGGCCGATCACAGGTTCAGGTAGCCCGGGAATTCGGCATTTCGAAGCAGTCTAGCTTGGGCTACCTCAAGCAACACCCTTCGAGCGACTGAGAAATGTCCTACGGCCCAGAAGAGAGAGAAAGAGAGAGCGAAAACATTCATTTGTAATGAGATCGGGTAACTTCCTCGTAGGGTGGAGCACTTAGTTCAGGGCCCCCATCGACTCGCGCCTCTCCACGTGCCCGTCGGACCAGCCATCGCTGCTCCTGCGGGTCTGAGCTGGTCAGCGCAGTCTCCCTGGAGGAAGTGAAGGTGAAGGAATAGGGGAGTAACCCGGATGGTGTGGGCACTCCCAGGTGCAAAGGTATACTGTGAGTCATAAGCTTGAAGTTCAGTGACGGCTGGCTCTGCAACTTTAAGAAGCAATATGACCTCGTCTTCAAGAAAATGTGCAGAGAAAGTGGTGCTGCGGAGAACACGTTGGTCGCAAATTAGTGCACTGACAAGCTGCAGACCTTGCTCGGCCGCTACTTGCTGGATGATGTCTTTAACTGTGATGAGACCGGACTGTTTTACAAGCTTCTGCCAGAGAATACGTTTGCTGTTTCCATAGATCACCGCCATGGTGGGAAGAATATCAAGGAAAGGGTCACTGTTCTGTTAGGTGTGAACATGTCCGGAACTAAAAAGCTACCGCTTTTGGTTATAGGAAAGTCCTGAAACTTAAGATGCTTGAAAGCCATTAGAAATGTGCCCGTGTGGTATGAAGCGACCACTAAAGCGCGGATTACACAACAGTTGTTCAAAGGCTATGTGCACAGGCTGGATAAAATGTTTAAGGCACAAAAGTGCGAGAAGCTGCTTTTTGTTGACAACTGCAGTTCCCATGGCCAAATGAATAATTTTAAGGCAACTTAAATCAAATTTTTTCTCCGAACACCATGAGTATCCCCCAGCTTATGATCAGGACATTATCAAGAACCTGAAAGTGTTTTACTGATCACACCTGCTACGTCACATGGTGCTGTGCATCAATAGTGACAAAAGTCAGTGTGGATTTGTCGTGTCAATACTGGGAAGAAACTGATGGCAGCCACAATCCACCGCTGTTTACGCCATGCAGGAGCCTTGGCAACTATGCCAGACATGAGCGGAGATGAGATGGTTGAAGATCTGCGAAACGGTGTGCCGATTCGAGCCACAGTGAACTTCGGAAACTTTGCTGTGTGGCGAATGCCCAAAGTGTCCTGTGCCAATCGTAATGTTGAAATATTTGTTAATGAAGTTCTCGCGCACTTGGGAGATGACTCTGACTCTGAGGAGAGCATACCATGCGCTGCAGGGCCATCGAATGGGGACCTGCTTTCTTTGTGCTTCAGTGAGGACATGGCGCTTGCCCAAATTCAAGCAGATTTGGTTCTACGTAAGCAGAATACCGTTCAACAATGCATCGTAGAGTTTTTTTTTTTGGCCTGAAGTGCTCTAGCAAGTGAATAAATGTTTTCTTGCCGAATTTGTTTTTTCAGACATTCGATGGTTCGTACTGTTTTGCGATATTTATAAGGTCTGAATTATTAGTCGGCGACTGTACACAGACTGCCCGAAATGCTCAGCTTATACACAACACTACCACGCTTACCACGATAAAAACAAGCACACTTGTAAATGCAAACTGGAACTTTGTGGTGACAGCAGAGATCAAAGTCGTATTACAACTTTCTTTAACATGCAAAAAATGATGTTAAAGGCACAAAGACAACAAGCTTTGGCACCACGCCTGACGGTACCTGTCTCACTTGTGTGTCTTGCATCTCGTATTTGAAAGGATCACCTGGGAGTTCAGTAATGATTCAGTGATTTAAAGAGCCAATAAAGAATGTCGCTACATCAGTTTGGACTGGTAATGCATTCTTTGAAGATTGTATTAACAATTTATTTCGGAGAAGACTGCTAATTACCAGAGAAGAAAATTAGGGCCAAACTTCCCCTCCTCAAAACTTGTACCCAAAGGCCAAAATCTGTATGTCAGTGTGACATTACAGTAGACAGTTATTAAACAAGACATTTCAAAACTTGCTAGTTTGAGTTCTTGGTTCCATTGCAAAACAATGTAATCCTTATCCATAAGCAGTCAACTAGTCTCACATAGATGCTGAAAGAACCCATGACAAAGTAAAAACTGGTGCTGGAATACCTAGGTTAGGTATTTGTGTCTTTCAGATATTTCGCCACTGAGGTCAGATATTTGCGCCATTTCTAGCTTACGAAGCATCCTTTTTGCAACTTTTTTCCAGTTCAATGGGTAGCGCATCACGTTGCTGTTCCGAGGGAACAGGGTTCACACCAACCAACGGACCAAATTGGGCCACTGAGTATATGGCAATAGGCCGTAGATACGTACCGCTCTTCCACGAACCTCTTTCACGCCGAGTAGAGGCAATGAGTATGTGCCTCTCGGTCAGTGCTAGTCTTCTTTGATGCCAACTTGGGTCTCTCTGCATGTTTGAGTAGGTGCGCGCTTCTCTTAAACTAGTGCGTTTGACGCACTAATTGCGCTACTGGGAATGTGCCACACTACAATGACGAAAAAGATCCCTTATATTTATCCGGTACTGAGCGGAATCAACTCCTCGCCAAAATAGTTCGTCAAGGAAAGCAACTCGACGAATCAGCAGTCTACGCCAAAAGTGCATCAGGTATGTGCCGCTTTCAATGAACGCCTTTCACACCACTGCTACAGCGAGCTGCACCATGATTGCATTGGGCGTGTGCCGCTTTTCAATGAACTTCTCGACAACTTGGGTCTCTAAGTAGGCGCCACAGTGTGTGCGGCTAGCGAGGGAGCAATTGTCACCGTTCGCCAGCACCAGCCTGCCACGCTTCCCGTCTCGGTGCAGACATCTCGGCAGTACTAGCAGATGACGCAGCGAGTCCAGAAACCTAGGCCATAAGCTTAGCGCAGACACATAGGGAATTATGATCCTTACTGAAGATCGAGACGAGTAATTACGCTGTGTCTATTCAATAACAAACCATACCCATCGTCAAGCAATATAAATGCCTCGGCGTATACATAAACGTCGGAAAGACTTACTCAAGCACACGCCAAGATAATCTGAAATTCAAGGGAAAGCGGAATGCAGCAATAATGAAACATACAGCACTTTGGCGCCACTGCATTTGTCAGGTGGTGCGTGGAATCTGGAAAGGAGTAATGGTGACAGCGCTAACGTTCTCAAATGTCTTCCGGTGATTAAAATCAGATATCTTTTCGGTCTCAGAAGTTAACCACAGATCGGTAGGCCGGTTGGATTTGAGAGCCTACGGTAATACCACAAATGAGGCAGCGCAGGGTAGCATGGGTTGGCCCTCTTTTGAAGTCAGAGAAGCACAGACCAAGTTAGTTTTGAAGAAAGACTCAGGAATATGGATGAACATAAATTGGCAGCTAAAGTGCACAATTATCTTTTGTTGAAAAGCATGGACACGGAATGGAGGAAGACGTGAAAAAAGTTGGAAACCATGTAAAAGGTAATTTAAGCTGTAAGTAGGCAACGAGGAGTCGTCAGAAAAAAGTGAGACACACAGAGACAATTAATTGGATGCGAAGAATGGAAACAAAAATTGGAGGACGCTTAAGCTTCGCCTTCAAGAGTGGAACGCGATAGCGTTCCCATCGACCCGCCAAGGGGTGTAAGACAAAGCGCTACGGCGCAGGGATCACTTACGAGGCGCCCCGCATCGGACTTTGCGTCCACCTATCACACGGAAAGCGTCGAGCAACGCAGCGTTCTGCGCAGCAACGAAACGTGCGCCTGAGCAAACGGAACGAACCAAAGAACTCGGTGTCTCGGAGGGGGAAACGATCTACGCCAGCCAAACGTCGTGATCGGCACGGACAGAGAGATAGACAGATAGTAATCTAAAGAAAGGAACGGCGCTTGATTCAGCAACCCGCGTGGGAGCATGGCGAAGCGTCGCCAGGGGAGAGGGAGTCGGGGCCGCAACGCGCCTGGCACCGGTCCGCGCACAGCACAGCCCCAATGCGCGCATGGCGCGCCACCTGTCGGGGCAGCGCCGTACATTGAGAGGAGGGGTCTTCTGTGTTTGCCGCAAGATGGCTCTGCGTGTGTGGTAAGCGCAGAAGAAATGTAGCGGAAACGTACTTCGCTATTCGTGTAAATGCGACTTCTGTAAGTTACGTGCTGATAATTACCGATATACACTGCAGTATAACATTCTACGGCACGTTTTTAAGGCAACACCGCGTTCACTAAAAGCGCGTTTGTACCGATTTCAAGCATCGAACTCGTGGCTGAGTGGTAGCGTCTCCGTCTCACACTCCGGAGACCCTGGTTCGATTCCCACCCAGCCCATCTTGGAAGTTGCTTTTTATTTATGAAGTGCCTGCCATGATTTATCGCTCACGGCCAACGCCGCGGACGCCGACGCCGACACCCGACGCCGACGACACCGGCTTTTCTGCGACACGAGCTCCTTAACGCTATCGCGTTAAAATGGGCCATGGACGGTCGGATTGACGGATGGACGGACGTAGGGATGGGCGGAGGACAGACAGACAGGCAGACCTTTATTTAGGTCCTGAGGTACGCTAGCGCTCAAGGCAGTAGAGCAGCGGGCCGCTGCCACGTCGGTACGCGCATTTACATTCGCTTGCCTGTGCAGCCGATCGACTGCAGCGCCGCCGCCACGGCACCAACGGGAACTATATATCTAGGTAACTTCTCGCCCTAGGGGAGCCTAGGTCCCTAGTTGTGTAAAAAACGCGCCTAGCTCCTGAAACGCCGTAGTCCCCCCGCGCGGGTAGTATTGTTTGTGCCAACTCGTCGGAGCCACAGGGTGGGCGGTTCATTGCGCGTGCACGCAAGCAGCACGACCACGAACGAAGCGACGCAAACAAAGCTGTGTGTGTGTGATGCGCTTGGTGTGTACAAAGAGCAACTGAGTTGCGTGTGTGACGAATGTGCATGCGCAAATAGCACGACCATGAACAAAGGTGGAACATCGCGTTTTGGTGTTTCGTGTGCGCAGAGCAATCGAGTTGCGTGTGTGACGCGTTTGTTCGCGCAAACAGCACGACCGCGAACGAAGCGATGCAAGGTGGAACAGCGCGTGTTGCACAATCGAGTGTTACATGTAATCGAGTGCACAATGTGTGTTACGCGTTTGTGGTCCGCAAAGAGCACGACGACGATCGTCTTCTAACTGCGCCAGGTCAAACCGATTGTTGGGTTCTACATACGTATTGAACGGGCCTTAAAACTAGAGAAACACGGGATTGCGACGCGACCAGCCGCGGTGTATAGGACTGTACGTACGTACGTTTCTGTAATGTGGTCAATCTTAAAAGGACGATGGCCTTTCTGCACCGGCGGAGAAGTGGGAAATCGTGATTAAATTTGGCCGATTATTGTCAAAAGCAAAGGCTTACCCTGAATTAGGGGTTATCCCCTACCTTCTACTGAAACTGCAGCCTCTAGTAGTCTTCATGCACTTTTGTAGTCATGACACGATACGACGATACCCTCTGACGTGGGGCCCAGACTACTGGAGAGCTGGTTGATTAAGCTTGCTCAATAAAATCGACCTATTATTCTTTGATTATGCTACAGTGCTAAAGCGTAGTTTCTTGCTATTAGTAAACAGGCAAGACAACAAAACATTGCTACTCTACTTCTGTTGTGGCTCTTCAGTCAATGACACTAGAGGGGAGAGAAATCGAGATCCAAGCCATGTTGCAAATTGTGTTTAGTCAGTCTTAAACACCCTTAACTCAATGTTTTGAATGCCTGTGTGGTTGATACCCTGTCTAGTGGAACTTCTTGCCAGCCCCAAAATGTGCATAGCACCAGAGGTATAGTTTGGCAGCTGTAAGCAGTGCAATTAAGGGAGTGCAGTACCTGCATTGCAGCTTTACACCAGCTAATATATTGAAGCTTGGAAGTATGTTCATATTTCTCATCTGTAGTGTGGCAACAACTTGTAATCCGCCCTCAAGTTCTTCTGGAACACAAGCCTACTATTGCTCTTTTGAGCAGCTAGTGTCAGCAGACAAGCTTGCAGTATTGCTAGGTAGAAAAGCACTTAGGCTTCACGACCATCCAAGTCATAAATGAATAAGTGCATGGCTAGAAATTGTTGTAATTGCAAGAAACAGTTCAAATGCCATTGAGCATAATTGCGCTATTGCAATGTATCCTTCGGGGCATTGTACTAGCCATGGTAGTTCCCACATTGTGTTGAGTGCCACACCAGTGACATGACAATGACGCCACCGAGATCCAGCGTGGTTCTACTTTGTTCTATAAAAACTTTTCATCTGTTTTAGATTATATTTAGTGCAGTGTCTGAAAGGCTATGCGCAGAAGATGATAGATGACCTTACAGCCATTTTTTCTATACAGAGCTTCACTTGCCATCAACTTCAGCAAATCATTAAAGCCCCAAAATACACATTTAATATTGTTACTCAGATTGAACAGTTGCAGTTCCATGTATGTTTCAGAGAACTGGACCAAACATCAAGAAAAACATGAAAACATAGCTACCTATTGATGCTGTAGCTTTAGGCTCTGCAGGAACCATTTATCTGCAGCACCCAACTTATCCCGTATTTGACAGAATTATGATAGATGTGTGAAGAAGCATGAGTGTTATGCAGAACAGTTTTCAAAATGAAGCTCTACCATGTAATTCATAAATAACTGGAAGCCTTCTAAGAAAATGTTCATGCTCTGCACTGTAACATCGACAAGTCCTTCCCTAAGATAAGGTGATAAAGAGCTGGTTTTATGAATCTGTTGTATTTCCACACTTTTAGCGTGGTATAACTGAGGCCCAAGGCATAAATGGGACTGCGTGCTGTTCCGTATGTGCACTGCGCTTATTGCACAGATAAATAGTAGCCAATCAATAGCCATCTTATTGAAGATGCAAACTGGATCATATCCTAAGGCCTGTCAATGAAAACTGTTATACTGGCTTCCTGCACTGTTTATTGATCATGGATTTCTTTTTGAGGAGCGATTGAAGTTCCTCAAAATCTTACTTAAACTATGAATTGCAACTGGGAGAATGTGTCCATTCATTAGGACCACACTTTTTGTATTTAGCTCTCATCATTGTAAACGGCTTCATAATGAGAGGAACCTCAGAAGAAATGCTTATTTTTTCCTTGCATCCTTCTGCCTTCTTTGTAAGCACAAAATATGGACATGTAAACAAGGTAATCTTGCATTCATCCTGCCTACAAGTGCCTCTTTTGATATTCGTGCCTGTATTGCCTTTTCAGTGCCTAAAAATTCCCTTTTTCCTTCTTGTCTGACTCCATTTTGTTAAACAAGAACCACTGAACAGTAATGAGTCTGAAGAGTAATTACGAAAGCATTGTGCGGAAACATACAAGGTGATCAGGAAATGTAAAATGAGTCATACACCCAATTGTAGCAAACTGTTACAGAGAAAACCCATGCGGGTTTCTCGGAAAGTCTTCACAAACCTACCACATGCTTCAAACTGCTCTTGTGAGTCAGATGTCTGTGATAATACGTAAAAGTAGGTTCTCACGGGCACATCTGTTCTCTAGTTCATGAAGTCTTCATTCCAGAGAGCCTCACCATGCCATAACAATAACCCCCTGTATTCAGAAATGCATCTTAACTTGAAGCTCATGCTTGACTCGATTTAAATGAAGCCTGTCATGAACACACCAAAAGAAACGCACCGAGCATCTTGGGCGCGTTCACACTACGGGTCATTTATATCAAGTCAAGCATGAGCTTCAAGGTGTATTGCTGAATACAGCGGTGAGACTTGATAAAGGTTGCTATTAATCATTTGTCCAATGTTTCAGTTTTCTCATCAAGAATATCTGGCTTTTTCTGAATGCCACCAATTTTTGCTTAATTCTCCTTTTTACCACATGTGCTTCATGGCAATCTCTTTCATCTTTCCATCTCTTCTCCTTTCCCACACTGTTGGCCAATGTGCAGGTGTTGTCTATGCGCTAGACAGTTACGATGTGGTCAGCAGGCTTTGCATTCTTCTGTAAACCAATTTCTCTCTCTTTGCTTTTGTGATGAAGTCCGCCTGGCCCTTTGCTTACTGTATACAATGAAAACAAAGCCTTTTTTTCATGAAATGGGCAAGCACTTGCATCTCTTGCAAAGGATCTTCCAGTAAAGTATTTCATTCCTGCAATCACACTGAACATGCACGTCCATCATAATTTTTATGTATCTAAAACACACCGTCAGAAAGAGCAACAAAAAACAGCTATATTTGTAGATAACACTTGTGGCTGAGGGAGCAAACCAAGACCAATTACGGGTGGTATCCATTCTTTTTTTTCAACATGCAAGGAGCATTGTGCACACACCTCTCAAGCATAAAGGGAGCATGTGCGAGCCATGATGCCTCAATGGCTCCCATGTCTGATTACCCAAAAAACAGGCAGGCCAAACATAAAATTTGTTTTTTGGAAATTCCGTTTATTATAGCTAAAATTTTATCTTGAAAACACAGAAAGTAGTCTTCATTGCAAGGCCGTGCAACCTCTGGCTGTATTTTGCTGAGCATGAAAACATGAAAAAATACTAAATTGAAATGGCAACAGTAAAGAAATATTGGCTTCCACCTTCTGCAATGCAGAAGAGAGTGACACTGTACACGGTAATCCAAAGTATGGATCCAACTTCGTCGTAGCATACAGGCTCTGTGCTGATGTAACTTAAATTAGAACTGAAGTGTGGCATCCACTACTGGCCTGTGTCGTCAAAGGCCATTTCATGTTGCCACACATTCTTTATCCGCTACCTGAAAAGATTACATTACACCATGAAGATGACAAAGCTCACATGCATCGGAGGAAAATTGGTGGGCCATTTTGTCGCCCATACAACTCCGCCAAATACCTGCAATTAGTGTAAGTATGCTAGTTCCTGGCACTGTTTCCCATAACATATTTGTTGAAGGCACTGGGTAACAATATCTCAATCACTTCACAAACTCTGGAGATTATTGTTAATTTTTAAAGCGAACAGCTTTCTTTGCCTCTCAATAGCATATGGCATAATTTGTTTAATGTAAAAGGTTGAAGCAATTCATCGGCGTGTGCTTCACAATGTGCCTTGCAAAGATTCCTCATTAAGAAATATACTGTTTCGAGAGTTTTTATTTCAGTTTGCTGTCACAATGACAACAGACAGGAGGGAAGCTATGAAGCTGCTTGTCTCGCCACACCAAAAGCCAGCACCTATAGACTCTGCTAAAGATGCACTTCTCAAAATCTGGCTACTCCTTGACCAAACTGTGCAAAAATGTTAAATACGTGAGTCAGAAGTTATGTCAATCAGGCTGCTGCCACTCAAAGGAAAAAGCTCCTTGAAACAGCAAAGCCCAAAAAAGAAGGAAAGAAGAGCATGTGCGAACGTTTTATGCTTTATAATGTAGAATAAAGATTTCACCAACGCCAGAAATGCCACGCATCAGTCCCAGCGGGAACATCGTCTTGAGATTGGCTCCTTGATTTGGATTACATATTTCGACTAACAATTCTGCTGTATTGATTTACAGGTTGTATTTATGAAAACAGCAGCAATTCTACTCGTACAGTTTGAGAATATGCCAAAATTGATTCATGGTTCTTTCACATAAGAATTTGAAGTATAAATTCTAGGAAGCGTTACAAAGGCAGAAACAGTGTTCGAAGGTGTCAGAATGAGGGCTATAGAATGAGGTCCTTGACTAACCGAACAGTGCCACTGCTGCAGACATTGTAAGCATGAAATGCTTTAAGCTCCTGTTGTCAGCCATCTTCAATGAACCAAAAGCCAGAGCTATTATCCTGGCACTCAAACCAGATCATCCGGGAAAACAGTCAAGACTGCAATACATAAGCTAGTTACTTCCCAAACATGTCACAAAAAATATTGCTTCCGAGTTCTCCTAAATATTTGCTCACAATATCACTCAAGCTGTAACTTCTAGTACGCTGAAGTTTTATTTGTCACTTCTAATAGCGACGTTCAGAGGCAGATACAAGGCACTGTAGACTTGATTGTCATTTTTTTTGGCACTGAGACACAGTTGCGTGTGCTCTTTTCAATGCCAGCAGTCTATGAGATCCACGGTGCGTCTGGTGGACCGAGACAAGACTTGTAATGGGATTCTGTCTTTGACAGGAAACTTGCTTCCACATGGACCAGTGTACAGTATGCGTGGTGCGGTGTGGTGGGGTGTGCCGTTGCGAATGTGCGCTACACTCGTTTTAAGATTGTGGCTAGTATCATCTACAATCAATCTGCTTTGTCGGCAGCCATTTCATGCTTACATCTACTCTCGATTACAAGAGAGCTAGTATTTTTTAGTGTCACCAGAACAGTCTGAAAATGCTTATACAAAATTCTGCAAAGAGTGCAAGCACTTCCGAGCTTTTTTAGTCTGTACATTCTAGCTCTCTGAAATGAATCCAAGAAAGTAGTGGACGTTAAGGATATGATCATAGAGCTATGGCATATTACTTCGAGGTAGATGAAGTGGTACACGAAGGTGTCCTGTGTATTCTATTTCAGTGATAACATCGTAGTGAGCTGTAGGATAATGTTCAGGAGAGATGCCACGCTAGTGCAGCTAGCATCAAGTGCAATCAAAATGTGGTTTTGCGGTTGTTCAAAGCAGATATTGCATTCGCCCTACAGCAGAAAGGAAACAAAGCAACACCTTCAAGAAGGCAGTCCCCAAACAGCGAAAAAAAGAGATTGGGGGACACATAAGCTGCGCCTTTAAGAGTGGAACACGATAGCATTAAAAGATCCCTGGCTGCTTCTCACGCTACGGGCAGCTGCAACTTATGCTTCTGTAATGTTTCCCTGGAAATGCTGGTGGCGAACGCTATGCATGAAGGCGAGCTTTCTGGGGCGTGCCACTCCTAAGACAGACCTGAAATGGCAGCTGGAAAAGGCGTTTGTGTTTGAGTTTCCGGCGCAACAGAATTTTATTTTTTTCCCATATTCAAATTACAGTCCAACGCTATCATGTCTCGAGGTTGTGTGCAAGTCATACTTTACGAATTGTTTGACACATTCTACTTTGAGAACTTCAATTATTTCAGTAACGCCTATGTGCCACTTGGTGGGCCTGCATGGATCAGGATTCATGGTTTGGGATTAATTTTCTCATATGGAAAAGTTCGCCAACACCACTCCTCGATTTTCAGCAACACGGGGCCCAGCAACGCTGTAAATTTTAATATTGGGAATCAGTTCCAGTTCAACAGCACATGTACCATGCACAAAGAAAAATCAAGGTAGATGCACTTGGGCACTTCCCAAATATTTTTTTGCAAGAAAGGCAGAGGAAAAACCTTCGCTGCTAAGGCATAAGATCAGTAATGTGTAAAACATGCAATATAAAGCTTAATTGTACACCCGACGAGGGCTATATTGTAACGTAGATTGGAGACGGAGTCTTGCAAAATATACGCTTCTCTTTAATGGCGGGTCAGGACAAAAGCGTGCAGCTTACGCACTTCATCGTCTTTAGTGGCGCCGACCTTTTCGCGCGCCGTCCTGCGGTGCGGGAGCCCCACATCTTTCTCTCAATTGCCTCCCATGCGAAAAGCGACTGTCTCGGTCGCGTCAAAAAGTTCTTTCAGCAACACAAGAAATGGAGCTCCTCAGGTGCACCTCGGCGTTCACGTACGCGCATAGTATGGTTTCATGCACACTACATGAACAACTTTAGCGGGAGGACGACGACGGAGTGAACTGGGGTCAGAACTGCAGGGGACGACTTCGTAGGTCACGTCACTGAGGCGGCGTGTAACCTTGTAGGGGCCAAAATACCGCGGGATCAACTTTTCTGAGAGTCCACGGCGACGGACGGGCGTCCAGACCCACACGCAGCCGCCGTTATTCTAATGGATGTCGCGTCGACCCTGGTTGTATCGAAAGGTTTCGGTATGCTGTTGGTTCCGGATACGATGCCGAGCAAGCTGGCGTGCCTCTTCCGCTCTTTGTAGCAACTCTTCTACGTGTTCGCTGGTCGGGCTATTATCAGCCAGAGGTAGCATGGTGTCAAGTGTTGGCCTGGCGTGGCGCCCGTATACAAGTTCGAACGGCGTAAACTGTGTAGTCTCCTGTACAGCAGTGTTATACGTAAAAGTCACATAGGGTAAGATCGCATCCCACGTCTTGTGCTCTACGTCGACATACATGGAGAGCATATCAGCCAGCGTTCTGTTCAGACGTTCCCTTAATCCATTGGTTTGAGGGTGATACGCAGTGCTCTTGCGGTGAGAGCTATGCGTCAGCTGGAGAACGTACCGCATAAGTTCCGCTGTAAATGCTGTACCGTGGTCGGTGATGAGAACAGACGGTGCACCATGTCGTGGACGATGTGGCGTACAAAGAACTTGGCCACTTCATATGAATTTGCTTGCGGAATAGCTTCGGTTTCTGTGTACTGGGTTAAGTAGTCGGTAGCGACAACTATCCATCTGTTGCGCGAAGAGGTCACTGGGAATGGCCCAAGTAGATCCCTTCCTATTTGTTGGAACGGTGCTTGAGGAGGGTCCCCAGGATGGAGAAAGCCAGCCGGTTTAACTGGTGATTTCTTGCGGCGCTGAAAATCCCGGCAGGTCTTCACGTACTGTTGCACAGAATAAAGCCGGGGCCAGTAATACTCCTGTCGTATCCTTGCCTAATGTCTTAGTGAATGCCATGTGTCCAGCGCATGGCTCAACATGGCAGGCTCGCAAAAGGTCTTGGCGTAGCGCCGACGGCACGACAACGAGGTACGTATTGGGGCCGCTTCTGCAGTTTTTCCCGTAAAGGACATTGTTGTGCGAGTAGTATGATGATAAGCTATGCACGAGCGAGTAGGGTAAAACACCTTCAACTCCTTGGAGGTGCTCGAACCGCGGCAGCAGCTCAGCGGCAGCGCGCTGGTGCTCAGCCATCTTTATGGCATCGATAACGTCAACAAATGGCAAGTCATGGTCAGGGTCCGATGAGGTCGTAGGGAGTGGTGCGCGTGACAAACAGTCAGCGTCACTGTGTTTCCTGCCAGATCGGTAGACAACTGTAATATCGTACTCTTGTAAGCGCAGGCTCCAACGGGCTAGTCTGCCTGAAGGATCCTTGAGGTTGGCAAGCCAGCACAGGGCGTGGTGATCGCTGACAGCGTTAAAGGGTCTACCGTACAAGTAGGTTCGGAATTTACCAATTGCCCACACAACCGCTAAGCATTCTTTTTCAGTGGTTGAGTAGTTTTTCTCAGTCTTGGTGAGACTGCAGCTTGCATAAGCAATGGTGCGTTTCGCACCAGCTTGCCACTGCACAAGCGCCGAGACCCGCATTGCTGGAGTCAGTATGGATTTCAGTGTCAGAGTATTCATCGAAATGAGCAAATATCGGGGCCTCTTGCAAACGCTTGCACAATTCATTGAATGACTGCTGCTGCTCGTCCGCCCAAATGAAAGGCGCATCATCGCATGTAAGCCGTGTCAGAGGCTCAGCAATTCTTGAAAATCTCTTGACGAAGCGCCCAAACCAAGGAAGCGCTGGACAGCCTTCTTGTATGTGGGTGGTGAAAACTCAGCGACGGCAGCTAACTTGTCAAGGTCTGGTTGGCCGCCTTGAGGACCAACGACATGGCCAAGAAATTTGAGCTCTTGGAACCCGAAGTAGCATTTTTCAGACTTGATGGTGAGGCCGGCAGTATAGACTGCAGTGAGGACACTCTCGAGTCGTGCGAGATGTTCGTCAAACGTGCTCGAGAACACGACGACATCTTCCAAGTATATGAGGCAGGTTTGCTATTTCAGTTCAGCAAGCACGGCATCCATCGTCCGCTGGAAGGTGGCAGGTGCGGAACAGAGACCGAAGGGGAAAACTTTGAACTCATAAAGCCCGTCAGGCGTCACAAACGCTGTTTTTTCACGATCCTGTTCATCAACTTTGATTTGCCAATATCCTGATTTAAGATCCAACGAAGAAAAAAAACTTGGCATGTTGTAGACAATCCAATGCGTCGCCGATGCATGGCAATGGATAAATATCACGCTTGGTGACACGGTTCAACTTTCTGTAATCTACACAGAAGCGTAGGGTATTGTCTTTCTTTCTGACTAACACTACAGGGGAGGACCACGGGCTGGTGGATGGCTGGATCACGTCGTCTTGGAGCATCTCTTTCACCTGATGCTTGATCGCTTCCCTTTCCACTGAAGACACTCTAAGTATGCTGACCAACAGGACGTGCGGACTCGTCCGTTATAATGCGGTGCTTTGTGATGGACGCGCGCCGCACTTTGGATGACGTTGAAAAACAGTCCGCAAGTTCATTCGCGAGACTCAGTAGCCGATCTTTCTGGTGGTCTAGCAGAGCGGCGTAACGTGAATCCGTTTTTTTTAGGCTGGGTAACTCAGATTGCTGAGAAGATGCGGTTTCCAATGTGGCAATGTCAGTAACATCAGTGATGTCGTGAAGAAATGCGATTGCCGTTCCTCGCGGTACATGCCGATACTCGTTGCTAAAGTTTGTTAGCAAAACAACTGAACATTTGTTTTGCACCTGAAGAAGCCCTCTGGCTATACAAATGTGGTGCTCAAGAAGCAGGGGCATGTTTGCCTCAGCAATTCCTTCGGCGGCGTCCTCCATGTCGCATTGGACAAGGGTAAGCACGCTGCTCTTGGGTGGCAACATGATGTGATCGTCAGTTATGCGAAGCACGATGTCACGGTCGTTGTCATTACTGTTCACTATGGCTTGCGTAGTAGCGAAGCTGACTCTAGACTCTTGCAGGTCGATGATGCGCCGTTCGCCTGAAGGAAATCCATGCCGAGTATAAGGTCCTTTGAACATTCAGGAAGAATGACGAAGTCACCGATGTACGTCTGGGCTGAGTTATCGACGCCTTGTTGCTCTCGGCGTGAATAAGGGGCTGGAAGACCTGTTTCGGGTGGGTGACAGTGACCGGGGTTCATGGAATCGTGGGGCAAACGAGGTCCAGGCATCCCTGAGGTATGCTTCAATCTCCAGGGCGCATTCACCATTGCGCGGGTACGGCGCATTCAGTTAACATTCACGGAGCCCAGCTCGATGGTAGGGACACGCCCTGTAGAGCTGATCGGCTTCACCGCAATGAAAACACAAGGGCCTCCGGTCTGCGGTGCGCCATACGTCGCTCTTGCGGGGTGGGTGTGTTTCAGCCATGAATGGCGTGCAACGAGGTGAGTGGCTTGTTCACCGCGCACACCATGAAAGTCCAGGACGTCACTCACATCGCGAAAAATCGGGGACAACGAACTTCGTGCAGCTTCCGTATACAGTACGACATGCGAGGTTGTGGCTGCCGTACCTTGTGCTGTGGTGTCTCGCTTTGCTCTGGGACTTGGACTGCCGGCCTGATTTCCTGCCGGACGACCTTAGCCAGAGCAGGTCGCTGTACCGATGCTGGAGCCACCTGAAGCTTTTGAAGCTCTTCTCGAACGATAAGCCTAATGAGCTCCCACAAGGCGTTGGTATTGTCCAGGGGTACAGCGAGAGAGTCACGCGATAGGGTCGACACGTCGTGGTTCTGCCTTGTTCGCTGCTGCAGTGCCTTTTCCATTGATAAGGCTTCCGCGAGAAACTCTGCAACAATATTTGGTGGGTTGCGTATTAGGGCACCGAATAACTCTTGCTCGACACCGTGCATCAAGTTCCTTAGCTTCTTTTCTTCCGGCATGGACGGATCAGCGCGTCGGAAAAGTCGGCACAAATCTTTGAGAAACATTGCGACGCTTTCGTTCAGCCTCTGTACTCTCGCCTGAATTGCAGATTCAGCTCGCTCCTTGCGATCGAGGCTGGCGTATGTGCCGATTAGCCGCCGTCGGAATTCGTCCCATGTCAATAGGGCCCTGCCTCACGGTTCTCAAACTAGGTTAGTGCATAGTCCTCGAGGGCAAAGTAGGCGTTACGTAGCTGGCACTCTGGAGTACAGCCGTTGAATTCTGTGACACGCACAAAGTGGTCTAGCCAGTCCTCTCCATCCTCAAAGGTGTTCCCATGGAAGGACATGGGGATTCGCGGCTGGTTGAGGACGACCTCGGTCGGCGCGGTCGAGGAAGAAGGTGGAACCAATGTATTCATCCTTCTGACTTGATTGCGTAGAGGCTCGTGCTCAGGCGGCAGTCCTTGAAGTCGGCAGCCTGTCCGTACCTGCACAGGGGTCAGCTCGACGGGACTTCGTACTGGGCTTGTAGACGGTGTTCGATCTGGGAGTGGTAGCATGTACCCCACACCTCCACCAGAAAAATGTAACCTAGATTGGAGACGGAGTCTTGTAAAATATACGCTTCTGTTTAATGGCGGGCCCGAACAAGAGCGTGCAGCTTACGCACTTCATCGTCTTTCGTGGCGCCGACCTTTGCGCGCGCCGTTCTGCGGTGCGGGAACCCCCCATCTTTCTGTCAATATGCACAAATTGCACGCAGAATTGACGTCGACTTGGGGTGAAGGTCGCTTTCCGAGTTCTGCCTGGCGTTGTCTACAGGCAACAAACGCGTTTCTGAAGAAGCTTACACAAACATTTTTAGTTTTCCTTCACTGTCTTTAGTCTCTTTGTACTTTCTACATATCCACCAAACCTAAATGTTTTCCTTAGGGTTTTTCATGTTTCATCCCTAAGAGTTAATGCCCATTACAGTGTTGAAAATGTTTGCGTGCTTTTTTTTTCTTCTACGCACAGCACTTAAAGAAGAGCCTTCTTGTCAGCCACCTAGGTCTACTCCTTTTGCTACACTACATTTTTTAGCCCAATGATGAGAAAGACTTCTCTAGCATACCTGAAGGTCATGAAGAAGTAGAACAGGATTACCGGCTGCGTGAGATATTTGAAGACATACTAATGATTTTGTTCAGACAAGATTCGAAACATGAGTTCATAATTTATTAGTTTTTTTTACCATTTTTATAAGGCTACGGAGTAAAACCATCTTCATCCTCAATTACTGACTGAATTCATCTTTGATAGCAGCAACATTCTTGTAACATATAGCGTGTGTTGACGTTGGGCAGTGCTTCCACAATAACAGCCTTTAGGAAGTTTTTATCTATGTGTAGCTGTTCGTTAGTCTCCTTCCCTGTAAACCCCGCCATACATAGTGGCATGCAGATTGAAGTATTTGGGACAAGGGATGCTACATCGAGGTTGATGTGGCTTCAGAAATTTACCACCGGACACTCGTGAGCCGTGCAGGTGTTGTGGAAGCAAATAAATCATATAGGGTGGTGCCTAATGACATCGTGCCCAAAAAGCTTCACTATGTCACCTGGGGCTGCGTGGCTAAGGCCATAATTGGCGTCTGAGGGTTCTCACTCGTATCACCCCCTACCTCCTGGAGGAACTCAACCACTTGAATGGCACCTTGCCACGGGCATCAGTTATTTCTTTTTATCACAGATGATAATCAGACACGATTTCTCGTCTCACCCTGAAAACAATGTGGTTGGTGACATTTCAAGAAGGTGGTGATCTACAAATTACTGTGGTCAGTGTGTAAAGCGACTAGCAAAACATAAAGTTCCATCTCGTGCATCAGGCAGAATGCTGCTATTTCCAAATAAGTTTGCTAAATAGGTCACAGAGGTGATGGTGAAGCTGAAGTCGAGCGCTTCGACCGATTGAGAATGCTAATGGTTGTGGAGATTCAAAGCCGCATCCTCAAATAATTTGCACAGCTTGCATGACAATGTTGAAACTGGAGCCTGTGCCCTATGCACTAATATTTCACTGTTTTTAGGGCTACTTTTATAGAAGACGAAAGCCAAACTTCTCCAGGTTTAAGATTGGTTTTACGACAGCTATGACAGAGCCAACTCCTTGGTACACGCTTATAGTAGTGGTGACGAAGTCATCAGGAGCACTCCACAATTTTATGGATTACACAAAAATTGAACAAGCAAGTCCTATGAGCATCGTATCCAATTCCTGCAGTAGAGCATACCCTTCAGATACTACGAGTCACAGCTTGGTGTATAAAAAATTGATGCCCAAATTCAGGGTTTTGGCAAATCCCTGAGAAATTACGGAAAGTTCTTGACCACCTTTACAGCACCGTTCCGTTGGTTTCACATTAACTGCTCATGCGATTTAGTATCTGGCGTGCCCCAGATCAAACACAATGGTATATGAATGATATACATCCAGAACTTATATGTGTTGCTTGTCATATGGTCGAGGTTATCAGTTGGCGCTCAACTAAACAGCAACACAACGAACTCTGCAGTACAATTGAGGGCACCCACTGTGCAAGAGCTGCCCTCCACAAAGAGAAATGTAAGTTTGGCATCACAATAATGTCCTACTTGGGGCGCATCTTGAACGAAAACAAGCTCAAAGCTGTTACAGACATGCCATGACCATCCTCCAGAACTACTGCTGCTCATGGGCATGACCACATATCTAAGTTTATTCGCTCCTAACATGACAAACACTACACCCATTGTCCAGCATGCTGTTTTCAAAGCATGGTTTGTCTGGAACCCATACAGGTTCCAGAATTCTCAAAATGGAAAGAAATACTTTCTTCAGATCCAGTGCTTGGCTGGTGCTCCTCAATATGAGAGACCAGCTGCTAATCTGATGCTTTCTGCTGTGGTCTAGTTGCAGTGCTCAGCCAAAAGCAAGACGATGGCCAACATGTTACTAGATACACCTGAAGGTATTTTGCAGAGATAGAATGCCTCGCTATGCCGAGAAATAGAAAGAAGTGCTTTCTTTCTTGCAAGCTCGAGATAAATTCTATAAATGGGGCCAGCAATCTGTTTCCCAATTCATAAAATGTGCACGATTGATGCATTATGAGGCATAATGTACATCTTAGGCAAAGACTTTCCCGCAGCTGATACACTGTGAAGTTCTCATGTGAAGGAGAATAACAGGCACTGCAAGGGCCTACCAAGATTGAAGGCTATGCATGCTGCCTCTCCCCACCTTCTTTACAAGAACTGAAGAAAGAACAAGTGCTAGATTAATGCTGCTGCCAACTTTGCATTTTCACTCGAAAGAGCTGTGTCCAGCTCTTTGGGTGTTGCAAAGTCTGAAAGAAATCTGGCTTTACAAGGACGATGTAGTCCATGACATGTCGATATTTTGGCAACAAAACCATCGCGCCCAAGAAGCTACAGGAGCTTACCCACCCAGCACTTCTCACTTGAAGGCCACTTTGGAATCAATAAATGCCTAGCAAGATGACAAAGTAATGCATCATAAATACATAAAAACAGCAAATGTCTCCAAGTCATGTCGTACATGCTAGCCCCACAGGGCTAAGAGAAGGGCGACACTCCTGCAACTGGGATTCTGAGAAAAGCTGTTACAGAAGTTCACTATGGACATATTTTCTATTGGAGGGGTGTGGTGGCTCATCGTCACAAAATACTAGTAAGGGTATCCTGAGCTATTACTGGCTAGTTTGACAGGACCTGTGGTTGCGACTCAATGCCTCTTTGTTTTCACAAGGCGTGCAATAGTGTAGTGGTCGTGAACCGCAACAAACTGTAGCTTGCGAAATGGCGCAGCTCGCTGTTCGCAGAATTCATAAGAATTCCAACAAATGGCGTGCAGTCTACGCTACCCACAGCGCAATGATCTCACAGAAGCCACCGTAAACTTATCCAAGAACTCCCTTGAGACGTCAGGTGATGCCTACAAGACACAGGATTATAGACTGAGCCTTCTGAAAAATAGCTCCTCGCTAGTGCAAATGCTTACGAGCCGAAGGCTTAGGACTACACTTCCAGCTACTGCAGACAGCTTCTTTCCACAACTCCCGGACCGGAGGAAAATGAAAGTGCATGAGCAAAAGTGCTGGCAGAAACAGAAAACTTACTCTGATGTTGGACATGGCATACAAGATATACCCATTTTGTATCCAGACATTAATGTCCGAGTACTTGACCTGGAAAATGCAGGCACACTTCAGCAGCCAGGAGATAAGCCCAAGTGATAGTGGATAGACACGTACAAAAGGACCATTAATCTGAAACAGGAAACAACCAGTGCCATTGCCTCCTACTGCATAATCAAGGGTTCACTGAAAGTTCGGCTGGTCAGGCATGGAAACGAAAAAAAGTGTGATCTAAGAAATAATAGCCACACGACTATTATTTGCCGAGCATGCGCAGGAACATAGTCACAAGATTAACTGGGACAATACCACTGTTGTTGCCAAAGAAAAGAATATGTCATCCCGGCGGCTGCTAGAATCGCTAATCGTTCAATTGACGCCAGCTGCGATGAACCAGACACCAGGGACTATGCCTGCCATTTACGCATGTTCATTACGTCACGTGCTGGCTACATAAGTGACGACGATTTCCTGTCCAACTCAGTGAACAAGGAACCCGTGTGCAGTTCCGAAACGTCGGCTTATGCATCAGACTTGGTCAGTGGCTGTGAACCCCCCTTCATGGGGGGTTCACGGTCTGGCTAGGGGAGAACACAAGCAGCCACAAGACTGTACCAAAGAGGTTCCGTTTTGTAGAGATCCTGGGCATCAACACCATAGAAGTGGACAATGCATAACACCAGTTAAGCAGTAAGCAACATGACCCTTTTTATACAGGGAAGGATGTGCTACAAAGATGCTCGTACTACTGTAATGCTAATGTGCATGCTTGTAGAAAATGATCACAATAAAAAGCTCACCTCTTGCCTTGTGCTCAATGTTGAGGCTACCATTCTGAATCACAATTACTTTATCCCACCTAGCTAACAGCTTGCCAAATCTCAAAGAGGTTTTAATAAGAATCTTGTCACGACTACCCGAAACGCCAGTCCGTGTAGTAGCGTTACACAGTGTTGGGTTCAAATCTGCCATAATCATGAATCCGAACGAACTTGCCCACATTTCAGTTATTCTGCAAAAGTATTTGGCATCACTTCGTTGCTTCTATATGCACTGAGGCAATCACAGCTGTGAAACACATTTAGGTCGTACTGAAGATGTCAAAGGCCGTGTTACATATGTGCTGAAAGAAGCAATGACAACTTACGACATCGACAGATGCCATTCAGATGAGCGTTGCTGTGCCAGTCGAAATTGCTGCTTTGAATGGCTATATTTCAGACAGAATAGCATAAAGCAAAGTCAAAAGAGAACAAAGGTGCATTTTTCAACTACATCGCCTCATTCCTCCAATGCCCATGCATTTGATAATTCATTCATACAATGCGACGTCCTAGGCAAAGCCACGTTTGGATGAACCAATGTCTGCTTTTAAACATCATAAAATTCCACTTTTTCACGCACTATCGAAGAACTGGCAGGTTTGAGGATTTACGAGTTTCAAGAAATATTGAATCTGTCATTCATGTGTTTACACTTTGTCTCATTATCTTCGTATGATAAAGTGTATGCTTGAAAGCACAGACACTACTGCTGGCTTGCTAGCTAAACGCACTTTCAAGTGGCAGCTGGTGATAGAAATCTTCGAGCATTTGTCTATAAAAACGCTCGCGTAGATTTCGCGGTATGCTCATGCGCTTTCAGTGCAACGCACTGCGTGACAAATGCCTGTCAGGCCGAGCAGGAGAGCGCCAAGGGACGAAACACCAAATTGTTCATTTGGCACTGTAAATAAGTATGTCTCTATTACAGTGTGCCTGTATATACACTTGATGCCACCATGATGCCACCGCTTGCAACAGTCGGCCAAATTAAAGAATGTCTCACAGCGTTCGCTTTACATGTGTACAATCTAACACGGCGAGTCTCTTTTTTCATGCGGAAGCAGCCTTCTGGATCTAAAAACATTGATATTGCGAGCGCAACAGAACAAAGGGGCGGTAGTGCGCATGAGGTTAAAATCGTAGTCCGCAAAATATGGGCTATAAATAAAGGCTCAAACACGTCACAGATGGGTGTCAATTTAAGGCGTGCAGTGCATTTAAAGCGTACTTTCAGCGAGGACTTCAGGCGGTGTGAAAAATGATGCCTAAGAATGCATATATAACACAAAAAATTATGTAGGTTCCAGATGAGATGAAAGTGGTCGCGAACAGCTACCTTACCTGTCTATGTGAATGACAGGCGCAGCCTCTGAGCTTCTATACGATCCCTATTCGGTATTCTATTGGGGACAAGAAAGAGTTATTACGCGGAAATATAAGGAACAGCTGGGGATAACCAAGAAACCTTAGATGTACCATTGAAGCTCCCATACTACGCTCACATCCAATTGACAGGAAGCCGCCATGGCACATTTTGACTATCGGAAACAGGTGGAGCTTGGAGCCCTAGAATGTTAAGAGTTGCATTAAAGAATGTTGAAACAGTTTTTCGTTTAAAATATTTTACGTATTGCTTATTTTAATTGCCAATTTTTCTTTTCGTCCCTTGTCCAGGGAATCGCCAACAAAAAGAACAATTTACAAATGGTTTATCACGAACGCCAGCGAAAACAGAAACCGAAACCAGGGCGACGCGCTCGTTGCGGGTATTTTATTAACCTCGATCGATGCCTCGATGATAGTGCGCCGAAGCCAGAACATGCGTACAAGGGCGATGGATGCTACATTCATAAGAACAATATCTCGACATCGGACAATGCTGCATAACATAAGCTTCCAGCTGTAGTTTTCACACATTTTTTACACATGGTACGCTTCGGTTCTTTTCGGATTTACTCTCCGACACATTTTAAACTGTCCCACTACGCACATGCCAGCATTTCGCCACAATTTATTTAAAGCGGCATTTAGTTCATCGAGTAAAACTCTTGCTTGGGCTAGTTGATTCATGCTTGAACTAGTAAAGGCAAGGCGCAGAAGACTAGGACTCAAGAAGAAGACCACAAACGACAGGAACGTCGGTGCTGTAAACTTACGTACCTACAGTGCTATACATCGCGGCTGGTCGCGTCGCAATCCCGTGTTTCTCTAGTTTTAACGCCCGTTCAATACCTATGTAGAATCCAACAATCTGTTTGCTCTGGCGCACTTAGAAGACGATCGTCGTCGTGCTCTTTGCACACACACACACACACACACACACACACACACACACACACACACACACACACACACACACACACACACACACACACACACACACACACACACACACACACACACACACACACACACACACACACACACACACACACACACACACACACACACACACGCACACACGCACACACACACACACACACGCACGCACGCACGCACGCACGCACAAACACACACACGCACACACGCACGCACACACACGCACACATACACACACAACTAGATTGCGCAAAACGCGCTGTACCACCTTGCATCGCTTCGTTCGTGGTCGTGATGTTTGCGCGAACGAACGCGTCACACACGCAACTCGATTGCTGTTTGCGCACACCAAACGCCAAAACGAGATGTTCCACCTTCGCTCGTGGTCGTGCTATTTGCGCATACACATTCGTCACACATGCAACTAAATTGCTCTTTGCACACACCCAAGCGCGTCACACACACACAACTTCAATTGCCGTAAAATGCGCTGTTCCACCCTGTATCGCTTCGTTCGTGGTCGTGCTGCTTGCGTGCACGTGCAATGAACCGCCTACCCTGCTGCTCCGGCGAGTTGGCACAAACAATACCACCGCGCACTACCTGCGCTATGGTATACTTCTATGGGCCCCGCGCGCGCGACATGACACCTAGGGACCTAGGCTCCCCTAGGGCGAAAAGTTACCTAGATATATAGTTCCCATTGGTGCCGCTGGTGCGGCGCTGCAGTCGACAGGCTGCACAGGCGAGCGAATGTAAATGCGCCGTCGGGACGGGTAGGCCGAGCCTCACCGCCACGTCGCGGGCCCTCTGGATGGCCCTGAGTTGATGTAAAGGTCTGAGCTCCTGAGCATGGAGCTCCATTCCTCTTCGGTCGTGAGTTGAGGACTCTGTAGTGAGGGGCACTGCCAGAGCATGTGATCTAATGTACAAGCGGCGCCACAATCTCGGCATGTTGGATCAAGACGTTCGATGAACTGGCTGTGGGAATACAGACTATTTACAAAAAATGAGAAGAAATGAATTAGAAGGGAAAATCTGTACGACAAGACAAAGGGCAGTGCCTTGCTATTTGAGGCTTGAGCCGGTTGCCTAAGGACAGAAACATACCGGAGCAAATATTCGGAAATAGATGAGGCATGTGCATGCTGCAGCAAAAATCCGGAGACTACTCAGCCCATCCTAATGGACTGCGAAAGGAATCACCCAGTGAGACTCGTAGGTAACGTTAATCTTCCAGAAGCACTTGGATGGTAGCATCAAAGTTGATGGAAGCATCAATAGGTCAGCAGTCGAGATAAGCAAGAGATGTTTAAAGCATTGGTGAAAAAAATGCAGGAAAGGGATTGATACAACCGGATCCGTTACAGGCATAGGTAGCGATACAAGGTAGAAGTTTATAGGAAGAGAAAAGACATTAAGGAGACGTATACGAAAACGCTTGAATTAAAGCGTGTATAGAATACCTGATTTAGCAAAGAAGGCTAGGTAACTGTTTGTCACCACCCCAATCCAAAGGGGATACCAATAACCGGCTGTTAAAGCTGTTGGCCTATCATCTCGAGGACTACCAGCGCACCTTTACGCGTGATCTTTACATCTTTCGAAAGAACATAATACCACGTTCTTTCGAAATTTGTCACTGGGTAAAAATTACTAACCCTCAAAATTTCTTTATTTACATTGTCATAAAGGGCAGAAATGTATATACAAACGATTTACGCATAAAGGTGCACTGACGGGCCCTCGAAGTGATAGGCCAACAGCTTCAGCATAGTCCTTTAAGGTCAAGGATAAAGTTAAAGCTGCAATGCAAGTGTTCACATGACTTGAGTCCAGCGATGACGTCGCGAAGGAGAGGATTGCCGGCGACCTTATATGGACATACGTGGAGTAATACGGCTATCAAGTGAGAGAGCGTGCGAGTCAGTGTGAAGGACTCCGCTGATGGGAGGGGCGTGGCATATAAGTTATGACGAAACGTTTGCTATAGTGCCCGCTTAACAGGAGACGGGCGGCCAATCCTAATGTTCACCGTTATCACACACGTCATTCTACCGGAGACGAGTGCATTTTCCGAACGTTAAGGAGTCGCGCATCAGTTCTCTTTGCCTGTGCAAATGTAGCGTGCATGAAGGATTCGCTCTACGAGAAACACGAATTGCGTACAGCTTCAGTGCGACAAGTGGCTTTGCATTCGCAGGAGGAATATCAAACGGCTGCAAGAAGCGCTCTATGATCAGCGTGCGAAGTAACCGACGACGATGACGAAAACTATTTGTCGTCAGGTGCACCATGAGTGAGTGAGTGAATAAACTTTATTGCAGGTCCGGCGAGGACGCGAACTCGTCGCGCACCCGGCTAGTCCCACGTCGGGACCGGCAGGTCTATAGCCCACCGGCCCGGTCGCGGGCACGCCGGACGGCCAGGATTTGCTTGTCTAGAGCGGGGCTACGCAGAAGCGAGTCCCACTCCTCCTTGATGAACTTGGGGTATGTCGACCCGCACTCCCTGAGCATGTGAGGTAGAGTGGAGGTCTGGCCACAGAACGGGCAGGCGTCGTCGCGATACACGCCGGGGTAAGCCTTGCGGTAGCGGACAGACACGGATATGTGCTGGTCTGTAAAAGCCTGAGCGAAACGGCTTGCACCCTATTCAACTTTGGGTGAAGGGGTGGAAAGACCTTTCTGGACATTTAGAAATATATAATAATCTCGTTGTGAGTAGCGGGAGCGTCCTTGTGACCGTAGAGAGGGGGGGAGTCACTGCTCCTTATAGAGGAAGCGCGGTCGGTGAGTTCACGCGCAGCGTCGTGGGCAGACTCACTGAGGTTCGGGGTAGCACCCTCGACCGATCCTACGTGAGCGGGAAACCAGTGAATTGAATGGTTCGTGAGTGCATGTGGCCTCGAGCCGCTAAGAAGACGAACAGCTTCCTTGGCGGTGCAGCCCTTCTGAAAAGCCCTACTGCCGTTTTGGAAGCACTATAGATTTCGGACCCACGACCATCTAGCAGGGCGACGGCGATGGCGACTTACTTGGCGAGTCCGGGGTCTGAAGTGCGAATCGAGGCGCTATTGGAAATGTTTCCGCTCGAGTCGACCACAACGACGGCAAAGGTCTTCCCGTCACTGTACTCAACGGCGTCGACGAAGCTTGCTCTAATGTCGTGTCGCTTGATCTGTTTGAGGACGGCTGCTGCTCTGGCCTTGCCTCTGCCCTCGTTGTGGACGGGATAGACGTTTCGGGGCACCGGGGCCACTACGAACTTGTCTCGAGTGCACCTAAGGATCGGGGTACTGACCATCGGGAATTCCGCAGGGTGGTAACCCAGCTCTTCGAGGATGCGTTTACCGGCCGCTGTGGTGGTCAGGCGACTGAGTTGCGCGCGTTCTTGGGCTTTGGCAATCTCCTCGGTGGTGTTATGTACCCCCAGCTTCAAGAGATCCTCGGTATGGGTCCTGATGGGTAGCCCGAGAGCCCTCTTGACTATTTTGGGGATGAGAACGTTGAGCTTGTCTCGCTCCGCTCTGAGCCAGTTGTGCATAGAAATCGTGTACGTGAGGTGGCAGAGTACAAAGGCATTGATCAGCCTGAGAAGATTGTCCTTCATGTCTCGATTCCGGTTCGCGATTCTGCGAACGAGGCGGAAAGCGTTGTCCGTCTTTGCGATGATCTTGCGGAGAGCAGTTCCGTTCCCGCCGTTGAATTCGACAAACATGCCCAGGACCCGAATAACGTCGACCCTGCAGGGTATCATCCCCCCGTCACAAGCGCGAAGTCTGATGCTGCTTTCAGAGATTGGCTTCCAATCTTTGGGTCTGCCTTTTCTGTAAAGTAGGAGGTCCGACTTGGCGGGGCAGCATCGAAGTCCGGTGGGGCGGAGATACTCCTCGATCACGCCGATCGCCTCCTGCATGGCTTCTTCGACTCTGCCCTCGCAGCCGCGGGAGCACCATATCGTGATGTCATCGGCATAAATGGTGTGCTTGACGTCCTCGACGCGCGCCAACCTCTCGGAAAGACAGATCATACAGATGTTAAACAGTGTTGGGTAGATGACGGCGCCCTGAGGAGTGCCCCGCCCTCCGAGGGGCACATCTTCGGAGCGGAAGTCTCCAATGCGAAGCTTGGCCTTCCTGTCAGTTAGAAAAGAGCTGACGTAGTTGTGGAATCTGGAACCGAGACCCAGGTCTGAAATGGTCTTGACGATGAAGGTGTGGAGCACGTTGTCGAAAGCCTTCTCGAAGTCCAGACCGAGCAGAGCCTTGAAGTCTCTGGAACGGCCATCCACAATCTGATGCTTGATTAGTTTCATGGCATCCTGCGTTGAGAGTCCGGCGCGGAAGCCGATCATGTTGTACGTGTAAGCCTCGTTGTCTTCGAGGTACCCGTTAAGCCTGTTGACGACGACTCGCTCCATGACCTTGCCGACGCAGGAGGTCAGTGAAATCGGCCTCAAGTTTTCGATCTTCGGGGCCTTGCCGGGCTTGGGAATGAACACCGTGCAGGCCGTCTTCCATTCTGCTAGTACAATGCCGCTCTTCCAGGACTCGTTTATCTTGTCGGTCAGAAAGACAATCGACGTGTCGTCGAGGTTTCTAAACATTCTGTTGGTGACTCCGTCCGGACCCAGCGCAGACTTGCGGTTGAGCGCGAAGATGGCCTGTCTGACCTCGGCAATGGAGAAGTCATCATCCAGCTCGGGGCGTGGAGGGCCTCGGTAGTCCGGGAGTTGGGTCGACGGATCTCCATCGCGACGGACAGGCACGTACTTCTGTATGAGTTTTGCGACGAGTTCATCGACCGCGTGAGACCTGGTGGCTTCGTGAAGGGACCGGGCCGAAGTATGCCTCTGATTTGACTTCGAGCCGCTTTCGTCGAGAAGGTGCTTCTGCATACCCCAGGATTTGCCGTTGCGCATCTGTCCGTCGATGGATTCGCAGAGCGCGTCCCACTGTGCTGGCATAGCGCCTTGCAGTGGTCATCGATGGCCTTGTTGAGCTCCGAAATCTTCTTTCGGAGGCTGCGATTGAGCCTTTGACCCTTCCATCGGCGGAGCATGGCGGTTTTGGCCTCGTTCACGTGGGCGAGTCTGCTCTCCATCCGCTCGACGTCGAGATCTGTTTCCACTGTCTTGGTGGCCGCGGAAGCGTCGTTCCGGATGCCTTTACACCATTCTTCGAGAGTGGCGGGTGCCCTGGCTCTCCCGGGTTCGTCACGAATCTTGCGAAAATGGTCCCGCACCATGCCCTTAGGCCAGTGCGTTTTTTCTGCACAGCTCCAGCGCTCGCTGGATGTGTATCGCGATGTGCTGCTGATCTTCCAGAGATATCGTTTGGCACAGCCATGCTGGGAGAAATACCAGTTTCTGACCAGTAGCGATATTTGTTTCAAAATGCATTTAAACTGTAGAGGAATTTTCCACGGAATTAAGCGGCAACCCGGTGCACATATAGCGTATATATACGCTTTTCCGCGTCACAGGGTTCCACGTTGCCAGCACGTCCGTTTCAGGCTGCGCGATGCCCGCTGTTTAAAGTCTTGAAACACGGCATAGACGCTTCCGATATATTTAACCCTTTCAAGGAGACGACATATCTCCGTGAAAGGTGTATCATCAGAATAAATGGCTAAACAGGTTGCTGAAATCTGTGGGAAGCGAAGCCTTAGTGAGGCGAGTAGTTAAACGCTATACAACTAATGGCGCTTCGTATATTTGCGTTTACTTTTATCTTACATAAACGTGTAATCTCGTGAAAATTTATGTTCACCCAAGACAACGGTTGCAACTTTAATCTCGTGCAATTTTAATCTTTACGCACCACACAGCTCACAAGCTATCCGGAAACATAGACACCAAATCATGCGGTTGCGCAGTGCGAGACGTCTACGCAACAATGCCACGAAGAATTAAAAATTAAATTATGGGGTTTTACGTGCCAAAACCACTTTCTGATTATGAGGCACGCCGTAGTGGAGGACTCAGGAAATTTTGACCACCTGGGGTTCTTTAACGTGCACCTAAATCTGAGTACACGGGTGTTTTCGCATTCCGCCCCCATCGAAATGCGGCCGCCATGGCCGGGATTCGATCCCGCGACCTCGTGCTCAGCAGCCCAACACCATAGCCACTGTGCAACCATGGCGGGTAATGCCACGAAGACGAAGGCGATGCGCAATGCTTCTCGAGGAAATAACGGTGACGACGGGTGCATGCACTGAGGAGTACCACACTTATATCGCTAGCATTAAAGGATTCTGTACCTCTTGTGTCACATTGGGACCTACCCATTGTGAAGGATATTGGCCAAGATTGTATGGACACACACAAAATAAATAAATAAATCAGTTTAATATAATTAATTATAGTTATAATTCCTTATTCCTTGAAGAAGTCGGCGTGCTTTCAGAGATACCTGCGAGTCGACATTATACGTTCCGGCTTAACGTGGAAATTTATTTTTCATTACGCTTAAGAGAGGTGCGCTTAATGGCACTTGGCGGTCAGCATGCGAACGCTGGACAAGCCCTTTCGCCGACTTGCATTCGGCGCACACGTAACCTTCGTACGCATGTGTACCAGCCAACTTGTGCACTATCAAAACTTAAAAGCATTTACCGTCATGGCAAAGGAAAGGGATAGAGGGCAGGGGGGGAGGGGAAGGGGAGAAAAAAGCAGGCAACTTCTTTTGTTTTCCATGAGCAGACATCTTTTGTGTGATGCACATACGCAGTTTATTAACAATCATTTGCGTTTACACGTAGATATAAGGAGGAGCAAAGTACGCACAGCAAAGGCAGAAGCATACGATGCATGCAGTGCATTTCGATCATAGTGACTTTTTCAGTGTCTATGCTTTTGGCAATTTAGCACGCGTCAGGTCAACTTGACCGAAGGAAATAACCATCTCTTTAGCGTTTTGCATTGCCACAAAAAGTCTGAGCAGGTAGCATCGAAATTTATTTCTTATACGCATTTTGATTCGAACACAAGTCTTGGAATACTGAGTCTAGGACGGCAAAGACTAGGTGGAGCGAGGAAACTAGAAAATTCGCGGGCGCTAGTTCGAATCGGTTGGCGCCGGACAGGGATAATTGGAGATCGCAGGGAGAAAGCTTCGTCCTGCAGTGGACATGAATGTAGGCTGATCCCGGAGATAGTGCAGTCTAATAACGTGCGCCGATCCCGAAAGCTGTACAGTCTAACAATCTAGGCAGTCTGCTTGGGAAGGCGCCGCTCTTCAATGAGCCCCCTTTCCGCAAACTTGGGTCACTGCGTGTGTGCCACTTGTTATGCACGGACTTCACGAAGGCCGCGCCAGAAAACAGCGCGTCCAGAGAGAAGCAAGAAAGAGCGAAGCCCGGCTGAAGTACGCGCCTCCTGCATGACGCCTTTATACTATTCGCACGCTCGGACAGTCGTCGTTTCAGTTTTTGACCCGAGTGGTACCTTGGTGCATAACCACATTGGGGGACTGGCCATGAATTGGAGGTCAAAATTATTAGACATCGTTGATACCTCTGTCCAATGCCTTTTCTCAACCTTGCTCGCCCCATATTGCAACATGTTTCAGAAATTTTAGCTCGCAGGATATATTTTGCCTAAAACTTCACGCAACATTCGTAGCCCGAATTCGTGAGAGAGAGAAAACATTTCGACCATCGAGGTCGTTGCTCTTGATGTCGGGTAGGTGGTATCCTCATTCCAGGACTCCACTGGCCATGGCTGCTCGACGTACTTGCTGGACGAAAGCTTGTTGTCCCGCCAGGGTATCGGCCGGTCAGCTGTACCACCAACCGTTCTAGTGACGTGCTAGGCGTCATTAAGTGATGCGGTTTGGCCCCGCACCCCCACGAGACGGCATTCGTAAACTTTACGACAAATTTGGGAGAGTTGACACATACCCACACACACACACACACACACACACACACACACACACACACACACACACACACACACACACACACACACACACACACACACACACACACACACACACACACATATATATATATATATATATATATATATATATATATATATATATATATATATATATATATATATATATATATATATACCAGTTTAGATGACTGGGCTAATTGCTTTACTTGCATCTTGTAACTGTAAACGCGCACAAAGACGAGAACGAAGAGCATGGACAGGACAAGGCGCTTATATATCATATAGGCGGATTTATATGTTTCAAATGATATCCGCCTAGGTACCGACCAAATCAGCCGCAGCAACCCCAAACCTGGGTCTGTAAGCAGTGAAAGCTTCGCTTTAAGATACACATCAGAACACCCATTTCTTGCAACCGCAGCTGAGAGCTATGTTCAATCAATTCGTAGCTGGTGCTTAAGTATGGTGTGCACCCACCATACGCATTGTAGAGCTTGAGTTCAGCCAATGTTACAAATGCAGCGGCAGCTGGAAATGCCGGTAATGCAGCTTATTCGCTTTCAACTTGTTAGCGTTTGAAGTTAAGCTGATACCACGTGATGAATGCGTTTTGTACTTAGCTACAGACTAGTTTACTAGGAGATCGTCACAGTGCCACAGTGCATACAACTCCACCTATAGTTTCCATCTTTCCCAATGCAGTAACACTAAACAGCAATTCGTCTGCACCAGCATATGTATTTATCTAAACTTGCACGAGGCGCAGGGTTGCTAACAAAAGCCCTTTTTTGTGTACTGGACGTGTGACGTTGCAATCACAACATGCCTCTTAGAGTCACTAATTTAAACGTTATATAGTGAAGAAGAAGAAACTTAATTAAAAAGAATGGTCCGGCAGTTTTTGCTGTTGTGGCCTCAGGTGGCGCCAATGCTATGATGATTGGTCGCTTAATCCGATACCGCAGTGGGACGCTGGCTTTCATGAAACCAAAGGCCATTTAAGTTAACCTACGTGTTTAATTGGCTCATTTGTGCAAGCTTGCAAATTAAATGGTTAGTGAGAGTGCGCGCCTCACAGCGGTACGAGGCAGCGCGCGTGCGCAATACGGATTGAGGCAGATATGCGACAGTGCAGACGACACGCTGCGTTCCCCGGCAATGTGTTGTCGGACGCAACTTGTGGCAGCAAGATGGCGTCGAGAAGAACGAAGAGCCGTGTGAAAGGGAGAGAATAGGCCTTTATTCCAGTGAAAAATGGCGTAAGCGATTGCTAGAATCATTTAACTGATTCGCTAAAGAACATGTGTGTGAGACAGAAAGGTGACCATCTCATATCGCAAGGATGTGGAAGCCTGAAATGCAGCTGAATACCGTGTTTCGTGAACGTCTGAAACCTAAGAACCATCAAATATTGGCAATTAGGTGCGACATTGGAATATCACCTGTCGCACAGCACTAGAAAATTTATAATATCATTGTTGTATATCACTGAAACATGAATTGATAACTTCTAAAACAGGCAACAAAGCTTAATTTCATCACTACTCTTGTTCCACTTACACGTCCTTAGTTCATGAGCCATTGCGTCTTTCTGTGTTGCGCTAACACCGTAAATTTGTGCAAATGAAAATTCTGGCAGCCGCGCCTCCTTTCGCGCATATCCGTCGTTCTCAGCCCATGTGCTAAAGTGTTCACACCCGATAACTACGCCCCGAAAAGGTAAGCAGCGAATTTCTGTCCGTCCCGCCTCGTCAACCCAGAACCATTAGCATATTCTGCGTGTCCAGACAAAGAAGCATCACTGACGCTTGCAAACAGGAACACTACCGGCCAGCAGCGACAGCGCCTCGTTACCCCGCACAAACTAACTTTGTGGACATGCGGCCTCACCATGGGTCGTTTTCGTGTACGCATCGGTTGACTTCGGACACCTCTATGGAACCTGTTACGGCTGCGCATATCTTGCAGCTACTTGCGTGCATCCTCTTGGACCTTTACCTCTACAGCGCTGGAAGCGTACTACAATGCGTGGTTAAGAGTTAGAGAGGACCGGCTGCGTGCATAAATACCGAAGTCGAACTGGTTCCCAAGAGACGATCACATTTTATCTTTATCATTGCCACCACGACCAACGTGGCGTTCGCTGCGAATGCGGCGGCACCAGGGCAGCTCAGTGGTGCTCCCCCTCGGTTGTGGTCTCGAGCGCCGCCGATGGATGCGACGGGTGCGTCGTGTCGCTTTTCGACGACTTGTGCGACCCCTGGCTGGAGCGGCGGTGCTTCTTGCGCTTGCGCTTGGCCGATGTATCGCTCGGGTCCTTTCTGACGCCCTCCTCCGCTCGTCCACCGTGACTCTTGAACGTAATTTCAGCTCTGCAAGATACACCCATTGCGGAGACGCTCTATTGGCAAGGAGGGGAGACAAAAAACAAGGCGAGTCGAGGCAGGGAGGTCGACCATGACGAGCGCGCACAGCGGAATAGGCACACGAAGACTACTTAACCGGTCACTCAGGCAGTTGCACTTGATCTGCACATTTGTACGAGTATTTCACGCCATCGATGGGTGTATATATTGGTCTCAGGAAATGGTACGGAGTCTTCTTTCAGGAAATCAAAGGCGGAAGATAGAGGCGGAGAAAGCGACGTACCACTGGACGTCTTTGTTCGCGTCTATATTGGCGCCTTTGATTGCCGGAAATATGACACATGCAGCGACTAGCTGAAACCAAGATTCTACGGAGTTTAGCTAGTTTAAAGTTGTCACCAGGAAGAGGCCTCATTAAAAATGTCGTGCTGAGAGGAAGGGCACAACAAGTGTTCGATAATTTCTTCGATCTACAAGCATAGCGCGTTGGTTTCTAGGAGAAAATGGAGGCTGTATGCAAGATCATGAATAACACCACAAGAATAGCTATCGATTACAAGAGAAACACGAAAGCTCAGGTACGCGCAAACTGAATAGTCATGAAAGGATGGCGCAAACACACAGGGATGAGAAAGAAAAACACGAACTAGCGCCGCTCATTTTTTTGTTCTTTCGCGTCAACGTGTGGTCGCGCCATTCTTTCTTGATTATGGAATACCAACACGCCCAGCGTTCAGTACTTCTAAGGCAAACTGAAGCAAGTCGTACGTTAACGACAACCAAGCTATACTCAAGAGAGGCGCAAAGGAAAGTTGAGCAAAAGATCAAACGAGATATTGGCGGAAATCTAAAGAAATGAAAACCGGCTCATACTTTTTCAACCGCTTCGTCAAATGCGGTGCAACTCCTCCGTCACCCCAAGCTTTTCTTTCCATACTTTGACGTACTACTGCCCCATAGGTGAAGTGCTCGTGAACAGGGTTTAAAATGCCATTGATGCAGGTCCTCGCTTCTCCGAAGCTCCACTGTTCTAAGGTCGAGCCGTGTCCGCTATATCGAGCGAACAAACTTTGTGTGGGCAGAAAGCTCACAATGAAGGGCAATACAAAACCTGCAAGATAAGCCTGCAGGTTGTCTGCGGCAACTGTCGCGTCTGCGGTCGCAACAAACTAGAGTCCATTACCTCGCCTACCAAAGGAGGGACCGCTTACTTAATGCAATCACCGCGCTTAAAATGTCACTTGTACGGAAACACTAAATCAAGTTTAGACCTGATAAGCTATTTAAAAACTCCATTTTCTTTATTTCGCGGCAATATGTTGATCATTCGGAGAGAAAGTTAAAGTTGAAGTACCGTTCCATTTTTTTTTTCGTGTCGATAACCCAGCGTCGATGTGTCAGTGTGACGTCATAGATATTAAAGTTTACTTTTTATATTTGACCGTTGTAGCTCAGTAAAGGCTCCCAAAAGTTGCCAATTGTAGTCTCTGCCTCATTTATAATGCAATGCACCCCACTTTTGCCGATAACAAATTAAGCCCGAGAAAGCGCCGTCCATCTGTGAAGTCTCGGCGCGAGCTTGTGCGGAAACTTTAAGGCGGCGTCGCCACCAGCCTCTCATCCTCGTGCTTTTTTCAACTTACAGATCCTTTATTCGTGGTGAGGTTAGCGTAACCTTTCGGTTACGAAGTGTCTAAGACTACGTCGGACCTTCGCGCAACCCTCAGAATACAGTCGTTATAAAACATGCAAAGCTCCTTCTCACACAGGCTGACTTGCCCGTCATATAATATGCTATGTGAAATCCTGCGCACGAAAGCGCGAAAATCTACGTGTCCTAGCACCTTTCGACAGCAATCAGTACTATAGTGCGGTGCAAGGTTAAAACGAGAAAAAGTCGTAAAGAAGTGGCTCTAGGTGTTAAATATGGGAAAGCATAAAAGGCTAGAGCAATGCACGTAAACTGCACAATAACCGGTCTCTCAAAACGAAAATTACCAACAGTATTGCGGCAAAGGCCCAACCAATTTTGAGTCTGTGGTTAACAAACAAAACTCGCAGTTTCATCCGAAAGGCGAAGCACTGATTGCGACAGCAGATTGGACAGCTATGCAAAGTAAAGTTGGTAGATTTATAAGCTGCATAAACTGCTATAAACATTCGCTTACTAACTGTGCACGTCGTGGCACGTGCACAGGCAAATACGAACATCTCTCTCGATGACCACAGACACTCGCTGTCCGAATGCTGGCGTGACGAATAGCGCGGCAGCAGCGGCGAGCGAATTCGCATTCGTACTTGGTCTCTCTTCACTGTGAACTAGCCACGCGAGAGCACAGCGTACACAAATCCATCACCTATCTCGGATCGCCTGGCCTTCGAACCCACCGCAGGCTGCCTCTAAGATAGGGCTCGGGCGACCACGCCCAGCCACCGCAGCCACGGTGTAGAAGAGGAGATGCGCGCTAACTTGCCACCGCCCCCCCCCTTTCTAGCACGCGCACATCTCCTCCCCCCCCCCCCTTGCACTCATGAGAAGACGGGGCGAACCCTCCCTGCTTCTTCCCTATAGCGCGCGCGAGAAGCCGCCGCCGCATCGAGCGACTAGCCTTCGCGGCTCACCTTCTCAAGCTTTCTCTCGCATCTACAGCAAAGCGTATCGCCGCAATCTAACCGAACTTCGACTTTATACGGATCACGGCGACGCCGTCGCCATCGACGGAAATTTGCCTTGAGCGTCCTTATAATTGCTATGGCAACACAAATCAAAAAACAGTTCGGCAAGTTGCAGCGGTAGCGTCACTGACTCCCATTTTGTGAGCCGGGGTTCGAGTCCCTGTGGCACCTACTTTGTTGTTTCGTAAATATAAAGAAAATGTCCCTCATTTTGCGGAGGTTCGCTAGCGTGGCGAAAACCTTTTTACCACTTAGATCTCTTAATGGCAAATGACAGCGATCAGCACGTCCTCACTACCGCTCGAAAGCGAGAACTATTGCACCGCCGGATCACGCCTATAAGTGCGTTTACTGCCCCGTTCGTGCACTACGTTATGCTGCTGTTTTTAAATGTGCTCTGCAGCGCACGTAATAACGGCTCAAGAAAGTTACTCAATCGCGTGACCTGTCGGTGGGTGTGACTGCAAAAGCCAGTGTACAGTGCATTGGGTGCACGTTAAGGAACCCCAGAGGGTCAAAATCAATTTGGGGTCTCTTAGTACGGCGTGCCTCCTAATCAAATCATGGTTCTGGCGTGTAAAATAACCGAGTTTATTTCAATTTCTTCATAACAAAGAAAAACTGAACGGGAATTTTTCGGGAGTGTAGCGCGTTTCTATGCATAATCTCAGTTAAGCGCAAGTGTGTAGGCACAAGCGTTTCCTCGCCAAAAAACGCAAACCGACTCAGTGGTACAGCAGCTTTCAGCTTGCGGAAAGTCTAGTCACTAGTCAGCACGGCCTCCCACTGTTCGGGTGTGGGGTTGGGTATTTGCGGGGCTGCCTTCACGTTGGGGCACGCCCATGTGGTGTGATATAGGGAGGTGTAAACATTACAAAGGGGACATTTCTATGAATATAGCGTGGGGTGGATTGCGTCTAGTCTGCTTAAATGTGGGTATGTATTGGTTTGTAGCTGTCTCCATGTTACGGCGTCTTCACGTGAGAGGGTCTTGTGTGGAGGTGGGTATTGTCGTCTGTTCAATCTGTTGTGTTGTAGTATGGCGTTATATTGTAAAGGTACGGGCTCCATGGATGCGTCTGTATCCCTCTCTTGTGGCGCCCGGGAGGCATGAGCTCGGGCTACAGCGTGCGCACGCTGATTTCCACGGAGGGACTCGTGTCCTGGAGTCCACACTATTTCAACGTCCGGGAATTGGGAGGCTTGTTTGAGGAGTCGGTGGGCGATTGAAGATATTCGACCTCTCGCGTAGCTACGGCAAGCTGCCTGGGAGTCGGTAATAATTGTGATGTACTCGGTTGTCAGACTAGAGGTGATGGCCAAGGCGATGGCTGTCTCCTCCGCTACGAGGGCACTGGCAGTGCGGACCGTCATCGAGACCACCTCTTGTAGGTTATAGTTGACAACGCTGGCCGTCATGGCTGCTTTTTGGGGGTACTGTGCGGTATCTGTGTATAGTGTGGTGGGGAGACTGCCATATTTTGTCTGTAGAGTTTTTGCGCGAGCTTGGCGACGATCGGCATGATGTTCTGGGTGCATGCTTCTGGGGATAGGGGCTACCCTGATGTGCTCCCGGAAGTTGGGGGCCAGATGGGTTGCTTGTTCGTGGCCTTTGCCGTGTGTGGGGTAGCCTAGGCGCGCTAGGACTGTTCTTCCTGTTGGTGTGAGGGCTAGTCGTTCCCGTTGGCTTGTGAGGTGGGCGTCTATACTTTCGCTTATAGTATTATGGACTCCTAGGGCTTCAAGCTTGAGTGTCGCTGTTCCCGGGGGTAGGCCGAGCACTTGCTTGTAGGCTTTCCGAAGAAGTACGTCTCATTGATTATCTCCTTGGGAGTGAGGGGCAAGTACGGGGCAGCGTAGGCGATGCGGCTGATTATCAGGGCCTGGACGAGCTGTATTATGTCGTCTTCTTTCAGCCCGTATTGTTTGGTGGTGATACGGCTGACCATTCGCATGATTTTGAAGGTGGTCTGCTTGAGACGTTGGCTGGTGTATGCGCCTCCGCCGTCCTGTTGTATGTGGAGTCCGAGAATGCGGACGCGGTTTACAGTGGGTATTTCTTTGTCGTCGAGGGAGAGTGTGATGTTCGGTAGTTTATTGAGTTTTCTTCGGGATTTCTGTCGAACGACTAATAGTTCTGATTTCTCGGCGGAGCTCCGGAGGCCACTTGTTTTTGCATATTGCTGGACGACGTCGGCCGCTTGTTGAAGGGCGTCTTGTTTTTCTCCTTCGGAACCAGTGGAGGTCCAGATAGTGATGCCATCGGCGTATATTGCATGCCTGATGCCTGGTATTGCGTTGAGTTTGTCAGGTAATTTCATCATAGCAATATTGAAAAGGGTGGGTGATAGAACAGCACCTTGTGGGGTTCCTGTGTTGCGGGTAGGTAACGTCGGGGTTCTGAGTGAGCCAATGCCTATTGTGGCCGTGCGGTTGCTTAGAAAGGCGCGTATATAATTGTAAGTATTACGACCACAGTTCGTGAGGCTTAGGTTTGTAAGGATGGTATGGTGAGCCACATTGTCGAAAGCGCCTTTGAGATCGAGTGCTAAAATCGCTCCAGTGTTGTGCGGTGAGATGCGTTCAAGGACTTGTTCCTTCAGCTGAAGAAGGATGTCGTGGGTAGAAAGGTGGGGCCGGAATCCGAACATTGTTTCAGGAAAGAGGTCGCTGGATTCTAGGTAAGGTTGAAGCCGGTTCAGAATGACATGTTCCAGAAGCTTGCCTAGGCATGAAGTCAGTGAGACTGGTCTCATATTTTCTAAGCTGGAGAGCTTGCCTGGCTTCGGAATAAGTATGATGTCCGAGTGCTTCCAGTCTGCTGGCAGTGTACCCGCTTCCCAGAGATGATTAAAGAGGTCAGCAAGAGATTGAATGGTGCCATCATCCAGATTGCGCAGGAGCTTGTTATTTATTTTGTCCTTGCCTGGGGTGGTGTTTCGTGTGAGTACATGGAGTGCTTGTTGCACCTCAGTGATAGCGATCGGCTTGTCGAGGTCGTAATTGTCGCTCTCGCTGTAGGTTGGAGGTTGTCCTTGTGCGGGTTCGAAATCACCTATGTACTGCGCCCGCAACTCCTCCAGGATTTCGTCATCAGAACCCGGATGGTTGTGGAGGATACGTTGGATTGTTTGCTGGCTAATTGCCTTGCTTTGTATGGGGTCAAGAAGATGGAGTAGCAGCGACCATGTTTTGGCAGTGCTAACATTACCCAGCAATTGGTTGCATAGTTGTCGCCAGTTGTGACGGGTGAGCTCTCCAGCATAAAATTCCGCGGTTGCCGTGAGTTTCGCTATGCGTAGTTTCAATTTACGATTATGTTTTTGGCGCTTCCATCTCCTAACGAGACCTGTACCTGCTTCCCAGAGGTGAAGAACGTGCGGGTCTACGGCCGGTATGTCTGTGGTGAGTGTGATCTGTTTCGAATGTCTGGCTACGTCTTGGTGGAGCTCTCGTACCCACTGCTCGAGATCCGTAATACGCGTTGAGGAGTCATCCGCTCGCTCTTTGCGAAAAGCTGTCCAATCTGTGAGTGCGGTCTTTTTTATCGGGCGGCGTGCATGCGTAACGTTCAATGTGGTGGCAAGTATGCAGTGGTCACTGCCCAGAGTTTCCTCCGTGTTGTGCCAGGCAGCTTGTTTTATACGTTTAGTGAGGGTGAGGTCAGGGCATGTATCTCGGGAGACGCAGGTTTCCTAGACGTGTGGGGTATGCGGGGTCTGTGAGGATGTGAGGATGGTGAGGATGGTGAGGACGCTCGCCGCAGGAACAGGCGTCTAAGACCTGCGTTCTAAAATAAAGGAAAAGAACAAGACACTTCGCTGGCTAACTTACGAGTGCTGCGATATGCGGCTGGGAATCTTCTCGACTGGCGGCATCTTGTCTTTCAAGGTGCTGTGAGGCGGGATCCCCGCGGCGTCACGAGTCGTAGTCGACACCGACGCACTAATGCCCCGGATCGCAGACGTCTCCGCCATGGTCGGCGTGAGCACAGACTCGGGACCAGCGGGCGCTGGGCCCAAAGCGGAAGGCGCCTTCAAATCCGCGCCCTCCACCAAGGGCACCTTGTCGACCGCCTTGGCGTCGGGCTGAAAGCAGCCGAACACGTCCCAGTCGAGAGGCGCGCGTCCACCGGCGAAGAGCCACGAGGTGACGCCGGACACCGCCACCAGGGTGAGGAAGCTGATGACCATGGAGAGGGTGCGGAACGGGAAGCGCTGCACGCCCTCCTCGTAGTCGTAAGAGGGGTACTTGATGAAGGGTGGTATCTTGAGAATGGGCTCGCCGCCGCCCGCGCGCAGGAAGCAGCCGACCACGTAGGCGGCGAAGGAGCCGTACGTGTTCACGTGCTCCTTGAGGTAGACCACGCACACGAGCTGCGGGAAGAGGATCACGTAGACCAGGTCCGAGGAGAGGTACCACAGGCCGTAGATGGAGTCGGCCGTGAGCGCCATGAAGGTGGCCAGCGCGCCCACCAGCACAATGGACACGCGCATCACGCCGATCACCTCCTTCTCCGTGGCCTGCGAAGCACGGAATGCCAATTGAACGGACACTGTAACGACAAGAATTGCATCACGCTGGAAGGGCATATTGAGATTCCAAAGAACACGTATACGTATACTGCAGAATAAATCGAAAAAAAAGGAAAAACATAGCGCTCCCCCAGTCATATAACCTGTTGCATCCCATCATGGGACAACACGTACGTTACTCACTTATCCCCAGTTCAACACGTTCAGAGTCAAGCAATGCGTACAATCTTTAGCGGTTTTATGTCTCAGACTCCTTCGTTACATTTTACGCATAACATTTTAACAATCCAGAATCTGTAAAGACATAGTGGAATTTTTATGTTTAAGTACGTGTCCGGAAAGCTTCCATTTCCTTTGCTACATCCTAGTTATTTCGTCATGTTCCATCGACGCTTCTTGTTACGTAAAATAACCACTTATTACTTACGCCCACGACTAATTACGACAAGCTCGCTCCAAATATTTAACGTGTTCAATGTGGAATTCAGTGCCGGGTGGTATAAAAGAGGGTTCTGTTGATTCATTTGAAAGGAATTTGCGTTTACATGGAATAAATACAGTTAACTTTTCATTATTCTATTTATTTGCAACGTTCTTCTGTATGTTTAGACTTGTAGAATGAATATCGTATTTTTCATAATTCTGATTGTTCGCAACGTTGTATATACTGAAAGCTGCTCTAAAGTGCATGATGTTACAGCTGCTCTACACCGCATGAGTGGATGATGTTCTGAATAGCCTGATGCTGTTCGTTGCATAGTTATTTTAGAGGGCAGCTCTTAGGCGCCCATTCCTGCGGCGAGCGTCTGCTTGTCCCTCGGCGTAACCGAGCGAACGGACACAGAGAAAGATGAAAGCGAACGCTGAGCGCAGCGTGAGAAGAAAAGCGTAGTGCCGCGTAAGGCCTGCGACGACCGCTACACGATGGCGCCAGAGGAGTGGGCCGTCGTCTCTTGACCGATGTCATGCGGTGATCGCGTCGCACGATACTATATATGGAAACAACGCGTTGCATGAGCGGAGGCATGTGTGCGACGGCGGCTGCGAACTGCGCCCACGCATCACCCACACGCTGCCTGTCGGAATCTCCCGACTAGCGACGCCGTCGCGTGACGCTTCACTCCATTTTCAACGTGCCGCACGAGACAGATTGTCCGCGCCAGCCAATATATCGCAAGCTGAAAACGCATATATGGTATGGCATGAAGAACTTTATTTGGTCCTGAAGGTCAACCATAGGTTGACGCGGGCCGCTCCCACGTTGGGACTGTCAGGCCGAGCCTTTCAGCCACATCGCGGGCCTTCTGGACTGCCCGTAATTGGTCAGAGAGTGATTCGCTGTGTAGCATTTGCCGCCACCATTCTTCTTCCTCGTCACAGTCTGTGAAGACCGCGGGGCACTGCCAAAGCATGTGGTCAAGAGTAATGATGCCATTGCACTTATTACGGTTGGTTTGAGTGTCCCCTCTCCGGATAGATCCTGTTAATAAAATCTCGACTTGGGTATGTTCTTGTCTGCAGCAAACGTAATGTGACCGCTTGGGCTCTGCAAAGCTTACCGTGTGGCAATGGGTATTCCCTTCTGCTTAAATAATAATGCTTCGTGATTTCGTTGTATGTTAATAATAGATCCCTGTATTCCCCGGGTGAAGTGTAAGTTGCTCGGTCTTGAAGAGCACGGCTAGAAAGTCCTCGTGCTGCTTGCCACCTCATTGAGGTTTCTCCGAGCTCCGTCCACTAGCCCCAGATGTGCACGAAACCAGCGGATTTCAATCCTCTCACTGTTGACTTTCTCTAATAATTTTATTGCTATCCGTGTCTCATATCCGTTGGTAAAGTTGCGTATGGCTGTTCTAGAGTCGCTGTAAATATGTGTCCACCGATTTGCCCGGATGGCTAAGGCGGTTGCTACTTGTTCTGCTACTGTTGGGTCCTTGGTATAGACGGTGATGGCATCCCGTAAGTTACCTTGAGTGTCTACAACAACGGAGGTACACGCATCCTTATTTTTAACCCAGGCAGCGTCAACGAACACCGCCTGCTGCTTACGTTGATCTATGTCTTGAAGGAGTGCCTTCGCCCTTGCCTTCCGTCTCTCGAGGTTATGTGTCGGGTGCACGTTCCTAGGTAACGGGGTCGTCTTTATTGTTTCTCGTAGTCCCGCTTGCAATTGTGTTAATAATTCTCCTTCGTTGGTTGGTGGTTAATTTCTATATAGAGCTGCATTTGTATTTCGTATTAAGGAGTATAGGTGACTCATGGATAGGATGAATTTTTATCTTTGACGTAAGCATTACCAAGAAGTCTCGCACATTACATCTTTTGACTATGAGACCTCTTTCTGAATTTATGTCTTCTTTGAAATGAATACGTTGAAATTATAAAAAAAAATAAATAAAACAATACTCGTATTCTCGGCTGTCCTCACGCAAAGACGGTGGCACCACGACTGAGTCGCTGCGTCACGTCAGACGTCGCGGTCTCCTCACTGATATGCATTCTTTATCCGGAAATCTCGGCCAAGGTCAATCCTTTATATGGTAATAAGGAGCGATAACCCTTTTGGAAAGAATTCTTTCATTTCAAACGGCACGTACCGATTCCTGTAAGAAGTCAGTATAGTCACCGCCTCTACATATCATAATCCGCTGCGTCATTATTACGTGATTACTGTGGCAATCGCCATTCATCTGAAATGCACATTCTCTGCTCCAACTTTTCAGATTGAGCGAACCGTCGTGGCAGCTGCGCGTGTGTGCACCCTGTGCCTTCTGTGATGATTACCCACCGCAGGAAATCCACAGTGCCCTGAGACGTTCTGCACTATTGGCTAGAGAACGAAGCTCCACGCTAGCCCACCCCTGTTAGCCAAGTAGAAAAAAAACAAAAGGACCGGGCGGAGCACGCACGTTCTGCCTGATGCCGAGTTTGTAGATATTCCAGGCGAACATGGAGGCCGCGCTGAGGATGGACGAGTCCGAAGAGGACATCACCGCCGCGGAGACGGCGCCCAGCCCCATGGCGGAGACGAAGCCGGGCGTCAGGTACTGCAGGACCAGCGGCAACGTCAGCGACGTCGCCTCGCCCGTCAGTGGAACGGCCTTCGTGTAGCCCGCCTGCGTCAAGTCTGCACGCAAGGGCACAGAAAAGAGTTGGCGGCGCGAATACGCGTCGGTGAAGGCGAGCCATGCATGGGGTAAGAACCGATCAGGAACGGAAAAATCTGCTCTCCGCGGCGTATGCATAACATCTCGAATTCCATCTGAGCATGGCAGCTTCATGTAACGCCGCAAAGGACGAAGTAGAAACGGCCACCGCGATAACCCCGCACAATGGGGCCTGCTATTTCTCCCACGCGCGGTACGTGCCGTTCGTTGTGATCGTCACGCGTTTCCTGTCACGTAGGGCATCGAGCGGCATATCCTTACAAGCTATGTCCATCGGTTATGAATGCCCACTCCATGCAAGCTTTCCTCGACAGCTGAAGCGTATTTGATACTGCACCGGGAGGGCTGGTTGATGAGACCGAATTCTGTAGTGCAGTGGACTTGGGGCCTTTTTTTTCTGCTCCGTGATTCTCGCAATTACAAGTCGCTGGCACTGGCCGCGCACCGTGCTTTCCCCTACGTTGCATTGCTGCACTCACTTGCTGCCTTGGCGACGGCACCGATGATGACGGGCGGGATTGCCATGAACAGGCAGCCGAACGACGCCATGTACGACAGCAGCTCGGCGCCCTCGGCCGTGCGGCTCGAAAGAACCCGCTGGAAGTAGACCTGCGTGCGCACCGTGTTGAGCTTGTTGCAGAGCGACATGTATTAAGGAGAGAGACAGTGGGCCGCTTTTAGCAGGGAAACTTCGGTCACGTTGGACAAGCAGCACTAGAGCAGGCGAGGACTTCACTCGGCCGTTCCTTAGACATGCAGGAGATTGGCACATATAACATGTTTTCGTATCTGTCCACGTCTGTAGCACAGCGTCTATGCCACTGAGTTCAGTTCTGTTAACGCAATATTTTTCGAGCACGCTGTGCGAAGATAAGCCACTTTCAAGAGCGATACATAAAAGCCATTCGCCGCACTTTCGCTGGTCCATGCACTATAGGAAAATGTGCGGTGAAAAGTACAAGGACCAACAATATTTTCTGCGGTATGCTAGAGGGTATTTGCGTTTCTATTGCCGCAGGAGGGTAGTGCACTAGTCGGGTACAGGTGTAAAGGAGGTGGCTCCACGATTGGTGACAAGTCGTTTCGGGACACATGGTCCACCAACCTGCCAGGGCACGCCACCCATCATGAGGAGCAGCATGGTGTCCCAGTAGGTGCCGAAGTCCTTCCACTCGACGCTGCCCACGAAGTCGTTCCTCGGGTACGAGATCGGGCCGACCGCCTCGTGGAACATGGCGAACGGCACCGACAGCCACTGAGCGACGAAGGCCAAAGACACGCCATCAGGAATGTGCCACGTGATCAATATAGGAAATCATAATTACACTACTGAAGACTGTGGTACTGAAGTTACATAAAGAGGGCAAAAGCGCCTCGGTAAGGCTGACCAATGTTCCAGTAGGTGGACTTATCTTTGTCAAAGGTGCCTTGTCAACCCTCCGACCATGACAACGCCGCCTTCGACTACATAGGTCCACCTATCGAAACGTTAGCCAGCCTTTCTGAGGCACTTTAGGCCTGTTTACGTAACTTCAATACCAAAGTGTGAAATTTCAGCTGTCAGCTTCCTTCTTAAATTTGGGCTGCTGAAGGCACGTTAGCAAGAAAACAATACCAGAACGCCCTGCCTTAAGGCATGATATAGGACCTCATCTAGGACCTTACGAGGTCCTAGATTATGCAGAAGCCTCTTACTGTCGTCACACACAGTATCATTTATTGAGAATGTTTAGGAGGAAAGACAACCAAAGGACAACATACCAGGCCGAAGAAGATGGCAAGGAGCTGGATGACGTCCGTGTAGGCGACCGAGTAGAGGCCGCCCGTGAAAGTGTAGAAAAGGGCAATGCACGCCGACGCGATCACCGACTGTGTGCGCTCAAAGTCCATGATGACCTCTACGGTGGCGCCTGCGCAGTGAATAATTGGAAGGCGATTCAACCATCCAGTTTGAAGTGCATCAAAGACAAGGTCTTCCTGAGAAAGTTTGGGGTGACAATGGGCACAGTCACTGCATGCGCACGGCGCTTACAGCTTCAGCGCTCACTTGGGAGAGTAGGAGGTGAGTAGGAGTGCTTAATTTATTCTTTACTGTAATAGTTTTATTCTAGATACACAAGGGAACCCCCCACGTTAGATTACACTACTTTCGGTACTGGCTCGCGCTTTCAGATTGCACTTTCTTCAGGATCGGTCAGCGAAAAATGCTAGAAACCCAGAAACCAGACACGGAAAAGTGGAGGTGACTCGCTAAGGAAGGCACTGTCTTCAACATCGTGAACGAGTGTGTCCGTATAAACCATGATCTGTTTTGCTTTGTGTGGAACATGTCGCAATAGTAGGCAGAAGCGCCAATGGCATAAGTGGGCTGTAACGACAACCGCCAGGAGAAACGATAGAAACAGATGCCTCGATCTCAAAGCGTCACGCCTTTAAGAGGGCTCAATAAAACACATTGTTAAGCTTGTTATAGTTAATATATATATATATATATATATATATATATATATATATATATATATTATAGTGGGTAATATGCATGTGGCGCTGTGCGGACTGCCCCTGCTGCAGCGCGAGACCCGAGCTGGCTCCTGATTCGAAGGGCTAGGACTCGTGATCAGGAGCTACTTGCGATCCCTCGAACGAGCTGCAATAAACCACATTTCATTTGGTGGAGCTGCTGGGTAACCTCGGAAACTGGAACTCCGAAACCAGACGGTACCGACTGCTTCGGCCATGCCTGACGAAACCACCCAGGAAGATGCACCACAGCCTCCGGCGGTCATCGTTTCTGGTGTGTGGCGCCAGCGTGATCCTGCCGTCTTTAGCGGCTCCGATGATCATGACGTGGAGGACTCGTTGTCATCTTACGAGCGGGTGAGCCAGCATAACAATTGGGACAACGTCACCAAGGCGCACAACGTGCTGTTTTACTTAACCGGCATTGCGAACCTCTGGTTCCGAAACCAGGAACACGATTTTACAACATGGAGCGCATTCGAAACATGTTTCGCAGAAGTGTTCGGGCGCCCTGCTGTGCGCAAGCTTCGCGCCGGACAACGTTTACGGGGGCATGTGCAACATCACGGTGAAACTTTCACAAGTTACATCGAAGATGTCATTCACCTGTGTAAGCGCGTGAATCCGTCAATGGCAAAGAGGACAAGATAAAACACCTCATGGACGGCATTGATGAGGACGCCTTTCGAATGTTGTTAGCGAAGGATTGGTTATTTGCGACAACCACGCCACTTTGCTGACGGAAATAAAAGAATTTGTACGCGAGGAGGTCGCGCGACAGCTTTCGATTTTGCCGACCACGGAGAAGCCTTCTCAATATTTGGCTCCAGCGATCCGACAGGTAATTCAAGAGCAAGGGACCGAAGCTCTTCCACCTGCGTGTCAGCCGGCTCTCGTGGCCGCGCCTATGACGTATGATGAAGCCGTTGTACGGGCGCCTCGTCTGCCGGGGTTCTCTCCTCCGCCTTCAGCGCCTCGCCCGCCGGTGCTCTCTCCTGCGTTTGCGCCTCGCCAGCTGGCGGCGCCCTTTTTCAGTGCACAGCAGCAGGGTACAAATCCTCGGTGCACAGCTGACAACCGCCCAATATGCTATGCCTGCGGTACACAGGGACATCTAGCGCGCTTCTGCCGCCGGCGTTTTCCGGCCTTCGTGGGCACCCCACCGCCACCCAGCTCCGGCTTCCGACCATTCCGTATGCCTCAACGACAATCACCGGAAGTCTACGCTGCTGATGACCTACCAGCACCGCAGTCACAGCTCTATGGTACTCGTCGCTCACCTTCCCCTCGTCGGCTCTCACTCTCACCCATGCGTCGTAGGCCCAGTACCAGTACTACTGAGGCGGAAAACTGATTTCCGCAGTTCCTGAGGTACTCATTTTCGCAGTTCCCGAGGCACGAACTGCGTCATCGTCGGAACGTCAAAGTCCTCGTTTTCCCCCCGCTAACGTTATTGAAGTGTCCGTTGATGGCATCAAATCTCTTGCGCTTGTCGATACAGGTGCTGCTGTATCCGTGATTAGTGAGAAGCTTTGTCGTGCGTTACGGAAAGTGACCCTGATGCCTTCTATTCCATTGCTTAGAACAGCCAGAGCACAAGTTCATCCAGTCGCTATGTGAACTGCCAGGGGCTGATTCGAGACATCTTGTATTCGATTGATTTCTTTGTGTTAACTTGTTGCTCCCACGATGTGATCCTCGGTTGGGATTTTCTGTCGCGCCATCATGCCGTCGTTGACTGTGCACGTGCTGAGATTCAGTTCTCCGTTCTGTGCGATTTGCCATCTCACGACTTTCAAGTTCATGATGTTAGCAGGATCTGTGTAGCTTCAGATACTGACCTTCCCCCTCACAGTGCTGTATTTGTCCCTCTTTCATGCGCATCGCTTGCCGAAGCGACGGTCATGTTTACACCCGCTGCCGTCTTCATTCGCCACCAGCCTATATTGTTGCCTTTCGTCCTCCTCACGGTTCACCATGGTGCTGCAGAAATACTGATTTCGAACCCAAATTCTTACACTTTGGCTTTGCACTGTGGTGAGACTATTGGTACCATCGAGACTGTGGACGCTGACGTTATTGTGCATTTCCCTGTTGCCGAGGACGTGGATATTGCCAACGTAACAGCACTGACACCCCATGTGCCAACTAAACAAGTGTCACCGGACATTTTTTGTCGCTCTATTGCCGATGACCTCGAGCCGACACAACGTGAGCTCCTAATAAATCTATTAAATGATTTTCGTGCCTCTGGAACCAAACACTATTAGGCCGCACAAGTACCGTCTCTCACCACATGGATACGGCAAATCACGCACCACTACGCCAGCGTCCGTACCGCGTGTCATCCACCGAGCGTCGTGTCATCACCGAGCAAGTTGAAGACATGCTTGAACGTGGTGTTATCAAGGCATCATGCAGCCCTTGGTCGTCTCCCGTAGTACTCATTAAGAAAAAAGATGGCTCGATTCATTTCTGTGTCGACTATTGTCGCCTCAAGAAAATTACACGAAAAAATGTCTATCCTCTACCGCGCATAGATAACGCCCTGGATTGTTTACATGGTGCCGAATTCTTTTCTTCTTTGCATTTGCGATCCGGCTATTGGCAAGTGCCAGTGGATGAATCCGACCGCTCGAATACAGCTTTCATTACGCCTGATTGCCTGTATGAATTTACAGTAATGCCATTCGGCCTCTGCAATGCGCCCGTGACATTTGAAAGGATGATGGAAAATATTCTGCGAGGCCTCAAATTGAAGACTTTTCCGTGTTATATAGACGACTTGGTAGTTTTCTCTCCTGATTTCACCACTCAACTCTCTCGTCTACGCGAAGTCCTTACTTGCCTTGCCACCGCCGGCCTTCAACTTAACTTGAAAAAGTGCCGCTTCGGAGCCCGCCAGCTGACCATACTTGGTCATATCGTTTGGAATGACGGCATCCTTTCCGACCCTGACAAACTTCGTGCTGTCGCAGAATTTCCGCGGCCGACTACAGTGAAAGAGCTCCGCAGTTTTGTAGGTGTTTGCTCTTATTTTCGACGCTTTGTGCGCAATTTTGCCGGCATCATCGCTCCCCTGACGAAGCTCCTGGCTGGCCTTGGTGACCTTCGCGCTTGGACTGCAGCATGTGGCCAAGCCTTCACCACTTTGCTTACCTTGTCTGCTTACCTCGTCGCCTGTTCTACGCCACTACGACCAGAGTGCACGGACCGAAGTTCATACGGACGCTAGCGCCTTGGTCTTGGAGCCGTCCTTGCGCAACGCAAGCCTGGCTGTCCGGAATATGTGGTTTCACATGCGAGTCGTGCCCTCACGAAGGCAGAATCCGATTATTCTGGCACGGAAAGAGAATGTTTGGCTATAGTTTGGGCCTTACACAAATTTCGCCCTTACTTGTACGGCCGTTCGTTCGACGTTGTGACAGACCACCACGCGCTCTGCTGGCTTGCGTCACTGAAAGACCCGTCGTGGCGTCTTGGACGTTGGGCTCTTCGGCACCGAGAATTTGACATTCGAGTCATCTATCGATTCGGGCGTCAACATTCTGATGGAGATGCGCTCTCCCGATCACCCATGCGATCCGACGACATGCCACCCTCATCCATAGAGTGCCCGGTTGCTACGCTTGCTGTTATTCACATGCCATCTGAACAGAGAAAAGATCCATGGATTGTCTCTCTCATTGACATTCTTAACACTTGTTGAACTGCTACATGCCCTCGAGCCCTTCGTTGCCAAGCCACCCATTTCGTGCTACGGAACGCTATCTTGTACCGCCGAAACTATCAGCCAGACGGTCGCAAATGGCTGCTAGTCATCCCTCGCCATTTGCGTTCCGACATATGGACGAATTTCCGCGCCGACCCACAACAAGCTCATGCTGGCGTCATTAAAACCTACGAGCGGCTCCACCAGCGGTACTACTGGTGCGGCATTGCATTCTTATGTACGCAAATACATTCGGTCATGTGCAGCCTGTCAGCGACGCAAGAAATCTCCTCATACGACAGGCCCTCTGCAACCTTTACCGCGTCCTGCACGTCCTTTTGCTCGGGTTGGCATTGACCTTTATGGGCCTCTTCAATGCACTGCTAACAGAAATCGTTGGATAATTGTCGCCGTAGACAACTTCACAAGATATGTCGAAAGTGCTGCACTTGCTTCGGCTAATGCTCGCGACGTCGCCGCATTCATCTTACTGCATTTCATCTTACGGCATGGCGCACCGCGAGAATTGCTCAGTGACCGAGGCCGTGTGTTTTTGTCCGAAGTTATCAATGAGCTCCTCGCCGCGTGCCGCACTATTCACCGCATCTCTACGGCGTATCACCCACAGACTAACGGTCCAACGGAACGATTCAACCGCAGTCTTGGTGGCATGCTCACCATGTATATTGCATCTGATCATTTCAGTTGGGACTATGTCCTCCCTTTTGTGATATACGCATACAATACCTCCGTTCAGGCTACCACTGGCTTCTCACCATTTTTTTCTTCTTTATGGACCTGAACCATCCACTACCCTCGACACCGTACTGCCATATCATCCGGATGCCTCTGAATGCACCCCTCTTTCGGAAGTTGCTCGCCATGCTGAAGAGTGCCGCCAACTGGCTCGCTCATTCACGTCGGATACTCAAGGAATCCACAAAGATCGCCACGACAATGGGCAGCCCACACAGTCCTTCGCCGTGGACTCTCACGTCTGGCTCCGGCCGCCCTTCCAAGCTCCAGGCCTTAGCCAAAAGCTTGCCCAGAAATATCAGGGTCCATACCTTATCATCGCGTGTACATCACCTGTAAATGAGGTGGTCGAACCGGTGACGCCATCTTCGGACAAGCGCCGCCGTGGCCGTGAGACGGTTCACATCAGCCGCTTGAAGCCGTACCACGACGCCCTTATCGATTCATCATCGAAGGTCGCTAGGATGGCTCTTCTTCCCCGCGGGGGCAATTGTAGTGGGTAATATGCATGTGGCGCTGTGCGGACTGCCACCTCTGCAGCGCGAGACCCGAGCTCGGGCTGCTGAACCGAAGGTCTAGGACTCGTGATGAATCGCTACTTGCGATCTCTCGAAGTATCTGCAATAAACCCCATTTATATATATATATATATATATATATATATATATATATATATATATATATATATATATATATATATATATATATATATATATGTCACAAATGCTAACAAACACTGACAGCAAGGACAGCATAGGGGAAATTACTTGTGCTCAAAAATTTCCCCTATGTTGTCCTCGGTTAACTGTCTGTCTTCTCATTTCTATATATATATATATATATATATATATATATATATATATATATATATATATATATATATATAGTATATATATATACCAGCATTGCAGCGCAGCAACAGACCAGGGACGACAAAATTAGCATGTGCAAGACGCAATGTACTTGCACTACATTTATTTCCAAAGGAAAAAAAGAATATAACCAAATTCTGTACCTTGGGCGCAGGCTGTGAACCCGCGCTATCAGCGACTCGAACTCTAAAACTAAGTTGTGACGCAATAGCACGCGAGTCGGCAGAGGCATATCTAATCCAAAAAATAAAGGGGGGGGCACACATGCATAAGTGAACAATCTATTGTGATCCGCAGTAACGAATATATCTTTTTTTCAGATTTCGCTTTTGGCTATGCTTATGCGCATGTGCTCTATCTAGCGTGTTTTCTCTTGGAAATAAATTAGTTGAACGTGTGCGCATGATTCATGTTGGTTCTGTCATGCCTGGTTTTCGCTACGCCACAAGCGGCGCGTCCGCGAGGGTGCTGCGCGGCACAATCTCGGGCGTTGTGTGCTGCAGTTGCCACCAAACTCAGGTTCGTAAAGCTGCGTCACGTGTTACAGCTTCTATTTACATGTAATTGGCTACTGAAAAATAGTAACTGAATTACAGTGAACGCTACCGAGTAAAAGATGCAATCGTTCAATTCCAATGTTATCAACAAATGTAACAGCTTACCACTAATTAATTACACATTATTCGTTAAAGGAAAGCTGAAAGCTTTTTCAGAAAAAAGTGAGTGAAGAGCAGTACGCCGTGGTTTGCAACCCTGTGAATTCGTATATTGCATCGAAATTGAGCGAAAGAAAGCGCAAACATATTTTATTTCGACGGAAAGTGCAGCAGCAGAGACGCCCAGCTCGCGCGCCTTGTTTCCGCCTGTGATTGGTCGGGCGCCTCGTGACGTCAACGATAGTGTTCGTCCAGACCGACTGCTGCCGCTACACACGAAGCACGGTGCAAAGCAGTCTGGTGGTGTTTTGCTGAGACGGTCATGGAAATTTTCGAGAGCTTGCGTTTCTCTGAGGAGTTCGGCCTTAAGTCCAAACTCTACGAGAGCGATTTTGCGCGCGACGGTGACGGGCGATGGCTTCGAGCGACAAAACGGGCGGTCGCTTGAAGAAATCGCTCGGTGTTGTCGCTCGATCACTCGTTTCTAGAAATCTAGAACTTGTCGCTCGTCGCCCTGAAATGCTATGAGCGACTAGCCAATTGTGCGAAGCCGAAACTGGATGTACATAACTCAAATACTACTGTTTGTCGCACGGAACGAGCAAACTATAGAATTTTACACGTGCAAGAATAAGAACCTAGTGCAAGACCTTCAGAAATATTTTATGCTCCTTCTTCAGTAAAATACATTAACTTCAATTGATAAAGCATGCGTCACGCTAGTTTCGGCGCGTATATTGCTGCCCTCATACCGGGAAGTCGTCGCTCAAAGCCGTCACTCGCGTGGAGTTCGGCTTGCAGACGACGAGTGAACGCGACAGCCATCGCTTCGCGTGTAGCGCTGTCGCTGTCGCGTGCAAAATCACTTGTAAGGGGTTTATACTTGTACATACTACACGTACGTACACACTTGTACATACTACATGTACGAGCCGATTGCGAAGAGCCGGCCTCTCCAAGAAGCAAAAAATGCTGATGCAAGCAATGCTTTCCACGCGAATGAAAGCGAAGTGTTAGCATCTCCTTGTATTGGCAATATTCTTTGGCGAGTATGTTTTTTGCTAAGCTGCATTCAGCGTTGCAGTGAGTACGTTTCCGGGCAAACAACTGTAGTGTTATGTTCCTGCATGCCTCCTCGTAGAGCGTAAGCGGTGATGCGATCTTCAGCATTTTTGCGCTGCCCGAAAGCTGTCGGCAATCTACAAAGACGGTTTAAACGCGGGAAAACTTTACCGGCTGTTGTAGCACGTGTAGTATAGAACCTTCATCAGCGCGCCATCCGCACGCTACTCGTAACCGGCGAATTCCGTCGGCTACGTGAGATGGTCGGTTTCTTATGTGTGCGAGAAAAGGGGCTTTCCAACACATGCAAACTTTACGCTTGCACTGCGTTATGGTAGCTGCATGCAGGCTGTTTCACAACACACGTGCGATAGAAAATTCGAGGCGCTTGGCGATGAAACCTGCGTCAAGGGTGGGCGATAAACATGCACCTTCCGTTCAGCGTGCTAACAATTTTTTTAGGAGAACCAAAGCACGCATTATTGATAAACACCGGTAGTAATCGTCACGGAAGTGGTTAGAGCACAAGACTTGTTCTTGAGCGCTTGAAGTTGTTTCGCTTCACAGCAGCCTCCCACTTAGCTGAAAGCTTCTTGTCTTGCAGGAACTAATGGAACATCGGAACATCGTCGCGGCCGCTGGTGTTCGTGCAAGCGTAGGCTGCACAAAACGCCGGCATGATCTGCCTACAAGTTCCATTGATGCTGCGCACGTCAACTACCACTCCTATATACACAGAAACAAATAAATGTAGGGCCGAGCGAAGCAGATTAGAGCGGCACGCACGCAGAAATAAGCCCGGTCAGGCACGGTCGCGGAGACTGCGAAGGAACGGAAAACCATTGTTGACGTCACTAAGCCGCGATTTCCGGTCTCCGCTTGCATCGTCAGCGTCAGCAGCAGTGCGCTGCGCTGGACGGGGGGCGGAGCTACAGCGCAATTTTACCCGACGATTGCGTCGCTCCTAAGTGAAAAATCCCCCCCAAAATTTTACCTTCATGGTTTATAAGGTTCCCGCATCCGTATATGAGCGTCTTATTGAATTCGACACACTCTTAAGCTTCCATTTAAGTGGAAGTCTCCTGGCGGGCCACGAAAGGTCTGAACTTCCAGACCCTTATATAGGTGCCGCGTGTTGCAAATATGTGGGCAGTGGATTGCACTGTGCTTCAACAGGAAGCGGGGGCTTCTATTTAAATACATAGAAAAAGAGAAATGTGTTTTCTCGGCAACCACTGCAATATTTGACAAACAGGAAGGCGTTCATGGAAACCTTTCAAAATTGTAGACATTTCCCTCATAAGAACACGATTCACGCAAAAGCTGCGGAGTCGAATGCAATATTCGAGGGGCTGTACAAAGCTCAAAGGACATTAAAACAATAAATCAATTTAGACGGAAAGAACGTTCTTGAAGGCATTGTTGTTAATTTCGAAATAATAGGTTGATTATTACAAGAAAAAATTAAGGTCGAAGTTTTTGAATTTCGGGCCGAATTCCGAACGGCGGTACGTCACTGTGTCGACGCGAAAGTGTTTTTTTCATATTCAGGCCACTTTTGCTCAGCAGAGGTTTCCGAAACTCGCCTTGTTCAATCTCTGGCTCCATGAGAACACAATGTAGAATTAACTATGCCCTAGACAAGATAGAAAACGGTGTCAAAATCCATGATATCACAGCGAACTGGTGCGCGAACTTCAAGGGGGCGTCAGCACCCGTGTTTTGTTATTGCACTTTTCTGGCTCACCAAGCGTCTTATCGTGGTACGAGTGGTGATTTTGGCATTGTAGAAGGGTGATTTACTGAAATACAGAAGAAATCATTTTTCTCTTCCGTTTTCCTTTGAAGACCAATTCTCACCAGTTCTGGCCATCATGAGCTGGCACGAGCGGTGCATACAATGCGCGATTACAATCGTGCCTGCAAAGTATTACACCGCTACGCCTCACGAAAACGGCTGAAATTTCGAACCAAAAGTCCTGCTCGCTTCTCCTCGCGGGTGCCGCGCTCCCAGTTGACGTCATTCGCACAATTGAACCTACGTAGGTGGCACTGCTGTGACGTCACTCACAGTGACGCGTGACTTTGAGAATTAGTAAATGCAACAGCAAGTATTTATTTGACCTGTTGCTTCAATAGATGAATTAAAGCTTAGGCAAATAATAAAACATACGAACCGAATGTCTGCGCGTTTTTTTTGTTTTATTTTTACTTCGTAAACTAGCAAGAGAGGTGCAGTTCTGTTTCGTCTGCTTGTTCCCACATCGTGCAGTCGCACGCACAGGCAACGAAAGTGTGCCGTTTTCTGCATGTTCCAGCGCACGATCAAGTTCTGTGAACCGCTTGTGTCTGTCTAGTATTCGTGTAGCACTGATTTATGATAACGCTAGTCAGGAGGCAGCGGCACAATGACGCCGCGTCTCGCGGTAAAGATCCGTGAACCGGGCCAGCCTCTCCAAATGTGCGCACACTGACGGATCCAATTCACAGCAGCGGCCAGATGACAACGCAGGTGTATCGCGCACAGCTTGGAAGCTCTTGCACAGAGCCGAGCGAAACAAACGCAACAGCTTGTGGGCTCGCGCGCAGGACTGTAACCGGAAGTACGACGCGCAGGAAAAACGTGAGAAAGAAAAAGAAGGCGGGGCTCAGTGACGCGTAGGTGACGCAGTCCTCCGTCTCCGGTGCGGGAGAACGCGGGGAGAACTCCAACTTTAGCGGCCCGCGGATACTACTTACGTTTCATATAATTATACATGCAATAATAAGTTCTCATAATTAAACAAAACATGTTTTTGTGTAATAATAAGGCTAAAACAGCTTTTTACGTGCTGTTTTAGTAGAAAATGAATCGTTGTGACAGAGGGAACGGTGCTTGCCAGGCGCGTTTTCGAGGTGTCCTGGCTCTCTGAGGACGATGCCAAGCCGAAGCCACAATATACCGGCATTCCCATCCATGCCACGGAGCAGCAGCACCAGATTTTCCTGTTGGTAATATAGTGAAAAACTCAATGGCTGACATCAATCAAGAAGAGTATTTTTATCAACACTCTTCTTGATACTGTTATCGTATATATTTATTGACGCACTTTAATAAACAGGCTGAAGTAAGTGAGGATCTGTTGCTTTCGAATTTCTATAATAATTACGTACTTCCGGAAGAAGCCGGCTATCGTCTGCACACGATCGGCCGTGGTCACCCGCATAGGAAATAAAACTTTGGCCACCCTGCTTATATCGATGTCGTAGTTATTGGGTCTCGCTAATTTCGACTATTTTGAACAACCAACTAGCCTCGAACTACGCGAAACTTAAGCTCAGACCAGAAGCATGCTTGACAGTGCGCGCTCATTCCTTGCCGCGCCTGGTTAGACGCCTTTGCAGACTTCACTTCGTATTGAACAATTAATAGCGCTTCAAGATGCACAAGTTGGATGTGGCAACTATCCGTCGGTCAAGCTGGTGCAGGACAAAGCCGGTCCACATCCTTGTTACGTTTCGCCTACGACGCGCGGTATAGCCGGCGCGGATGCAACGGACGCCGGGGCTTCGTTCAAAGCGGCAGACATTTTGGCCCGTTCGGCGCCGCCGCTACGCCTCCCCGCCAAGCGCGTCCAGGCATGTTCCAATGCCACGTGTCTTCGTGTGCGTGTGTGTGTGCATGTTGGTGCCCACGCTTGTCGAAGCGCGGCAGCCGGGGAGAGGAGCTCCCCCAACTGTGAAGCGAGGAGGTCCGAGCGGCGCCGGCCCGGCGGATGCGTCACCTACTCGTCCCAACGTAGCCGAGCGGCGCCGGCCCGGCGGATGCGTCACCTACTCGTCCCAACGTGCCCGAGCGGCGAAGTCACGTGCGCGTCTATAGAGGCGTTCCTTCTTGCCCTCAACTGCGAGAGTATAAAAGCAGCTGCCCCCGGACGCCAAGAGGGAGGCTCCGATTTCTTCTGTTGAGTAACGTGCTCTCCAGTCTCTCCACTTCGGTCGACCTGACCGCCCGCTCTTTTGCCATGCTTGAATAAACAAGTTGTTCTGTTACCAGTCGACTCATGCTTTGCCGGGACCTTCGAATGCTTCCAGTTGTGCCCCAGGCCGCCAGGCCAACGCTACCCTTGGGGCTTGCGACCCAGTTGCAACAACGAGCGTCAGTGCTGAGGTTCCAACAACTGTCTGCCAGCGGTGAGATCGCGACAACGGAGGCCAGCAGCGAAGATATGCAGTTGACTGTATGCTGAGAAGCACAACGACCATCCGGGAGCAGTGCAACGAGCCCTGTGTGATGACTGGTTGCCTGCAGCGGAACGACTGCGCTGAATTCTTGGCTGCGAGGTTTGGTGAGTGCGGGACTTTCTTCTTCTGAGTTTTGCCAGGCTTTTGTTAGTGTCAGAAACAGAGCTGGTAATTGTGGTTGTCGTTGCTGCCGGGTTAGTTTGCGGCAAGACAATAGTAGGCAGTAGAGAAAGCAGCATTCAGAGCAGCCATGGATTTGAAGTCGTTGCGCAAACCGAAATTGCTGGAGCTTGCAAGAGAGTTGGGTCTGGATGTCTCGGACAAACTCAGAAAACCAGAACTGCTAAGGGCTATTCTTGAGTTAGAAGCTGAGGATGACGAGCTGTTGGAATGCCTTGAGACCATTGAGGAGAGGGAGACTGCAAAAAGACAGGAGCGCGAACTTAAAGAACAAAAAGAGAAAGAAAAAGAAGAGCGCGACCACGCTTTGGAAATGAAGCGTCTCGAGGTAGAGATGGAACGCGCTCGTAATGGAAGTCAGGCACACGGTGCAGGAGAACGAGTATTGTTCAAAATGACTGACCTGATGCGGCCGTTTAAGCTTGGAGAGGACATTGGTTTGTTCCTGGTTAACTTTGAGCGAACGTGCGAGAAGCAGGGGTTCTCTCGGGAAACGTGGCCACAGCGCTTGCTCACTTTGTTACCCGGCGAGGCGGCCGACGTAGTCGCTCGCTTGAATAGAGAGGAGGCAGAGGATTTCGACAAAGTGAAATCGAGTCTGCTAAAAAAGTACAGGCTGTCAGCGGAGGCGTTCCGTCGGAAGTTTCGGGAAAATGAGAAAGGCAAAAGTGAGTCATATACAGAGTTTGCCTACAGGCTTATGTCAAACATGCAGGAGTGGCTCAAAGAAGAGAAAGCGTTTGGTGACCACGAGAAAGTTCTGCAGTGTTTCGGGCTGGAACAGTTTTATAGTCGGTTACCTGAGAACGTGCGGTACTGGGTCTTGGATAGGCCAGACGTTAGTACAGTGGCTAAAGCCGCTGAGCTAGCCGAGGAGTTTGTGACGCGTCGGGCTCGCGGAGCTAAGGACGGTCAAAAGGGTGAATTTGGCTCGAAGTTTGAGAGGCCAAAGTTCACACCCATGAGAGCAAGGGGCGACACACGTAGTGCGGATGCGAGTGAAAGCAGTCCGACCGAACGTAAGGAGGCGGCGGCAACCGAAGCCGAACGCAGAAAGCGGTTCGAGACGAGGCAAGCGCGCGTTTGTTATACGTGCCAGAAGCCGGGTCACTTTTCGGCGCAGTGTCCAGAAACAAAAACAAAAGTCGTGTTTTTGTCATTATGCAGCACTGACGAGAACATGAAGCTTCTCGAGCCTTACATGCGAGACCTCCTCGTGAACGGGAAAGAGTGCCGAGTGCTTCGCGATTCCGCAGCTACGATGGATGTAGTTCACCCGTCTTACGTAGAACCCGATATGTTCACGGGCGAGTGCGCATGGATCAAGCAAGCCGTGGAAGCTCATAGCGTGTGTCTGCCCGTAGCAAAAGTGCTTATTGAAGGACCTTTCGGAGCACTTGAGACGGAGGCCGCAGTGTCATCTATGCTGCCCCCTCAGTACCCGTACCTATTTTCGAACAGGTCCGATCACCTCCTGCGCGAGAAGGGGCTTTTGTTTGGTGAGGCTAGCGTTCAGGCCTTAACCAGATCGAAGGTTCGGGAGCTCGCTGCAAAGGCGGTAGTTGCGGGGCCGACGTTGTCAAACAATGAGAAAGGGTCAGAGGCGCAGCAAGCTGATATTCAGAGCACGCCTGAACTGAATAAAATTGAGCCTGTAGCGTTGAAGGCACCAGATACTGGAGAGGAAATTACCGATGCGGGAAAGTTAGAAGAGCTATCTGCAGATTTGCTCATCGCGCCTACGTCAGACGGACTTAATAGGTTGCTAAAAGTCAGCAGGGCGGCTTTGATAGCCGAGCAAAAAAAGGATGGCAGCCTAGAAAACATACGCTGCATTGTCAAGGAAGGTATCGCCAAGAAAAGTGCTCGCTTTGTGGAAAGAGGTGGGGTCCTGTACCGGAAGTATCTAGACCGCAGGGGAGTGGAGTTCGATCAGCTGATCGTGCCTCAATGCTATCGTCAGGATCTGTTGCGCTTGGCGCACGGGGGTTCGTGGTCCGGACACCTAGGAGTTAAGAAAACTAAGGACCGTCTCTTGCAAGAGTACTATTGGCCAGGGTGCTTTCGGGACGCAGACCACTTTGTGAAGACATGTGACACCTGTCAGCGGGTGGGCAAACCAGGGGACAAATCGAGGGCGCCGTTGAAGTTGGTACCTATCATTACGGAGCCTTTTATACGGCTCGTTATTGATACAGTGGGACCTCTGCCGGTAACAGCCACGGGGTACAGACACATTTTGACTGTGATCTGCCCAGCGACAAAGTTCCCTGAAGCAGTGCCGCTTAAAGAACTCAGCTCAGTTGAGATAGTCAATGCACTACTGTCCATATTTGCGCGAGTTGGTTTTCCTGCGGAAATCCAATCAGATCAGGGCACAGTGTTTACTAGCGCTTTGAAGACAACTTTTCTCGAAAGGTGCGGGGTAAAGCTGTTACACAGCTCAGTGTACCACCCACAGTCGAATTCCGTTGAGAAGCTCCACTCCGTCATGAAGCGCGTGTTGAGAGCATTGTGCTTTGAACATCAAACTGACTGGGAGCTGTGTCTGCCTGGGGTGATGTTTGCATTACGGACCGCGCCGCATGCGGCTACGGGGTTTTCGCCAGCTGAGCTGGTGTGCGGTCGCTCGCTGCGATCTCCGCTTCGCATGCTTCGAGAATCGTGGGAAGGCAGGGGCGACGACCCAGTCGTGGTGGAGTACGTGCTTAAGCTCCTCGAACGCTTAAGAAGGGCACAGGAGTTGTCAGGTGAAGTAATGGCAAAGGCCCAGCAGAGGGCCAAGGTTTATTATGATCGGAGAGCCAGGGCCCGTCGTTTTGAGGTGGGCGATGAGGTCATGATATTGCGCACATCGCTAAAAAACAAACTCGACGTGCAGTGGGAGGGCCCAGCACGGATTGTTCAAAAACTGTCGGACGTTAACTACGTGGTGAGTCTGCCAGGAAAGCGGAAAGCACAGCAAGTTTACCACTGTAATCTGCTCAAACCCTATAAACAACGGGAAGCAGTGGTGTGCATGATGGTAAACGTTCCTGAAGAGCTTCCGGTCGAGCTTCCGGGACTAGGCTCAGTGACGAACAGGAAAGACACCGATCAAGTCATTAGTGACTTAATCAGTAGAGCATCGCTGTCGCCTGAGCAGAAAACCGAACTACACCAGCTCTTACAAGAGTTTCAAGGTCTGTTCTCTGAGAGGCCTGGTAGGGCTTCTGTCCTTACTCATGATATAGAACTTACCTCCCCAGAGCCAGTACGATCCAAGGCGTACCGGGTGTCACCCCGCCAGAGCGATATTATGGAGGCTGAGGTAAAGAAAATGCTACAGCTCGGTGTTATTGAGGCAGGTGAGAGTGATTATGCCTCCCCTTTGATTTTAGTTGAGGTACCGGGCAAGGAACCTCGTCCTTGCGTCGACTACCGCAGGCTTAATTCCATCACTAAGGATCAAATTTATCCGATCCCTAACATCGAGGAGCGCCTTGAGAAAGTTAGTAGCGCTCAGTTTATTTCCACCCTAGATCTTGTCAGGGGTTATTGGCAGGTTCCACTTACAGAAGAGGCTAGTAGGTATGCGGCGTTCATTTCACCAATGGGAACGTTCCGTCCTAAAGTTTTGAGTTTTGGTTTGAAGAACGCGCCATACTGCTTTTCAAGCCTCATGGATAAAGTGTTGCGGGGACAGCAAGAATTCGCTTTACCGTATCTAGACGACGTAGCGATATTCTCCGCATCCTGGTCTGAGCATATGGCACACTTGCGGGCAGTATTAACCCGCCTGCGCGAAGCGGGCTTGACAGTCAAGGCTCCCAAGTGCCAGTTAGCACAGGCCGAGGTTGTCTACCTCGGTCACGTGATTGGTCGGGGTCGTCGCCGCCCCTCTGAAATAAAGGTGGCCGCTGTGCGAGACTTCCCGCAACCGCGCACGAAGACCGATATTCGGTCGTTCTTAGGTGTCGCCGGCTACTATCGGAGGTACATCCCCAGGTACTCTGATATCGCGGCTCCCCTGACGGATGCTCTAAGAAAGACAGAGCCTCAAACAGTCGTCTGGGACGAGACAAAGGAAAGAGCTTTTAGCGCCCTAAAGAGTGCCCTAACAAGCCAGCCTGTGCTACGATCGCCCGACTACACAAAAGGGTTCGTTGTTCAGTGCGATGCTAGTGAGCGAGGCATGGGCGTTGTACTGTGCCAACGGGAAAATGGAGAAGTGGAACACCCCGTCCTGTATGCTAGTCGTAAGCTGACCAGTCGTGAGCAGGCGTACAGCGCCACCGAGAAAGAGTGTGCGTGTCTCGTATGGGCCGTTCAGAAATTGTCATGCTATCTAGCCGGCTCGAGGTTTATCTTTGAGACGGATCACTGCCCTCTCCAATGGCTGCAGACCATCTCTCCCAAAAATGGCCGCCTCCTGCGCTGGAGCCTCGCTTTGCAACAATATTCCTTTGAGGTGCGTTACAAAAAGGGGAGTCTCAACGGTAACGCCGATGGCTTAAGTCGAAGCCCCTAACGTAGGAATCAGCCTCAAAATTGTTTGTTACTAATGTTATTCTTCCTGAGGCAGGATTTTTTAACATATTGCTTTTGTTTAGTGTTTCATAGTGATGACGTGCTTTCTAGTGCAATTTTCCAATTTGTGGACGCGTTCTGAGTGCTGCTAGACTACTGTAAGGAACTAGGCAGTGGTATAAAAGGGGAAAGAGCCTGGCAGGGCTTAGTGAAGGTTGTTTCGTGCTTGCTGACTGAGCGGTTGAGTTTCGGCTTAGTTCTACCGCTTGCCGGGAACGAGAACAAATATGTCAACTCTCCCGAAGTCACTTTGCAGTGTCCTGTGTGAACCTGAACGAGAGAACGAGGCCTTCTCTGTGCGCTGCGCTCAAGAAAAGCCGAGGGACGACCGACTTCGGTTATGAGCATCATCGAGCGACATCCCTCCGGACAGCGGATGCAGTCCCCTGACCATCGGGATCTCCTTCCCCCGGCGGGGCGGTCTGTTACGTTTTGCCTACGACGCGCGGTATAGCCGGCGCGGATGCAACGGACGCCGGGGCTTCGTTCAAAGCGGCAGACATTTTGGCCCGTTCGGCGCCGCCGCTACGCCTCCCCGCCAAGCGCGTCCAGGCATGTTCCAATGCCACGTGTCTTCGTGTGCGTGTGTGTGTGTGTGTGTGCATGTTGGTGCCCACGCTTGTCGAAGCGCGGCAGCCGGGGAGAGGAGCTCCCCCAACTGTGAAGCGAGGAGGTCCGAGCGGCACCGGCCCGGCGGATGCGTCACCTACTCGTCCCAACGTAGCCGAGCGGCGCCGGCCCGGCGGATGCGTCACCTACTCGTCCCAACGTGCCCGAGCGGCGAAGTCACGTGCGCGTCTATAGAGGCGTTCCTTCTTGCCCTCAACTGCGAGAGTATAAAAGCAGCTGCCCCCGGACGCCAAGAGGGAGGCTCCGATTTCTTCTGTTGAGTGACGTGCTCTCCAGTCTCTCGACTTCGGTCGACCTGACCGCCCGCTCTTTTGCGATGCTTGAATAAACAAGTTGTTCTGTTACCAGTCGACTCATGCTTTGCCGGGACCTTCGAATGCTTCCAGTTGTGCCCCAGGCCGCCAGGCCAACGCTACCCTTGGGGCTTGCGACCCAGCTGCAACAACGGGCGTCAGCGCTGAGGTTCCAACATCCTGTATAGACGCGAGCGCGCGCTCAAGCCCTGTCGTGCACAAAGCAAACACTGCACATACGCACTACAGTTGAATCTACGAGCATAGGTGCGGTCTTCTACGTAGCGTAAATACCGCGGACGCCACGGGATCAGACTATTCCGGCACCATACCTTTGGCACTTCGTGGGCGCCAAAATCAGAAGTAGTGGCGCCTACGTGAACACCCAAAAATAAATTTGAACTATGCGCCGCCGTGATGCTCAGTAGGCAGAGCGTTGTGGGCCCGCTCCACTCCACCGTAGCCTTCGCAGTGCAATACATTGAAGAAGGAGCGGGAGCACTGCGCAGGGGACGTTTGAATGGCAAAAACTTTGTTTCTGCTGAACGAAATGAAGTACATTTTTCAGCAAAGTATTTCTGAAATAGTCTACTTTAATTTCGAATGCGTTTCTTGACTTCGATAAATGTGGTCCAGGGCCAATACGCGCAAAAAAGAACCTTATGTTCTATCGAAATGTGAAAGCGCATCGAGAACAAGCCTTAATCGACGGAATTTAACAATAGTTTGCGGCAAGTTTTTCAGCCATAGGGGTGAAACAGCAGGCAGAAATCTGGAAGTGGGCTTCACCCCAATGCTCCTACGGATTCATTGACTTTTTTAGAAGCCCTCCTCATATGCGACACATAGGTGCACATTTAGTTTGCTTCACATCACATGAGTGACACCCCTGCAGCGGGAGATCTTGCGTCGGTCTCTCTCATCTTACCGGGCCCCTCAAAAGGTTTGGCCATATTGAGCTGACAAGCCAGAGCACTAAATGCGCGCTAACGATCGTCTTTGCAAAGAATTACATCGCTACGCGCCGCGGAATGGTCCGAAATTTCAATCTGAACGCCGCTTTCCTTTTCTCTCGCGGCGACCACGCTGCAAGCCGCACGGTGACGTACTCGTGTCCCTGCGCCTACGTGACGTCGCTCGCCGTGACACGTGACTTCGAGAATTATTCGAGAATTCAAGGCGACATCTGTTACTTGTGTGATCTGTTGCTTGAATTGAGGAATTGAAGTTTAGAGAAATAATAAAATACACAACTGCGATGTCTGCATGTTTTTTGTTTTACTTCGCACCAAAGCAAGAGAGATGTACTACTTCCGCTTCGTCTGCTTATCCCTACGGTCGTGCAGTCACGTGCGCAGGTACCGAAACTATGCCATTTTCTACCATGTTCCAGCGCGTGATCACGCTGTGCGATCCACGTGTTCTGCTTCACTATTCGTGTAGCACTGAATCATGCCGCTAGCCATGTGTCCTCGTGCATAGCGCGCAAAATCGTGCGCTGCGCGAAACGAGACAATCACAACAGCTCGCGCGCAACGCCGTTAGCAGAAGTGCGCAGCGCCGCGAAAAAAAAGAAAGAAAGGCAAGAAAGAAGGCCAGAAAGAAAGAAAGAAAGAATGAAAGGAAGAAAGAAAGAAAGAAAGAAAGAAAGGATAAAAACAAAGCGAGCAGAAAAAAAATATGACGGCGTCCGTGACGTATGCGTCTCGCGATTCTCGAGGTACGGTATGGGAGAACGCAGGACAAGAATTTCGCTTGCGGAGGCTAGATGGGACAAGTGGAAAGAGTGTCTCGCTTGGTGGTGGAGCTCCCCCTGTTTAAATCATGAGTTCGCGACCCTGAAATATTTCTATCTCGGCTATTAATGAGCCGATTTGAAGAAAAAATTGCGGCAGGAGGCTCCTTGGAGGACACGTAACAAGTTCCAGCGTATAACCAAAAATTTGCTATGGGGCATGGCGAGAGGCCCTTTAAAGCAAAGCGAGTCGCGTGACAGACTTCTTCCTCGTCCTGCGTTCCTACTCTCAACCAACAAATGACGTTTGCTGCCTGACGTAAAGTGTTGGTCGAATACGTTTAGCTAGAAACTTCATACTCAATACAAAAACTGAGCAATAATTTTCCTGCGAAACCATTGAATAACTTTGTACCCATTCGCGTTAAGCTGCAAATACGTACTAGGGTGAATAAGAAAGTATTTGCCCCTATTAGTTATTAGCTAAAATAATGTACACGCAGGTCATTACAAATATGCGCGCTATTAAACGTACCTTACACTATTTTTTCACATAGTTCCCACACCGGTTCAGACTATTTGTCCCATCGCAGCACTAGATTATAAATGCCCCTGTCGTCAGTCAGCGGCGGACGCGGCTTCCTCGAACTTTCTTTGTCATCCATGCCTTCACGGCCCTAACTCACAACGCCACTACCTCACAGTTCTCAAAGCGAGACACTTTTCCCTATACGTGGCTTGCACTGCCCTGTAGATCCTTGCTCCATAGAAAACAAATCACACTTCGCTGCTCGTACGCCGTGGAGGTGTGAAGCACAGCCGCCATCTACAACAATTGACAGCAGCGCGGCGCCATGGAGCAGCCAGCAGGTAAATCCGGTCCAAGAAAGGACCCCCGCTGGGAATGGATATGTTGACTTCGCATTTACAGCCGTAATATGGCTAAAAACAAATGGTAGGGTGGTAGGGAAGAGGGGGGGGAGGTGGCAAGGACTTTCTGATTCACCCTCGTATATCAAATTTGTTTAGAACTATGATATCCGTTTTTGTGTGGAGTTACGGTATTGTAAAGTTGGTACTTCTATTAAGGTCACATAAGCCTTAAGAGGCTTATGGGTCAAAAAATGCATTCTCCATCGTTATCGAAAAACTGACCGTGCGGTGTTACGGCACCAAAATTCAATGTCACCAACATTGATGGTGGCACTCACGACCACTGGTTTGACCCGAACCCACTAACTTTGGTGTTTATTAAGACAAAGCTAACTAAGGCACTCGCACCCACGGCCTTTATTTGGAGGTGAACCCACGACCTTTGGTGGGACCGAAATTCAGTGGCACTAAAATTGATGTTGCCATTATTGGTGGTCGTACCGACGACCATTGGTAGGGGTCGAACCAGCGACCTTTGGTGTTAAGGCGAAGTAAGGCACAATTAGCGCACTCGAACCCACGACCTTTGGTGGGAGAAACCATATAATAGAAAGTAACAACGCATTTGTATGAGAATGTCAAGTTATTTAATCTATGTCTCGTGAGCGCGCCGGCTTTCGCCTTCATCGCGTATGCTAGATTTAGTCAATCTAGCATACGCGATCAAGACTTTGCTTCCTAGAGTCATAAGAATTTACCTTTTTTCTCTCTAGTGGAACAAAGCTCATTCAGATCTGCCCAGGCGTCGTCTCATAAAGGCATTTCTACATTTTACATGTATCTGAACAAGTGGTATCGGAGTTTGCCGCGATCTAAAGCGCTTCGAACGTAGCTTCCATTTGTTCCGTCCCTTCGTTGTTAGTATACTTACTGAGATTTATAGTGTGTTCAATTTATGACCAGCATCGGAGCTAGTCTACGTAGACAGCTAAGGAGACAGGCGAGAAAGCTTTGAGGCCATTTAATCGAACGATTTTCTAGCCGTCTGGAAGACGCACGGAAGGCGCTTCTGCGACGTGACGTCACCTTGCGGCGACAAGAGAAAGTTGAGAGAAGCACTGTCACATATAAGAGGGAAGATAAAATAAAATGGTAAACGAAGAAAGGTTTGAAAAAGACGATGAGGATGGCGTTAAGAATGACGTGGATTAACCGAAGACGAAAGAAGATAAAGAAGAAGTTCTTAGTGAGGTGACAAGAGATGATTGGTGGAGAAGAGAAGAAGAAGTATCCGGTGAGATGGAAAGCGATGATTGGTGGAGTAGAGAAGAAGACGAAGAGAAGGATTACGTGGACTAACAAGAAGGCTAAAAAATGGCGAGGAAGGGCGAGACACTGGGGGGAAGAAGAAAGCAGCGGAGACTCGGCGGGTCAGGGACGGTTCGACCGGAAGAGAGCGACGCCGGCTACTGCTCCGCTGAGCTCGCGTTCTACGGCTTTGCACCGCAGACTTCCTGCCGTTCCTGAGCCCGTTCCGGGGAGTCCACGGGGGACGCTACCACCTGCTACGGCCAGGGATGTCTCTACCGATGTTGCCACTCTTCCGGGTGGTGCCCCAACGCCAACATCATCGGCCACACCTCCACCAGCGCTTGGACCGGGAGCGTGTACGACGCAACCAACGACGCCGCCAGCGACGCCAGCCCTAGAACGTCGAACGCCACTCCAACGCCGGCTACGGGACCCACACCACGCCACATCCGCACCGAACCAGACGTGAGCACCTCTAACAGTAGAACGCTGGTAGCAGTGTTAACGGGCCGTGTGTACTGTTAGTCTTTGTTTCTTGTGTGTTAGTTTGTTAGGTTTGTGTACTGCTGTTCGTGTCGCGTGGGTTGCATTAAATGTGCATCTGTGTGGGTACACCTGTCGCCTAGTCCATTCTTTCGGCCAGAGTGCTCTCCGGAGGAGATCCGCGACAAGCACCCATTATTTCGGTATTTTAGGTATTTGCGCCTGCCAAACAACGAAAACGACGATGTAGCTTACATTAAGGGCATAGGATTGCGTGTCTATGTTTTCTTGTGCACGGACAACCTTCCTGTTTGCTTTCCAAGCGTCCTGCTCAGCCTCCATATTGTTTGGACAGGAAATTAGCATGCCCCATTTTTGACTTCCATGCTGTTTTCGCGAAGCTGTCTACTTTGACGTCTTCGTGAAAAGTGGAACGAGACATAAGATGGCCGCTGTCCGTTTAGCCATCTACTTAGTTCTCCTCAGCGAGTATTGGAATACAGCCCAAATTTCCCACGCGAGTACCAAATATATTTCCGTACAATGATGGCAGACAGAGCAAGATGTAACTCGTCTACGCAAGCCTCTGGAAAGAGCGCCGTGATATCACCGACCGGCGCCATCTTACCGAGGGCGGCGAGGATGGCGGCCGACCAGAACACTTCACCGCAAAGTGCCGGCAGGAAGAGCAAGCAGCCCATGCGGGCGCCGAAGTGCTGCTGGAAAGGGTCCAGCATTGTCTTGTAGCCGGCCTTCCTCATCTTCACCGCGAACAGGTATCCGCCTGCGCAGAGCATAAGGAGCACCTGAAACGTAACACGCTTCTAGCGCCATGTTGATGCTTGTTCTTGCATATGTGTTTCTCGGGAACGCTGTCGTGTTCGAATTTGAACCCTACTATATGCACCGATTCCGCGGAGTAAGCAAATTGAGGTTCTGGATTTCTTTGGCCGTAACTGATCTTTGAGGCATAAAAATCCATACATTTATTCGTATTTACGATGCACTGTGCCACGGTAAATACGCAAGGAAGTGGGGAGCCACCACGTGACTTCCGCCAAGCTTCTTGTTCGAGTATCTACTATGGAAACCACAAAAAGTTTAGGGCCGCGGTGACTGGTCTTTCCCTGCTTCTTTGTATCACCTTGTTGAAGTCGGTAGTGTTGCATGGAAAAGTATTTTTTTATTATTAAAATATGCGACAAGTGCACGTCCCATCGTGTGCGTGCGTGTTAAGTGTTTCTTTATGTGTGTACATGCGCTCGTGATTATATTGTGTGCGTCTGCATTTGTACACATGTGATTTTATGTGAATACCTACAGTAGTGAACAAAAACACATTTTGCATTTGATATTTTGCGAACAACGTACTTGTGTCACTATTCATTCGTCAAGCTTCAAACTGACGTGACGATGAGGTCCCCGATTGCGCCCTACTGCAAACCGAACTACCCGATCAGCTTAACTCACCGATGAGCAGGCTGAGGGCGTATCCGAAGGGAGCCTGGCACCAGGCGAGCCCGCTGATGTAGATCACTTCGGCGGTACCATTGATATAACCGCCTCCAACCCAGGTCGCTGAAGAGACGAGAAAGGCTCAACTGTCATAACCCATTGTATGCCAACACTGCAGGTGTAGGCTCACATTATACCGCATACCACTTTAGAAGCTTATCACCCCGGCACCTCTTTCTCGCGATACAGAAACACGCCATTGAAATTTCAGTTCCACCCGAAGGGCGATGCATTGACAGCGATTCCAAGGGTGGTGCTTTAACGGCTCGGACACTACGCACCACGTGACGCGGGTGCTACGTGTTAGCAAGACGCAGCACGCACGACAACTGCTGCTGGGCAGAATGGAACACCACCATAACGTTAGCCTGACTTTTACTGTCTGTTCCGCTCGGACCAGTGCATGCACACAGCAGGATTCTCCGCAGGAATGCTGTAGTGCACTTATATAGCTGCGCCGGCAGACAAAGTTCATGCCGGCAGTGGTAGGCAAAACGATCTACCATGGCTTGAACCGCTTGAACCGCTTGAAGCGCTTGAATAGAGCATTGATGGCGCGTCCACTTTGTCGTTCTTGCAGCCAAACGCACTCGAGTGCGTTTGGCTGCAAGAACGACAAAGTGGACGCACCATCAACGTTCAGCTCTCGAAACCCCTCTAACCCTCCCCGCGCATGCTTCGAATGAGCCGTCCATAGCCTCGAGCGTCCATTTCTATCGCAAGTGAGCCACTTCAGGGGTGAATATAGGGTGGGCCCCGCGGAACGCGAGTTTAAATTAGCAAATCTTGTCGCTTCCTATATATGACCTGTGTGCAACCAAATAAGACTGTCGCACTTGCAGGCGCTGTGGCCATCTAGATTGGCCAGCGCCTGTTTTGAGAAATCACACTAGCCTATAAGAACCATTTACCTTGTGAATACGCGTCCTGGTAGTAGACAGTGATCACTACGTCTAAGCACAGTAACATAATTTATCGGCTCGTTCCATCGAGTACCATTCGCAGCGCCGCCGTATCCGGCAGTGCCAGCCACAGTTCAATACTTATCCCTACATGCAAATGACAGTCCTTGTTTATAGTACTTATGAGTGGTTGAAGAAAGGAAGACACTTTAATGGGCTTCTGAGGCCAGCTCTGAAAACTAAGACGCTAGCTGAGAGCACCAATTAATGTCACCAGCAAGGCGCCAAGAGTAGAAAAGTCACTGCGCCTTAGCAATTAAGCTAACTATGCATATGCTGTGTCAGGTAAAGCATTTCTAAAAAATTTCGAAGCGATTGCAGAAGTGCGAAGAGCTGTGGAAGTTATACTAATGCTCCCTGGAATCGCCGAGTGGCAGGGAAATTGTTCCTCACTCTTTTGGCCTTCAGTGCATACATGGAATTCTAACGGGAGTTCATCTGTCACTTCTTTTGTAGATTTGACACAATATTTAATGTCATCAGGTTTATGGCACAATGTTAAAAGTTTTTTAAATGCGGCGCCCCCTGGCAGCCCTGCTTTCTTGTGTGTCTGCTGCGCCATGCCTAGCAGGCAATATATAAGGGGCCGCAGTAGTCGCGTTGTGGCAATAAAGATGTGAGTTCGTCACTACTAGGCGTGCTGGCCTGTTTCTTCGGTGGCTGCCTTTCGCGGGCCATACTCATTTGTATCAACTGGCGACGAGGTGACAAAGACTTCTACTGCTGCGCGCACTACGTCCGAGCTTTACTGCTGCTACGATACTGCTACTTCGGATTCTACTTCTGTGATGGATGCTAGGGACTTCGCCGCTGCTGAGACGCATCCTTGTTTGACCGCTACTGCTGCTACCGCGACGATTCCACGTTGCTGCCCATGCTACTTTTGAAGAACCCCTTCTTGTATACTACAGCAACGACTTACACTACGGACTTCAGGCGCTACTACGGAAAGCGTTGATACATCCTTCGACGTATTCCCCGGAATTAGAACGGGTAAGACGCTACCCGGACGCTAACCCTACTTCGAACGCTTCTGCTGCGACGCGTCCACAAACACCAGGTATGCCACGCCTGCTGCGTTTCAAGTGAGTCTACGTTCCCGCACGGTTCGACCACCCGTTCAACATGCCAAATTTCGGCAGTCTCGAGCCATTCGAGGGCGGGGGAAATGACCGGTCCTGCTATGTGGACCGACTGGAAGCATTTTTCGCGGCGAACGATATCGCCGAAGACAAAAAAAAACGTCCGTATTTATCAGTTCTTGCGGACAGAAGACGCATGCGTTGCTTCGCAATTTGGTTAAACCCGACAAGCCGAGTGACAAATCGCTCTAACAGATTCTTTCGGTTCTTCGAAACTACTATTGCAAGAAACCGTCGGCAGTCGTGCAGCGTTTCCGTTACAACTCCCGAGTTCGCGAGGAAGGCGAGTCTATCAGCGAGTTCATTGCAGCGCTGAAAAGCCTCTCTGAGCATTGCAACTTCGGTGCCGAACTAGAAGACATGATACGCGACCGTATTGTATGCGGTGTGAACAACGCAGACATTCAAACAAGATTGCTGGAAAGAGCGGACCTCCTTTTTCAGGATGCCGTGCAGACAGCCCTAGCAATTGAAGCAGCGAAAAGGGACGCCGGGGAGATTGCACCAGCTTACCCTAACGGCTACGAGGCCGTCACCTGCTATCGCTGCGGGGGTGGACACATTGCATCCGAATGCAAGCATGTGAAGACCGTCTGCAATTACTGCCGTAAACGGGGTAATCTGGCGAAAGTCTGCAATACGAAACGAAAGGACAGCCAAGCCCGAAGCAGCAGTCCTCACAAGCAGCGTTCGCCCACTGCACGAAGTTCGCAGGCGTCAAGCAACTGCCTTCGCGTGCACACTGTAAAAGATGAAGATGCCACTGCAGTTTCGCCTTCGGAAGTCTGCGACATGTGGCATATTAACTACGCCGAACCGCCTCCGCCTTTCACCGTCACTTTTGACGTTTGTGGCAAGCCGCTCCGCACGGAAGTGGACACGGGGGCAAGCGTCTCCGTCATTGCCAAGTCGCGGCTCCTACAGCTTCTGCCTTCGGTTAATGTGCAGCCGTCACAAGTGTTTCTGCGAAGCTATTCCGGGGAACTGAATAAAGTCGAAGGCAAGGCTGACATCCTTGCGAAGTTTCATGGAAAGGAGGCAGATCTACCCATTTTTCTGACTGGGGACAATTCACCTACTCTGCTAGGACGCAACTGGATGCGCGAGCTGGGCATCGGCCTCTCCAATGTTGAAGAAAATATACATGCACTTTCTGACAACAAATACCTAGTCCAAGACTTCGCAGAGGTGTTCGAAGAAGGTCTTGGTACGTACAAAGGTGCTGAAGCGTCATTACATGTTCCTTCAGATGCCCCACTTCGGTTCTTCAAGCCACGCATTCTGCCATATGCCTTAACAGATGGAGTCACTCAAGAAATACAACGATTAAGAAGAGATGGCATCCTTGCTCTAGTGAAAACATCCAGGTAGGCTGCACCTATTGTTCCTGTGGTAAAAAAGGATGGGGGCATTAGAATCTCTGGAGACTTTAGTGTCACCATCAACCCAGTAGCGACAGTGGACAAATATCCAATTCCAAGGATTGAGGACCTGTGGACTGTCCTTGCATGGGGTGAGAAATTCACCAAATTGGGTTTGCGCAACGCGTATCAGCAAGTAGCTCTTGATGAGGCCTCCGGAGAGTACGTCACAATTTCGACACACATGGGGTTGTTTCAGTACACCCGCTTGAATTTTGGAGTCTCGTCAGCTCCTGCTATATTTCAACGTGAGATGGAGAACTTTCTGAGAGGACTACCACATGTGGCCGTCTATTTCGACGACATTCTTTTCACAGGTGCTAATGATGCTGAGCATTTCAACAACCTTCGTGCTGTGCTTCGCAAGCTTCAAGAATCTGGCCTCAAAGTGAAACTCGAAAAGTGTCATTTCTTCGTGCCACAAGTAGAGTATCTTGGGCACATCATCAGCAAGGAAGGCCTTTCCCCGAACATCGACAAGGTGGCTGCCATTCTGCATGCTCCTGTGCCAAAAGACGTCAAAGAACTTCAGAGTTTCTTGGTACTTGTCAGTTTTTATTGACGTTTTTCGCCTAATCTTTCTGCACTTTCTCCCCTACACTCTCTTCTTTGTGGCGGAAAGAAATGGGAGTGGGGGCAGGACCAGCAAGATGCATTCACAGCCTGCAAACACCTGGTGGCCTCAGCTCCAGTTCTCGTACATTTCCGCCCTGACACGCCTGTGTGCCTCAGCTGTGACGCATCACCTTATGGCATAGGTGCAGTTCTGGCCCACAAAGATGCTGATGGCCGAGAACATCCCATTGCTCTTGCCTCACGGAGCTTGTCAAAAGCAGAACGAAATTACAGTCAACTCGACAGGGAGGCCCTGGCACTAGTGTTTGGTGTAGAGCGGTTCCACCAGAACTTGTGGGACATACCGTTTGAAGCATACACCGACCACAAGCCACTTCTCCGACTGCTGGGTGCCAACAAGCCTGTCCCTGTGCAAGCATCACCAAGATTGGTCCGGTGGGCTCTCAAGCTATCTGCGTACAAGTACCCACTTGTATACAAGCCTGAAAGAGAGCTTTGTCCTGCTGATACTCTTAGCAGACTGCCACTACCTAACGACAGCACCACACTGCCTGCCCCTGCCGAGGTTTTCATGTTGTAGGAGGCCTATCCGCGACTTCTTTCACCTGCTGTGGTGGCACGAGCCACCAGGAACGATCCAGTTCTGGGTCACGTTCTGCATTCTGTATTGAAAGGAGAGAGCCTTCTAGCTGGACCAGAGTGGAACCCTTTCAGCACAAGAAGCTCAGAACTCAGTCTCCATGAAGGCTGCCTACTATGGGGGACACGAGTAGTAATTCCCAAAGCACTGCAGGCCCAAGTTCTTGGAGTACTTCACCGCAGTCACCCTGGTATTGAAAAAAGCAAAATGATTGCCAGGAGCCATGTCTGGTGGTTAGGCATGGACAATGACATTGCCAACAGTGTGAAAAGTTGCGCTACGTGCCAGGCTCAACAACGGGCTGCGCAGCCGCTCCCACGGATGCCATGGCCGTTTCCGCACCGACCCTGGTCACGGCTCCACATTGATTTCGGGGGACCATTTCTAGGACACACGTTCCTAGTCAACGTGGATGCTTTCTCGAAGTGGATAGAAGTTTTTCCTGTGTCATCCACATCTGCAGAAGCTACCATTTCTGCCCGGAGAATTGCATTCGCTCAGCATGGCCTCCCTGATGTAATAGTTTCTGACAATGGCCCTGCGTTTACCAGTGCACAGTACCTTGAGTTCTTAACTCGAAACGGAAAACGCCGCATGCTTGTAGCGCCGTATCACCCCGCTTCCAACGGTGCAGCAGAACGAGTGGTAAAGACTGTAAAGAACAAACTCAAGAACTCTGGCGACTTCAAGACACAGATTTCCAGGTTTTTATTTCATCATCGGACTACCCCACATGAAGTAACTGGTCGGCCTCCATGTGAGCTCCTAATGGGGAGAATGTTCAAAACTCCTCTGGATGTCCTGCAGCCTAGCCTACAAGCATCGGTGCTATCTAAACTGAAACAGAAGTTGAATGCTTACAGAGGGTCACGGCAGGCTCCATTACTCCAACCAGGAGATCAAGTGTATGCGAGAAACTTCCGCACAGGTGCACCATGGGCACCTGGCAGTGTTTCAGACGTCAATACACCGTCGGCCCAGGTTCTTTATCAAGACGTTTCGACATGGTGCCGACACAATGACCACTTGCGCCTTGCGCAGACAGCGCCACTTCGTCCTGCTGGAGCCAAGTGTTTCTCCTCAACTGGGGCAACCGCCCACCCATTCTCCAGCTGTCCCGGTGTGTTTCATGAGAGAGAACCAGCCATACATCTCCAAGCTGCACCCGACGTGCTACGTGAGGAACAGTCGCCGGGTAGCGTATCTGGAAGTAACTGTGCCGTGGACAACCCTGTCATGGCTGCACCTTGCACTCCACGGTAGCGCCGTAGCACAAGAACTCGAAAACCAGTGGTCAAGTACTCCCCGCAGCATATATCTTAAGAGGGGAGGAGTGACACAATGTTAAAAGTTTCTTAAATGCAGCGATCCCTGGCAGCCGTGCTTTTTTGTGTTGCTGCTGCGCCATGCCTAGCAGGCAATATATAAGGGGCCGCAGTAGTCGCGTTTTGGCAATAAAGATGTGAGTTCGTCACTACTAGGCGTGCTGGCCTGTTTCTTCGGTGGCTGCGTTTCGCGGGCCGTACTCAATTGTATCAGTTTACTTTCACGGTACCATGCGCTCTGAAATTGCCCCTGTGAAGAACTGACCTCGCAGCCGTTTCATTGCGATTTAGAACATTATGATATCATATGTCTCTTCAAGCATATCAAACAATCGCAATGTTGCTATAGACGACATGGTTCCTTTTAGGCGACAAAGAAAAGGTAAGCGTATGAGCAAAACTACCATCACTAATCCGAGCGCCCAGGCCAGGACTCATTTCTTAACACCGCCGCCAGGTGTGACATATCTGCTCGTTCGTTCTTAACGTTAGGGGTGCAATATTATATTGGTCCGGGAAGCGGGCCGTTCAAGTCGTGTGATTGGTCAGAATAGCGCTTTTGCTGACCAGACATGTGAGGGCAAGTGAAAGGTTCATTCTCCGAATGGTTAGAAGATTGCGCCCCTGGGGTATGTCTACCTAGTGGACATGTCCTTTTTTTTTTCGCTGCTGAAGTGCTGATTGGCTGGGGGTGCCTGTCTCCTTCTGACGCATACCCCAGGCCAGCCAATCAGAACTTCAGCGCTCGCACAGGTCACGTCATTGAAGTTCTAGCACGGTTTCGCTATAGAGAAGCACTTTGTTGGGAAGCGTTTTCAGAAACACACACTTCTTGGCGCCTCCTTAAAGTAGTTCTTGACGCGTACCTCGAACAATTAACGTAATTATAGACTTGGGGCTCTTGCGCGTGTGCCGTACGCACCAGCAGACGGAGACACTGAAATCGACGCACGATCAAAATTTACTGGCATATCAGCGGCGCTTACCGGTCATAGTAAAGACGCCGATGAACAGCCCAATGTTTCTGCCGGCGAGCATGATGTCGGATTCTTCGCCCATGCTCATTGATAAAGTGCTTCGACGCGGTGCATCGTTCTTGCGGCCGGCCCAGATGCCCACCACCAGGATGATGAAGTAGAAGAATACGATGGCCACCAGGCCCGGTATGTTGATCGCCATCTCGCTTCGGTTTCGCGTCGACCAACAGTCTCTCGGGGACAGGCAGGGGCACCGGCGGAGGAGCGGCTGAGTGCGTGACCTGCGAGCTCGACGGTCAAAAATAATGGCGGACGCTTGTCTTGTCTTGTGTCCCAGAAATTGGCGCGTACCCACTATGGGGGATTGGCCAAGAGGCAGGCGGTTTTCCGTATGGTTAGAAGTAGAGAGAAACTAGATTTGTATAGTGGAGCGTTGGACGATAGTACTGTAATTTAGAAGTGTAATTAAATATTGTTAGGAATTCCGATAAAATAAGTAAACGTAAAGAAATGAAATAACATAAATTATGGATGATTTTAGAAATTCAGAAAGGTACTCTTTTTGAGTCTCTAGTAAAATTGCATACTGCCAGAAAAGCATCCCTGTGGCTGGATCCCAGTGAAGTCGCCCCAAAAGAAAGAATGGTTGGCGAGGTTAGCGAGAGGCCAAGTTTGCGCTCTGCTCCTCGCCGTCGTCTTCGTCCGCTAGCGTGCTTTAGTGCAGACCTCCTGCCTCGCGTGACGTCTTGTCCTCTTCGCGCTTGAGTCAGCTTCAAGCGCAGCGCATTCCCACTAGACATGAAAAGCAAAAAATAATTTCCTCGCCAAACTCTTAAAACACTACATTGTGGTACGTTTTCCTTTGGTATTATGAAACGTTTCCATCAGTATTTCTTCTTTTTAGACTTGAGTAATTATACTTCTAAGCCTACTTAATTCTTCGTCGCTCCCAATACTGAGCGTAAGCATTATACGAGCGCGAAACAGATTGTTTTTGCCCTTATTTTTTTAGCCATATTACGATTGTAAATGCGAAGTCAACATATATCCATTCCCAGCGGTGGACCTTTCTTGGGCCGGGCACGCCTTATCTGCCGGTAGTGCCGCGGCACGGCGCTGCTGTCAGTTGTTGAAGTGCGGAAATGCGGTTTTGTTTGAAATCAGGGGTACAATCAGGACTCCATGTGAACCAAAGGTCAGTGGGTCGTCTCGCATTGGGCGCTCACGCGAAGACTACAAAGAAGTTGTGCAGGGTGATATGGGCTGGACAACTTTTGAAGTGAGGGAAGCTCGCAGTAAAATTGAATATGAAGAACGACTGAGGAATATGGAAGACAGTAAATGGGTTCCGAGAGTGTTGAGGTATCTGTACAGGAAAAACATTGATTCACAGTGGAGGAAAAGAACTAGAAAGCTTACCAGCAAGTATACGGCCTGTAGGGTGGGCAACACAGCAACAAAGAACATCAAGCGGAAGGTCAGAGAGGCCGAAATAATCTCATGGGTGGCGGGAATGGAAAATAGGCCTGCCATGAGTAACTACTTAAGAGGAAAAAACAAAATGAGGAAAGAAACAATTCATGATAACTCGAAGGGAAGCCCATTACTTTTCGAAGCCCGATCACGAAGCCTTAGCACGCGCAGCTGTAAACCGAGATACGTGAATGAAGAAGAAGTATGTGCTTGCTGCGCTAAAGCTAGAGAAACGATGGAGCATGTTTTATCAGAATGTGGAGATAGCTGCCCAGTGGTCGATTTAGGCACCAGTGGACTCCTTGAAGCCCTTGGCTTCAGCGAGAGCAGGGAGAAAGTAGACATGTCCGCAATAGAGATCAGTAAGAGGCGATTGAAAAATTGGTGGAAGTAGGGAAAGGACAAAAAACGGAGACGTACAAATACAAAGTTCAAAACAGGGGTCAGAAAATTTGGTTATGGGAATTCATCATGCGTGTTTTATTTGTTTTTCTTACTTAACCTAAGTAGTAGATTAGGCAGTACAATAGCAAGAGCTTGGTTGCGCAACCCACCACCCCGTTCCAAAGGGTACCCTCATAGCATCCACGCAACATCCATCCATCGATGATGGCGGTTGTGCTTCACACGTCCACGGCGTACGAGCAACGAAGTGTGATGAGTTTTCTGTGGAGCAAGGGACGAACGTCCGTCGAAATCCACAGGGAAATGCAGCCCACGTATGGATAAAGTGTCTCGCTTCGAGAAGACTGAGGTGTTGCGAGTTCGCAAAAGACCGTGAAAACTTCTGTGACAACGAGCATTCGGGGAGGCCGCGTGCGTCGCTGACTGACGACAAGGGCTTCTCAAATTTACTGCTGGGAATAGACCGTTGTGGGGAATATGTGGAAAAATAGTGTAAGGTATCCAGAATAGAACGTATATTTGTAATTGCCTGTAAGTATACCTTATTTTGCAGCTAAAAAAATAGGGGCGAAGACTTTCTGATTCGCCCTCGTATAAAAGACCGACCAACCGACCGACATAACAGTACGTCCATATCTCTTCCCCAGTTACCAGTTTGTTTAGAAAATCGGACTATCATTTTCTAAAAATGTCCTGAACAGCCGCCGTTGTGTCTACGCATTTGCTCTTTTGCTCAATTGTCAAAAGTATTGGGATCCACTTTGCTGCAACATTTTTTTCAGTCCTAAGTCGTCATGGTTAAAAGCACCAACTCAAGTGGTATTCCCAGACATCGCAATACTTTTGACTGATTTTCGGTCTTCCACTCGTTTTTACTTTCAACACCGAAATTGCTGATCTTAACATCGACAATGCAACGTTTATTGGCACCACATGAAGGACCATAGCGGCACAAATTCCGGGACATTTTATCATGTATCTGCTTGGCGAAACAGGAACTTGATTATTGTCTTATGCTGTTCAGCACATTTATGGACATGCTGCCATGTTCAATTTGGAGCTAATGAGAAAATAATGAGCCGAAAATATAGGCAGCTAATTTTTGCACATTCAATATAGTTTAATTAGCCGATACACCGTGCTATCTAGCTCAATATTTTTTCTGGGTGAGTCTCAATACTTATCAGGATCCCCTCGTAGTTGTGTACGTGTACTAAACGTAGCTTCAGCCTCAAGTCAACAGTGCCATGTGATCTACAACCCTTATTTACTTTGTATTCTGAAGGATTCAGAAGAGGGGACGTGCAAAGAACATGCACTTTTAAAGTTAATCTCCTGCAAAACATCCTTTTCAAGTGGCGTAAGTGTAATTAATCTTAAGCATTTTTACAACTTTACATTTACAAAATAGTACTTAAATTCTGGGATGTTACGTGCCAAAATGACGATGTCATTCTGTGGCACGGCGTGTGTGGAGGACTCCGGATTAATTTTGACCACTTGTGGTTCTTTAATGTGCCCTAAAATCTAAGTACACGAGCGTTTTGGCATTTGCGTCGAGCGAAATGCGGCCGCCGAGGCCAGGATCGTACTCACGACCTCATGTTGAGCAGTGCAGAGCGATAAGCATTAAGCCATAAAGGTGTTCTGTGACTATATAAGCTACGGTGGCTGTTTCCCCACAACTAGAGGTGTGCGCCGAGACGTGGGCGCGCCGCCGTGATCGATGTGCCATTTATATAGAGATACAGGTCTCTTTTCTTAAATGTAAATGTAACTTTATTTGAGATTTAGTGTTGTGCTGTTTAATTCTTTTCCTTGTCTCAGGTATAGAATCATGTCAAGTAGGGGAGCAGTGAAGTAACACAAAAGAAACAATGCCAACCCTGCTGTCGGTGCGTCTGCAATACGTGTCGTCATCAGTCAACGTGGGATTCCGAAACTTCTCCTTCAAAAGCGCAACATGGCGCAGCGAGCAGAAACATGTAGTGGTTTCGGAACGTCGGAAACACGGCTCGAGGGTCGCGGGAACTGTGGTTGCAGGTAGAATCGGCGATATGTCTCAAAAGGGCATCAACGCGAGAGATGCACCTTGTAGCGAGATATAGAGATTTCTGGCCGCGATGTGTTTAAGATTAAGGTTGGACGTTTTTGCATCGTTGCGTTGCATTCGAAGGTGTTTTTTCTATGTCTACATGTAAAAAAATATTTCTGCATGTCTGCTGCATCGTGCTGTTCCTTTGCAACATTCATGAGAAATCGAACGCAATTGACATCGATAGCTGCAATGAACAGGAAAACAGTTTCGACGTGTAGGTTAAAACAAAATCGTTTATTTGCTCCAGGAAATAATTGTGCAACCGAGCAGTGCCTGCGTTTCTACTAATCCGCATTTCTTTCATTTAACCTGGTAATGACGAGTTAACAAATTGAGCAAATTTGTTTTCTACGCGGCGTCATAACATTTCTCAGCTGAAAAAATGTTTCAACCACAGCAAGAAAGAAGTTATTTCCGTTATTATTTCAGGAAAAAAGGACATTTAAGAAATTAGTGATTTCACTTATTGTGAGTCGGAAATGCTCGTTATAACATACGCCGATTGGATGACAACTTAAAGGCTGAAACTAGCAGCATTTCGTTATAAGAGAGGTCTCTTTCTTTTCTTTAATAACGCACATTATAATAATACTATTGAGAAGAGGTTTATTGGCGGCTCCCAAGGCAAAAGCGCGGCGACCGGGAACGGCGAGACAGCCCGAAGCACTGTCCAAAAAAGGCGACAGTAATCAACAGCGCGAGCGGGGCCGAGCCGCGCGTTGGCGATGTGTCTGTGCCGCGAGGCGCGTCTTCTTCTTCACAATCTCCCCCCGGACAAAAAGAGCCATCCTGGCGCCTTAAGAATCAGGAGGCAGAGGGTCGTGGTAGGGCTTGAGATGCGAGACGTGGACAATGTCACGTCCACGCCGGCGCAAGTCTTCAGGTGGTGACAGTGGCTCGATTAGAAAATTCACCGGAGATGTTTGCTCCAAGACTCGGTAAGGCACTTCGAATTTTGGGACGAGTTTCGAGGAAAGCCCGGAGTCTGGAAAGGCACAGACAACCACACAAGAACGCCTGGAGCGTAGGTGGTGTTCGGAAGCGTGTCGGTGCGGGTTTCTTTCTGGCGCTGCTGTTGCTCGGCCGTAAAAGAGCGCGCTAGCTGGCGGCATTCTTCGGCCTGTCGGGCGACGTCGGACACAGATAGACACTCGGAGGCGTCAGAACGGTAAGGAAGGAGCGTGTCGATGTTATGCGTAGGCTGGCGGCCATACAGGAGGAAGAAAGGTGAAAATCCCGTAGTGGCCTGGATCGCAGTGTTGTACGCGAACGTGATGAATGGAAGGATGCGGTCCCAGTTACCATGATCAGATGCCACGTACATCGACAGCATGTCACCAAGTGTGCGGTTAAATCGCTGTGTGAGTCCGTTAGTCTGGGGATGGTATGCCGTGCTTGTCCGATGAATAATACGGCATTCCGAGAGCAAACTTTTGACGACTTCGGAGAGGAAGGCGCGACCTCAATCGCTGAAGAGTTCTCGAGGTGCGCCGTGTCGAAGCACGAAGCGATGTAGAACGAAAAAGGCTACATCCCGTGCCGTAGCACTTGGTAAAGCAGCAGTTTCGGCGTAGCGTGTCAAGTGGTCAACAGCAACTACGATCCACCGATTGCCGTCTGGAGTCATAGGAAGCGGGCCGTATAGGTCGATGCCGACGCGATCGAAGGGTGTGGTAGGGCACGGGAGCGGCTGCAAGGCACCAGACGGGCGTAAAGGCGGCGATTTGCGGCGTTGACAGTCAAGACAGCACCGAACAAACTTTTGTACAAAATTGTACATGCCGCGCCAGTAGTAGCGGTGGCGAATTCGTTCGTACGTCTTGAAGACTCCGGCGTGGCCACACTGTGGATCGTTGTGGAAAGCGGCACATATTTGTGACCTTAAGCTGCGGGGAATCACCAGAAGCCACCGACGGCCTGCAGGAGAGTAATTGCGTCGGTGGAGCAGCTGGTCACGAATGGCAAAATGAACTGCTTGGCGTCGGAGGGTTCGGGATACAGGGATAGTCGATGATCCAGAAAGATAGTCGAAAAGAGAAGCGATCCACGGGTCACGACGTTGTGCGGTGGCAAAGGAGTCCATGTCGAGAGATGAGATGGAGTGTGCGGAAGATGTTCCGCAGGCCGAGTCTGGAGGTAAAGGTGAACGAGACAGGGCGTCGGCGTCGGAGTGTCTTCGCCCACTGCGGTAGACGACGCGAATATCGTACTCCTGGATGCGTAATGCCCAACGGGCTAGGCGGCCAGTGGGATCTTTCAAGTTGGCAAGCCAACAAAGCGCGTGGTGATCTGTGACCAAGTCGAATGGGCGCCCGTACAGGTATGCTCGGAACTTGCCAAGTGCCCATACTAAGGCCAAGCACTCTTTTTCGGTCACGCTGTTACTGGCCTCAGGCTTCGTCAGCGTGCGACTCGCATAGGCGACTACGTATTCGGGGTAGCCTGGCTTTCGTTGGGCGAGGACGGCGCCGAGACCGACCCCGCTGGCATCTGTGTGTACCTCAGTTGCAGCCGACGGGTCGAAATGGCGAAGAATAGGTGGGGAGGTGAGAAGACGACGCAGCGAGCGAAGGCGGAGTCACATGCAGGGTACCAGGAGGAGAGGGTGGTGTCACCGCGCAGAAGCTGAGTCAATGGCGCCATGATCGATGCGAAATTCCGACCAAAGCGCCGGAAATATGAGCATAGGCCCACAAAGCTCCGAAGTTCTTTGATGGTCTGAGGCTTCGGAAACTCAGCGACAGCTCGAAGTTTTGCAGGATCGGGTAGAACGCCGTGCTTGGACACAACGTGGCCTAAAATGGTGAGCTCTCGCGCGGCGAAGCGGCACTTCTTGAGGTTGAGTTGGAGGCCAGCGTTCGTTAGACAGGTCAAAACAAGTCTGAGGCGGAGCAGGTGAGTCGGAAAATCAGGCGAGAAAACCACGACATCGTCGAGGTAACACAGACATATGGACCACTTGAGGCCACGCAGCGTGTTGTCTATGAGTCGTTCAAAGGTGGCAGGGGCGTTACAAAGCCCGAACGGCATTACGTTAAATTCATATATGCCGTCAGGCGTAATGAATGCGGTTTTCTGGCGATCGGCTGCAGCCATCGGTACCTGCCAGTACCCCGAACGCAAGTCAAGGGACGAGAAGAATTCTGCTCCCTGAAGACTGTCGAGGGCGTCGTCGATGCGCGGCAAAGGATAGACGTCTTTGCGCGTTACCTTATTTAACCGACGGTAGTCGACGCAAAAGCGAATAGACCCGTCCTTCTTGCGAACTAGAACGACAGGCGATGCCCAGGGACTGTGCGAAGGTTGAATAACGTCACGGCGCAGCATATCTTCGACGTGGGTGGTAATGACACGACACTCTCCGGCCGAGACGCGGTAGGGTCGTTGACGTAACGGCTGATGTGAACCGGTGTCAATGTAGTGCTGCACCTCCGACGTGCGGCCCAAGTGAGGTTGTGAAACGTCGAGTGAACTTCTAAAGTGGTGCAGGAGATCAAGAAGGTCGGCGCGTTCGGCAGGTGTGAGGGTATCGGCGATGGCACTCGAGAAAGCATCCTTGGACGTCTCTTCAAGCGCGGAAATCGAAGGCGACTGGCCGGAGTCGACATCAAAAGAGTCTCCGGGGACGTCAACCAAAGACGAAGAGTCGAGGAGTTCCACGATGCCAAGGCATTCACCAACGAGCAATGTAATAGGCGCACAGAGGGGATTGCAAAAGTATATATTGCTACAGCCGCCAGCCAGGTCAAGTGTTGCGAAGGGTAGTCGGAGAGATTTACGGCTCATGAAGACGTCGGAAGGTGTGAAGAGGACCGTTGCATCAGTGATGGCATCGCAAGAGACGGGTACGAGAGCGAAGGAGCCAGGTGGAATATCTGTGTCCTCGCGCACGGTAAGTTTAGAAGGGCGGTCAAAATCTTCGTGCAAGGGTGCGTCACAAGGGGAAAATTCAACTTCGGCGCGTGCGCAGTCGATCACGGCTTTATGACGGGATAAGAAGTCCCATCCGAGGATAACGTCATGCGAGCAGGTGGGAAGAACAATGCACTCGACTATGTAAACAATGCCGTGAATAAGCACACGTACAGTACAGGCTGCGTGCGGAGTGACGTGCTGAGCGCTTGCCGTACGAAGCGACAGTCCAGAAAGCGGCGTGGTCACCTTGCGCAGCGAACGGCACAGTTTGGCGGCTATCACAGAAACAGCTGCGCCGGTATCCACAAGAGTGAATGCAGGAACACCTTCTACACTAATTTCGACCACGTTAGCAGGACAGGCGCGAGGACTTAGGCAGTTCGAATGGGGCGCAGTTCTTGCCTCGTGAACTGCGACGTTCAGTTTTCCTGGTCAGGTGGTGCGGGTCGCCGACGCATTGGGGAGAGCGAGCGTCCGCGAGGGGATGGCGAGCGACGCGAAGGAAATTCTGGAAGGTCAGCACGAGCATACGGTTGGTGGGAAGGAGTGGCGTATCGGCGAAAGGGCTGGCTGCCGTGCTGGAAGGGCCGAGAGGCGTCGCCGAACGCTTTAGGCCGACGTCGGTAATATCGGGCGACGTGTCCAGGAGTGCAGTAAGAATAGCAGATGGGACGATTATCAGGCGTCCTCCAAGGATTAGCTCTCGGTGCAGTCCAAGATGCAGCATGGGCTTCCGGTGGCACCGGTTGGGAATGGGTCGCGAAAGACGCAGGCGGAGGCCTGCGTACTGCCTGCGCGTACGTAAGAGGCGCAGCCACAGGCAGGACTGGCTGCGCAGAGGTGGGAGGAGTCGCGACAGGCTGCACTGCCAGAGCAGAGTTGAGATTCGTGGCTGCAGGCGGCTGATGGTGTGCGGAAGGGACAACTTGAGCGACCTCTTCGGAGATGAGAGTGCGGAGCGTGTTTGGAAGACGGGAGGTGGGCTCCTGAGTGAAGGGGACTAAAGAAAGTTGGCGGGCAACTTCCTCACGCACGAAGTCCTTGACCCGTGGAAGTAATGAGCATGAGTCGTACATGCTGTCAAGGCTTGCCACCAAGTCGTCGCTGCCCAGAGCACGCCGAGTCGAAGCGCGTTGCTTCCGTAACTCATCATAACTTTGGCATAGGCTGACGACTTCGGACACAGTGCGCGGATTCCTGGCTAGAAGCATCTGGAAAGCGTCGTCATCGATGCCCTTCAGTATATGGTGAATTCGCTCAGCTTCGGGCATTGCCGCGTTGACTCGTTTACACAGGTCCACGACGTCTTCAATGTAGCTCGTGAATGTTTCTGCCGTCTGCTGTGCTCGGGCGCGCAAGCGTTGTTCAGCGCGCAGTTTGCGAACAGCGGGTCGGCCGAACACTTCTGTAAAGGTTGTCTTGAAGATTGACCATGTGGGCAAGTCACTTTCGTGGTTGTGAAACCAGAGTTGGGCAACACCAGCCAGATAAAAGATGACGTGGGTTAACTTCGCTGGATCATCCCACTTGTTGTGCGCGCTCACCCGTTCATATGACGCCAACCAGTCTTCTACGTCTTCGTCGTCTGCACCGCTGAAGATCTTGGGGTCGCGTTGTCGTGCAACGCCGGTGCAAGTGACGGACTGTGGCGTCGGCGCCGTTTGGGATGAGCTGTCGGTCATGGCGGGCGATAGCGTTCTTGATCGCAGCTCCAGGGTTACAAGCGACGGGGTTTGAGTCCCAGCACCTCCACCAATTGAGAAGAGGTTTATTGGCGGCTCCCAAGGCAAAAGCGCGGCGACCGGGAACGGCGAGACAGCCCGAAGCACTGTCCAAAAAAGGCGACAGTAATCAACAGCGCGAGCGGGACCGAGCCGCGCGTTGGCGATCTGTCTGTGCCGCGAGGCGCGTCTTCTTCTTCACACTATCTTATTCAGAACATGAGAAAGCAAGGTTAACATATCTAAAGAGTCACGTACGTTAATTGGTGCTGGCTAAGCAATTCTAGCCAAATTCACCGACTCTTTGCTCAATGGAAAAACTACCGCATAAGAACTGAAACATAGCAAAAAAGAAAACAATTGCCACTACGAAGGAAAAAAGAAGCAAGGTTCAGCATGCATAATCGTGGTAGAAGAAACATAAACCCAGAACATGCATGCCTTCAAATATGTGCTCATTTTAATTTTTTTTATGTCGGCTGAAAAGCAAAAGATTTACTAAAGGTTTTGTACTTTTCTCACTTTCAATACCTCTGTATTCGGTCTTCTCAGCCCCGAAATCCCTTGAAAAGCCCCGAACTTCAACCTGTTTAGCAAAGAAGGATGTAGCGAAAGAGCTATTTAAATTTGTGGTTCCGGTTTGTATACGCTGCCGGTGCTGCCAACGCAAAAAGTCACAGTTTCGCCTGGAAGGCGAAGCATCGATTGCGATAGCAAATCAGTGGGCAGCTGTACGAAGTAAGGATGGTAGTTTTATCGGTCGTACAAACATGTAAACATATAGGCGCACTAGATAAATTAACAAGCATGTTGTCACGCGCGCATAAGCCAACGTGAACACGTCTCATTCGATGACAGTGGAAACTCGCCGTCAAAACGCTGGAGTGAGGAATCGCGGCAGCAGCCGCGAGCGAATTGACCTTCGTACAGTCGCTCGCATCAACGCGAAGTATGCCGCGAAAACACAGCGCAGCACGGACTCTGACCGCGTCGCAGATGGTTTTCAAAAAGCCTTTCAAAAAACAGCGCCCAGGGAGGGCGCGCGCAGTAGCCCGGACCTAAGACACGTGTGCATCTGCCGGTTTCCCTTGTGACTCGACTAAAGCATTCAACTTACAATCAATGTTGCCACTACTTGTGCCATGGGTCATGGCACATACCAACAAGTTGCCAAAAAAGCGGGAGAACCACAGTTTCTAACATTCTTATCTCGTGCTTGGTTTGGCATCTTGAGACACTGTTACATTGCATCGCTTTCGGGATAGGCCTTATTAGTAATGAAACAGGTTCTAACGCTTCTTTGCCGTAGTAAGGAAGATCACTCGTGTCATTTGCAACATAATGGTGTCGTTGCCGCCTTCTTGCTCCTGTTGTGATGCACAAGCTTGAGTCACACACGAATGCTTGACGTACACGCAATTTGTAGGCTGTACAGGGGACGCAGTCGCATGGCGTACGACGTGAAGCGTCTTGTGCATGGTACTTTGGGTGCATCGACACTAGGGTACAACAACGACGTAAGCAAATGCGCAAGTATTATTTATTCATGCATTACAAAGCTTACATGCTTAACTTACAATACAGATAGTTGGGGTCCTATGGTCTAATCTTGCAATCGTGCTCACTCCCTATGCTTAGCGGGCCCGCAGTGGTCATATGTTGTGGGAGCAAATTCGCATCCATCCGTCTTGCTGTTCCGAGTCTCATCACGTAATTTCTCCCTGCATGTCGAACGTGGTGACACCATAGCCGAGCAACAGTCGTATTTCAACAGAAAATTGCACAGTTGTAAGCCCCATATGTCGTGGTGAGAACAGGTTTGGGTTTGATGGACGACATACATATGCTATACTATGGTTGAGCGAGCGCTAGCTCCCAAACACGAGCACTCCCACTAGGATCGACAAATTTACTGCTGGGCTATGCCTCTCTGAATGCCGAGCGAGAAAGTAAATTTAACTCCGATTGCATCATGAGTGGAACGACAACGGTGCCTTCTGTGCATGCGACCCATGCATGATCGAGCAATGGCTTCTTTCCTCTACCCAAATATACAAAGTAAGGCACACATGTAGTTCGGCTGCGAATAGATAAGCGATGATAGCATAACATGTTTTCATTACATGTACAATTAAACAAGCTTCACCCTGTATGCTGAACGAAGGGAAAGGCGTTTGAGGTGAAAATTACACAGACTCTACGCACTTTGGAAATCGATGTTACGTAAAGCATTTCCAGGTAGCTTGTTATGTAGCATTGTTGGGGGTTCTGCAAAAACGTTACAAGCTTGACTAACGTGTTCGTGTAAGGCGAGTAATATGTGCTTGTGTGCATGTGCGTGAATACCGCAGCAAGACGACGGTATGACGACCTTGGCATGACAAATGAACTTTTTGTTCTCTGAAACAGAAACGCCAGACAGAAATAAGTTTAAGTTTCCACGTAGACTGCGAACCTCTGACCCACTCAACCTTCTTGATGCACGCCCGAGCGTGTGAGTAACGTGTAAGCCATACACAGCTGGTCCATAATCCACACTTTGGCGGAGTGCACTAAAGCTGCCTGTGCCTGCAATGTCTTGGACCATGCTTCATTGGGTGCACGCTTGGCATAAAGATATTGACTTCGGAGAATCAGGGCGATACAGAGATGGTGCCGTGCGATCCCTTGAAAAGCTAAAATATGAGATCACACCAGTAGTGCGCTGTGAAGAACTAGAATCAGTGAATTCTTAGGCAGAAAGAGTACTAGTTTTTCAACTAGTTTAAATAAAAAAATAAAGTACAGCTGAAAGTTCAGCGTCCGTCCGTGTCTAACGCCTTTTCCTCGTGTGCGCGTCCTTTGTGTTTCGCTGGTACCCCCTTTTTCAAGTACAACTAGTTATGGCCTAACTACATCAGTGAGCCAATGTTATTTTCCAATTGAAGGCGCATGAGCAAAAAAAGAGTTGAACCTATACCCGGACGTTTACATTTAGCAAGCTTTAAAAAAAATAGGCTGTCCAAACTTAGGCGACGTTAATGGCAGGGTGGGCTAAAGACACAGAAAGCGTTCAGAATTACTTGACCCAAGCAGAATTCAGATTATGACCATCACAGCGTCGCTGACGCTACAATAAAGAGCTTTGGTTTAGGTGATCCAAGTGGCTTCTGTATAACCACGGAAGGGGTGTGTATAAGAAAGAAGCTGAACAGTGATCCAGTTGTGCTATACTCGTGGACAACTTTTCTTGGCTATGAAGCGAAAGCTAAGGGGGTGGAGCTTCTGCACATGGCTGAATTCGCACACAATGTAGTACGAGCACGCTCGGCACTGGCTTCGGTAACGTTGCACAAGCACTTTAGTGAAGGCAAATACAATTAAATTGGATTGAATCAATGTTTATTCACATCTAATATGTACCAAGTTTTGAACAGGAGCTGCGAAGGGGCTGTATGGCGTCGGTTAGGAATTCAATGTGCAACCGATGCTGGCGTCGGAAGAGTCAGCTCGCTCACTCATTTGTACATGCCGATGGCTGCGATTTACAGCGCAGACGCTGGAAAAACTTTTTATGTGTTTCAGCACTCTTTTGTTGCTAAAGTTGGTCAATAGCCTGTCAGGGGAGTGTTCGTTGCTTAATTAAGCGACGAACACTCACCGGGAAACACAATATCATTTTGCATTTTATTATTGTGCAAAACGTGAGACGGTCTCAGGTGTGCAAAAACTTGAAAGAGCAAACTAAAAATACAATAAATTCCAAATGCTGACTGGTGAATGTTACGTATTGTTTAAAATTAGGTGCGGTAAAAAACAAAAAAAGTATAGTTTTCTATTTGCCACGTAAAAAAATGAAAACAAAACTGTGGGACTCCTTCCAGCATGGGTGAAAGAGGCGCGCTTAGTTTCCGTAGCCTTCGCTTCATAGCCAAGAAAACTTGTTGGCGAGTATAGCACAGCTTGTGCCTGACGTGACGCATCTATGGAGTTCTTCCCTCCGCGCTGCGGTAGAAGCAGCACGCTGCGCTTGAAGGCAGTGCTCACAACTTTGGCCCACGTGGCACTCTCGCCATGCACCGAAACTTCAAGTGCGAAACTCGAGATTGAGCCCGATGCCAGTGCATATACAGCAATCGCACATTTGCATGCCAGTGCATATAGCAAATGTGCGATCGCTGAAGGCGAAGCCCGATTAACAGACAACGGCAGCACCGTTGCCAAATAATCCTTTCCTTTTATTTGTCACTACCATCCCCTGAGAAAAGTCAACTCGCTTTGTTCACCGCATAGGCCGTTTGGGATCCAGCGTCTTCCGTCTGTTTTATTTCTTCAGTTAACTATTTTTGCTGCTTGAAATTGGGGCGTGTCACTCAATCGGTAAACAAACTAGCCTCCATTACAATTTTAAACCCATTACAAGGTGTCAGCCACTGTATATCGATTGAGGCGCTAGCTGGGTAGAGGCGTTTCTCGCACAGGCAGAGGAAAGGGTCTTGAAGATTTCTGATCACTATTAACGATGTCCGATGCCTTGATAAAACATTTCGTCAGTCCTCAGCTTTCCTGCGCACCACACGTCTCACGACTTCGGCAGTTACGATGCTGCTCTCCGAGTTATAGCACAGCGCAACAATGCAAGCAGATGTCACATATACATTGTTGTGGCGGCTGAAGAGACAGCATAGTTTAAGGGATTTCCATGAACAAGAGGAACCCTAGACACGCCACATTAATGTCCGTATCTTTCCTGCATAGACATCTGCAGTTAAAGGCACCACTCGTACTTAATTCACCTTAATCATCATCATCATCATCAGCCTGGTAATGCCCACTGCAGGGAAAGGCCTGTCCCATACTTCTCCAACTACCCCAGTCATGAACTAATTGTGGCCATGACGTCCCTGCAAACTTCTTGAATCTCATCCGCCCACCTAACTTTCTCTTGGAATCCAGTCCGTAACCTTTAATGACCACCGGTTATCTTCCCTCTTCATTACATGTCCTGACCATGCCCATTTCTTTTTTTAGATTCCAACTAAGATGTCATTAACTCGAGTTTGTTCCCTCACACAATCTGCTCTTTTCTTATCCCTTAACGTTACACCTATCATTCTTCTTTCCATAGCTCATTGCGTCGTCCTCAACTTAAGTGGAACCCTTTTCGTAAGCCTCCAGGTTCCTACCCCATACGTGAGTAAGACACGCGGTAAGACCCAGCTGTTATACATGTTTCTCTTCAGGGATAATGGCAACCTGCTGTTCATGACCTGAGAATGCCTGCCAAACGCACCCGAACCCATTCTTTTTCTTCTGATTATTTGCATCTCATGATCCGGACCCGCGGTCACTACCTCCTGCCTTAAGTAGATGTATTCCCTTACCACTTCGAGTCCCTCGCTACCTATCGTAAACTGTTGTTCTCTTCCGAGACTGCTAAACATTACTTTAGTTTTCTGCAGATTAATTTTGAGTCCCACTTTTCTACTTTGCCTCTCCGAGTCAGTGAGCATGCATTGCAATTGGTCCCCTGAGTTACTAAGCAAGGCAATATCATCAGCGAATCGCAAGTTACTATGGTATTGTCCATTAACTCTTATCCCCAATTCTTCCCGATCCAGGTCTCTGAACACCTCCTGTAAACACGCTGTGAATAGCATTGGAGAGATCGTATCTCCCTGCCTGACGCCTTTCTTTATGGAGGACTACGGTGGCGGTGGAGCCGCTATTTTTCTTTCAGTATTTTTACATACGGCTCGTCTACACCCTGATTCCGTGATGCCTCCATGACCGCTGAGGTTTTGACAGAATCAAGCGCTTTCTCGTATTCAATTAAAGCAATATATAAGGGTTGGTTATATTCCGCACATTTGTCTATCATCTTATTGATAGTGTGAATGTGGTCTATTGCTGAGTAGCTTTTACGGAATCCTGCCTGGTCCTTTGCTTGGCAGAAGTCTAAGGTGTTCCTGATTCTATTTGCGATTACATCAGTAAATATATTGTAGACAATGGACAGTAAGCTGATCGGTCTATAATTTTTCAAGTCCTTGGCATCCTCTTTCTTATGGATTAGGATTATGTGAGCGTTCTTCCAAGATTCCGGTACGCTCAAGGTCACGAGGCATTGCGTATAAACGGTGGCAAGTTTTTCTAGAACAATCTGCCCACCATCCTTCAGTAAACCTGCTGTTGCCTAATCCTCCGCAGCTGCCTTCCCCCTTTGCATAGCTCCCAGGGCCTTCTTTACTTCTTCCGGCGTTACTTGCGGGATTTCAAATTCCTCTACACTATTCTCTCTTCCAGTATTGTCGTGGGTGCCACTGGTACTGTATAAATCTCTATAGAACTCCTCAGCCACTTTAACTATCTCATCCATATTAGTAGTGATATTGCCGGCTTTGTATTATAACGAATACATCTGATTCTTGCCTATTCCTATTTTCCTCTTCCCGGCTTTTAGGCTTCCTCCGTTCCTGAGGGTATGTTCAGTTGTATTCATATTATGCTTCCTTATGTTTGTGTCTCACGCTCGTTGATTAACTTGGAAAGTTCTGCCAGTTTTTTCTAGCTGTAGGGTTAGAGGCTTTCATACATTGGCGTTTTTGATCAGATCTTTCGTCTCCTGCGATAGCTTACTGGTATCCTGTATAACCGAGTTACCATCGAATTCTATTCCACACTCCTTAATGATGCCCATAATATAATCGTTCATTGCTTCAACACTAAGGTCCTCTTACTGAGTTGAACCTTCAATTTGTACATCTTATTAGTATCACAACAAGACCTGCCACCCTCTCGTAAATACTATAGAATTTCTTTACGTTAGCAGCTATATTCTTATTAATCAGTAATCCGACTCCTATTTCTCGTCGTTCCGCTAAACCCCGGTACCACACGACGTGCCTACTTTTTAGCACTGCATATCCTTCTCTTGTCCTCCTAACCTCACTGAGCCCTATTATATCCCATTTACTGCCCTCTAATTCCACTAATAGCACTGCTAGACTCGCCTCACTAGATAACGTTCTAACGTTAAACGTTTCCAGGTTCAGATTCCAATGGCAGCCTGAAAAGAAAAGAATCTAAGACGTTTCGGCTCCCATACAGGGGCCTTGTTCACAAGATTCACAAGATGATTTGTGAACAAGGCCCCCGTATGAGAGCCGAAACGCCTTGGTTTCTTTTCTTCAATGTATTTGGCCGGCGTCCGTCTTACCGTTGACTATGAGCAATCCTGAACAGACGAGTTTTCATCGAACTCTTGATTTCAACAAAAAATCAACTACGCATCAGTGACTTTGCTGTCAAAAAAGCAATTAAATCAAGAACTAGTTGTTATGCGATTATACATCTAGGCGTCTAACAAAAGAAGAGAAAGGATATAAAACTAACAATAATTAAAGCGTGTTGTAGACGTCTTGAAGCTTCTGTTTGTATCGGTGCTGGAAGTGTTAAATATTTTGTTGAAAGTATTTTAGCAAAGTCCCTGAATAAATAACTCTGGTTTTAGTAAAACGAGGCACTAATTGGAAGGTAGATCAATTAGACCGGCTTGGGTGTTCACTCTCAGTGTCTGTAGGTATACATTTAGGGACAACTTCTTTAATTGCTTTTACACGGTTTTCCATCGGGCATATCTTTCTATAATTGCTCGATCAACAGGTGCTCTCCAGGTATTTTAAAATTGATGCTCACACATTTGAAACTCCTATGGGGATTTCTCGCATGGGGTCCACATTCTGTAGACTGACAAATGTCAATGAAGAATTTAAAATTACTAATCCATTCTGCAGCTCGCTAGATTTTATGGTTCTGAACTATGATGGTTCTGAACTATGATTGGTCGTGAATTACTGCGCCGACAACTGCAGACCTTGCTTGGCTGCTACTCGCCGGATGATGTCTTCTACTGTGGTGAGACCTGACTGTTTTACAAGCGTCTGCCAGAGAAGACGCTTGCTGTTTCCAGAGATCTTCCCCATGGTGGGAAGAATAGCAAGGAAAGGGTTACCGTTCTGTTAGGTGCGAGCATATCCAGAACTGAAAAGCTTTTGGTCATAGGAAATTCCAGAAAAATAAGATGCCTGAAATGCATTAGAAGTGTGCCTGTGTGGTATGAAGCAAGCACTAATGCTTGGATTTCACAACAGTTGTTCGAAGGCTACGTGCGGAGGCTGGATAATAGGTTTGAGGCACAAAAGTGCAAGGTGCTGCTTTTTGTTGAACTGCAGTTCCCATGGCCAAATGAATAACTTGAAGCCAACTTAAATCAAATTTTTGCCACCGAACACCAAGAGTATCCTCCAGCTTATGATCAGGACATCATCAAGAACCTGAAAGTGTTTTACTGATCACACCTGCTACGTCACATGGTGCTGTGCATTAACAGTGGCAAAATTCAGTGTGGATTTGTGTCGATACCGGGAAGGAACTGATGGCAGGCACAATCCACCGCTGTTTCCGCCATGCAGGAGCCTTGGCAACTATGCCAGACGTGAGCGGAGATGAGATGGCTGAAGATCCGCGAAGCGGTATGCCGATACGAGCCACAGTGAACTTCGGAAACGTTGCTGATGTAGACAATGCCAAAGTGTCCTGTGCCAAACTTACTGACGAAGTAATTGTTAATCAAGTACTCGCGCCCTTGGGAGATCACTCTGACTCTGACGAGAGCGTACCATGCGCTGCAGGGCCATCGAATGGGGACCTGCTTTCGTTGTGCTTCAGTGAAGACATGGCGCTTGCCCAAATTCAAGCAAATTTGTTTCTACGTAAGCAGAATACCGTTCAACAATGCATCGAACAATGCATGTTCTTTTTTGGCCTCAAGTGCTCTAACAAGTAAATAAATAAGTGTTTTCTTGCCGAATTTGTTTTTTCAGACATTCGAGGGTTCGTAATGTTTTGCGATCTTTATAAGGTGTGAATTATTAGTCGGCGACTGTACACAGACTGTACGAAATGCTCAACTTATACACAACACTACCGCACTTACCACGATAAAAACAAGCACATTTGTAAATGCAAACTGAAACTTTTTGTCAAAAAGACATGAAAGTCGTATTAAAACTTTCTTTAAGGTGCAACAATGATCACAAAGGCACGAAGACAACCGCCTTCGGCACAATGCCTGACGATAGAAAGGTTTATCGTGCCTCACCTGTGTGCCTTACATTTCATGCTTAAAAGGATCACCTGGCAGTCCAGTGATCATTCAGTTATTTAATGAGACAATAAAGAATGTGACTACATCAGTTTAGACTGGTAATGCATTCTTTGAAGATTGTATTAACAATTTATTTGGTGGAAAACTGCTAATAACCAGAGAAGAAAATGACGACAAACTTCCCCTTCTCAAATGTTGCGCCCAAAGCCCAACGTCTGAATTTCAGTGTGACATTACAGTAGACAATTCTTAAAAAAAACATTTCAAAACCTGCTGGTTCAAGTTTTTGGTGCTTCTGCAAAACAACATAATCCTTATCGATTAGCAGTTAACTAGTCTCATATAGATGCTGAAAGAATATATGACACAGTAAAAACTGGGGCTGGAATACCTAGGTTAGGTATTTGTGTCTTTCAGATATTTCACCACTGAGGTCAGATATTTGCGCCATTTCTGGCTCACGAAGCATCCTTTTTGCCACTTCTTGTCACCTGAATGGGTAGCGCATCACGTTGCTGTTCCGAGGGAACAGGGTTCCATACCAACCAACGGACCATATTGTGCCACTGAGTATATGGCAATGTGCCGTAGATACGTACCGCTCTTCTACGAACCTCTTTCACGCCGAGTAGAGGCAATGGGTATGTGCCTCTCGGTCAATGCTGGTCTTCTTTGATGCCAACTTGGGTCTACCTGCATATCTCATTAGGTGCGTGCCTCTCTTCAATTAGTGCGTTTGACGCACTAATTGCCCTACTGGGAATGTGCCTCTCTACAATGACGAAAAAGATCCCTTATATTTATCCGATACTGAGCGGAATCAACTCCTCGACAAAATGGTTCCTCAAGGACAGCAACCCGACGCATCAGCAGTCTGCGCCAGAAATGCATCCGGTATGCGCCGCTTTCAATGAACGCCTTTCACACCACTGCTACAGCGAGCTGCACCATGATTGCATTGGGCGTGTAGCACTTTTCAATGAACTTCTCGCCAACTTGGGTGTCCAAGTAGGCGCCACAGTGTGTGCGGCAAGTGAGGGAGCACTTCTCACAGTTCGCCGGCACCAGCGTGCCACGCCTCACGTCTCGGAGGCCAGGTGCTGACATCTCGGCAGTGCCAGCAGATGGCGCAGCGAGTCCAGAAACCTAGGCCATAAGCTTAGCACAGACACGTTGGGAATTATGATCCTTGCTGAAGATCGAGACGAGTAATTGCGCTGTGTCCATTCAATAACAAACCATACCCATCGTCAAGCAATATAAATGCCTCGGCGTATATGTAAACGTTGGAAAGACTTACTCAAGCACACACCAAGATAATCTGAAATTCAAGGGGTAGCGGAATGCAGCAATAATGAAACATAGAGCACTTTGGGGCCACTATATTTATGAGGTGGTGCGTGGAATCTGGAAAGGAGTAATGGTGACAGCGCTAGCGTTCGCAAATGTCTTCGGGTGACTAAAATCAGATATCTTTTCAGTCTCGGAAGTTAACCACAGATCGGTGGGCCGGTTGGCTTTGGGAGCCTACGGTTATACCACAAATGAGGCCGCGCAGGGTGGCATGGGTTGGCCACCACCAATAATAATGTTCACCGTTATTACACACGTCATTCTACCGAAGACGAGTGCATTTTCCGAACGTTACGCAGTCGCGCATCAGTTCTCTCTGCGTGTGCAAATGTAGCGTGCATGAAGGATTCGCTCTACGAGAAACACGAATTGCGTACGGCTTCATTGCCACACGTGGCTTCGAATTCGCAGGAGGAATACAAATGGCTGAAAGAAGTGCTCTATGATCAGCGTGGCGAAGTAGCCGGCGACGATGATGAAACCTTTATTTGTCGTCAGGTACACCATGCCCTTAGTCCAGCGCGTTTTCTTTCTGCACAGCTCCAGCGCTCGCTGGATGTGTACCGATATGTGCTGTTGATCTTCCAGAGATATCGTTTGGCACAGCCACGCTGGGAGAAATACCAGGTTCTCACCAGTAGCGATATTTGTTTCAAAATGCGTTTAAACTGTGGACGAATTTCGATCCCGCCATTAAGCGGCAACCCGGTGTATATATAGGGTATATATACGCTTGTCCGCGTCACAGGATTCCACGTTGCGGCTGGTAAGTTTCTGGCTGCGCGATGACCGCTGTTTAAAGTTCTGAAACACGACATAGATTCTTCCGATATATTTAACCCTTTCAAGGAGACGGCATATCTCCATGTCAGGTGTATGATCAGAATAAATGGCTAAGCAGATTGCTCCAATCTGTGTGAAGCGAAGCCTTAGTGAGTCGAAGAATTAAACGCTACAGAACTAATGGCGATTCGCGTAGACCAGAACACGATAGCCTCGCACCCAGACTAACCGAACGCATACTTTCGCACCCGGGTTGCGCGGTCGACCGGCGCCATTTTGCACTGGGCTGCCAAAGTGTGTTCGCCGGCGACCGGCACACATGGCAAGCGTCAGCTCTAGGACTCCAAAGTGCGGAAATGTGCCCGTTCACACGGATCCAAAGTACAAGAAGTCATCTGGGCATCATTGCGTCGTGTTTGGATGCCAAATTAACCAGCGCAAAAGGAGCAGGTTGCTTAGCGCTGTTTGCGAAGAGCACAACACACGTAGGGAATCGTTCCAGTGCGCTGTTTTCAGCCTGCACCGATTTCCATCCGCAACGAAGAATGCCAAGCTGCGCCACCGGTGGATAGCTGCAGTGAATAGGAAGAACTACCAACCCAGTGAAAATGCACGAGTGAGTATTCGATCTCTGTATATTTTGGTGCCACGTTCAACTTTGCGCCCTACGAACGTAATATGTGTAACACGCAGGTTTGCTCCGAGCACTTTCTGGACAACAAGCATACAGAGCAGACTTCCGTGCCGGTGCTTCGCCTTGGCTATAACAAAAAGACAAGCCTTTTAGTGTTTTCAGTCATGCAGCGCTCCCGACGGTTAAGCGGAACAGTTGAGTTTGCGGTTAGCGATACTTGCAGCTGGTGCACGGCATGACCATTAAGCGTGAACGACAAGTTGTAGGCTATAGAATGTTGCCCTGCTGGTGAGCGTTATTGCTATGAAAGTAAACCGAAGTCTGCTCGTCACGTAGCATGCGTCCACAAAAACGTAAACGACGACTGCTCGTCGCCGAAGGTGTTCGTTCAGCGCGCCTGTGCTTGCGAGCCGGTGTTGCAGGTGTCATTCGTAACGAATTCATTTGAGCTTCCTGAGCTCTAAACTGCGTGCGGGCTGTTATGCGGGGTAAAGCACAAGATTTTTCCGTTCATATAGCGAGGAAAATAAGGTGGTTAGTTATTGTTGTATTTTGTAACAAAATTTTGCTCGTTCTCGCCAGTTTTTTTTTTTTTTTTACTGTTTTCTTTTCTAAGGGAGCGCCAACAATCCGATATGGCCTCGCACAGGCGAAACAGGTTTGATACCAGGTAGCTGCAGTTGGTGGGGCTAATTTAATGCAGGTGTGGTTGTTGTATTGTACAAAGGGGTCCCTGATGATGCAGCTTTAAGTAGGGATGGTAATTTTATGTGCGCTGTCATGGTTTTTGCAGCAGCTGTACAACGCCTGCATCTGTCATGCTCACCCTGTTATAAGGGCTTTGACTACACATGTAGTTGAGCATTATAACTACTGTAGTTCCTCATTTTCCATTGAGCTTCATATACTGCTTGTTCGAGTGCTGTAGGCTTGTGTTCTGAATGTTGTACTCTTAAGTGGTTGCACGATACAATTGGCCTGGTGTATTTTTCATTTTTAGAGGACTTTATATCTTCGCAACAGTGATGGCATGGGAAAGAACTACAGCCGTTCTTACTATAACATATATTTTGTTTTCAATGTGCAGGTGGTGAAGGGCAGGCGTCTGCTAATCAGCCAGTCTATAAGCCCTGTCATACGACCTCGTCAGTTGGTTGCCAAACGCAGCCAACCCAGTAGTGACCATGACAAACAAGACCAAACTGAAAGTGCAGAGGACAATGTTCTGCGTGCTTTATTAATATATGGCATCAATACAGTGCTGTATATTTCTTCACAGATTACGTGCCAAAAATGCGGAGATATTACAGCTCACGCGCGTTCTAGCATATAGCGCGCGGTTTGTACAAACGTAATAGCGTACTTGCCCGATGTATTCGCTTCTGCAGCGTGCACAGCACTCAGTGTGGCCATTGCGGACTTGCATGAGGTCTTGAAGTTTGATTGGATCGAGACAGCGAAAATGACAGGTTAGAAAAAACGCGACACACGCCTTCCGCCCAGCTGAAAAGCCCAAGTTTCGCTTTTGCGCCGGCTCGCATCTCCCGGCGTGGCAGCCCAGACCTGCTACTTCGCGGCGCTTGGGATAGATGGCGCGACCAGCGCTCATCAATATGGCGGCGCGCTTCGAATTCACGGTGTTCTGGTGTATATTTGCGTTTACATTCATGTAAACGTGTGATCTCGTGAATGTTTATATTCACCCAATACAGCGGTTCCAACATTAGTCTCGTGCAATTTCAATCTTTACGCACCACACAGCTCACAAGCAATCCGGAAACGTACGCACCAATTCATGCGGTTGCGCAGTGCGAGACGTCTACCCAACAATGCCACGAAGACGAAGGCGATGCGCGATGCTTCTCGAGGAAATAACGGTGAGGACGGGTGTATGCACTGAGCAGTACCACACTTATATCGCTAACATTTAAGGACTCTGTACCTCTTGTGTCACAGTGGGACCTACCCATTGTGAAGGATATTGGCCAAGATTGTATGGACACTCACAAAATAAATCAATCAGAGAAACCGTTCAGTATAATCCCTTATTCCTTCAAATAGTCGCTTTCAGAGATATCTGCGAGTCGACATTATACGTTCAGGCTTAATGTGGGAATTTATTTTTCATTACGCTTAAGAGAGGTGCGCTTAGAGGCACTCGGCGGTCAGCATGCAGACGTACTACAAGCCCTTTCGCCGACTTGCATTCGGCGCACACGTAACCTTCGTACACATGTGTACCTGCCAACTTGTGAACTATCAGAATTGCAAAAGCACTTACCGTCATAGCAAAAGAAAGGCATAGAGAGCAGGGCGGGGGGCGGGGAGGGGAAAAAGGAGCAGGCAGATTTGTTTATGTTTTCCATGAGCACACACCTTTTGTGTGATGCCCGTACGCTCTTTATTAACGATTATTTACGTTTAAACGGAGACATAAGGAGGAGCAAGGTAGGCACAGCAAAGGCAGAAGCATATGATGCATGCATTTAGATAATAGTGACATTTTCAGGTACTCTTCTTTTGCCGATTTAACACGCGTCAGGTCAACTTGACCGAAGGAAATAGCCATCTCTTTAGCGTTTGCATTGCCACAAAAAGTTTGAGCAGGTAGCATCGAAATTTATTTCTTATACGCATTTTTATTTCGAACAGAATTCTTGTAATACTGAGTCTAGGACGGCAGAAGACTAGATGGAGCGATGAAATTAGAAAATTCGCGGGCGCTAATTCGAATCGGTTGGCGCCGGACAGGGATAATCGTCCTTCGTCCTGGAGTGGACATAAATACAGGCTCATCCCGGAGTATGCTCAGCCTAATAATGTGCGCCGATACCTAAAGCTGTACAGTCTAACAATCTGGGCAGTTTGCTTGGGAATGCGCCACTTGGGTCACTGTGTGTATGCCACTTGTTATGCGCGGACTTCACGACGGCCCCGCCAGAAAACAGAGCGTGTCCAGAGGGAAGCTAGAGAGAGGAACCCGGCTGAAGTATGCGCCTCATGCATGATGCCTTTAGACTGTTCGCACGCTTGGACAGTCGTCGTTGCAGTTGTTGACCCGAGTGGTGTTGTGGCACACACCCACAGTGGGGGACTGCAGCCATGGATTGGATGGCTAAATTAATATTCATCGTCGATAGTTCTGCCCAATCCCTTTTCTCAACCTTGTTCGCCTCATCTTTCAACATGTTTAAGAAATATTAGCCCGCAGGATATATTTTTTGCTAAAAGTTCACGCAACATTCGTAGCCCGAATTCGTAAGAGAGAGAGTCCTGGCGCGCGTCCGTGCGCCAGCTCGTTGGCGTTGGGAAATTCGGGGTGCACATCGGCCCCCATGTGGGCTGGAAACCATTTGACGATGTGATGACCCGCGGCTCCCTCGCTGCCGAGGACAGCCGCCGCTTCCCGGGATATCGAGCCCGAGGCGAATGCTCTTGCCGCCGATCGCGAATCTGTGTAGACGTAAGGACGCTCGGGGTCCCTCATTCCCATGGCTATTGCCACCTGTTCGGCCACTTCGGACGTTACCCCCTTGACCGATGCTGCGTTAATTATCGTACCATCCCAGCATATCGAGACGGCCGCGTACCGGTCGCTGCGCCCGTACTGAGCCGCGTCTACAAATGCCGCCAGTCCCGGGCAGTTGGCAGTCAATTTCAGCAGTGCTCGGGCCCTCGCCTTTCGGCGCCCCTCGTTGAATTGCGGGTGGACGTTTCTCGGAAGCGGTTCTACCTTGAAAGTGCCCCTGACCCCCGCGCTGAGCGCAATCTTGCGTGCGTTGCACTCTGCCTCGGCATTTATCGCTGTTTCTTCTAGGATGCGCCTGCCGGCCCTGGTGGTCGACAGCCGCACGACCTGTGCCTTGGTCTGCGCCTCGATGATTTATGATAGTGAATTGTGGACCCCTAACCGATCGAGTCGCTCCGTGCTTGTAGTGATCGGAAGACCTAGCACCCTTTTGATGCTCTTGCGCATCAGTGTCTCTATCTTGGCCGCGTCTCTCTTGGTCCATTTTAGCGCCGAGGCTACGTAATTTACGTGACTGATGAGGAAGGCGTGGTAAAGTCTGATGAGATTGCTCTCGCTGAGCCCTCCCCTGCGGTTCGTCACCCTGAGGATCAGCCGGAGCACGTTCTCCGTTTTAGACGTGAGTTTCATGACAGTTTGCGTGTTAGCGCCTTTAGCCTCAATTAGCAGCCCCAGGATTCTTATAGCGTCTTATAGAGTAAAAGAGAGAGAAAACATTTATTTGGACCATCGAGGTCGTTGCTCTTGAGGTCGAGAGTAAAACATTTTGATGAATAATATCTGAATGGCGAGAGCAGTGTGGGAGGAACCCTCAGTCCAGGGTGCCTAAGATAATTCCGGCGATGTTTCGAGCCCGTTGTATCACAGCTCGGAGGACCCCGGGAGGTCCGTTGCGGAGGGCATTGTCCCACAGCTCTTTGTTGCGCAGGGGGTAAAGGAGAGTTGGCAAGGGAGGAAAGAGGTTTGCAGTGCACTCAATCGTGACGTGGAAGATTGTGGGCGAGCTGCCACAGCCAGGGCAACGATCTGCATAACGATGTGGGTAGAATTTATTGAGAGAGACAAGATTTGGAAAAGTTGCGGTTTGTAACTGGCGTAATGCCACTGCTTCCTCCCGCGAGAAGGACGGCGGTGGCGCGGCGTGGGTGCGATGAATGCGTGTATAATGACGGAGTATGTCTTTGTAACGGATCATGGGATCCCCCCACTCATAACTAGTCGCCTCACCACGCCGAGTCGCCCGGAGAGAAATTTCTCGGGCAACCGCATGTGCGCGTTCGTTACCCGGCAGCGAGGTATGACCAGGGGTCCAGAGTAAGTGGATGCGGGGAGGTGTGGTTGTTGTATTTTGCGGGATCTGTTTGAGAATTTGGTGCGCCACTCTCGGGATGCCATGTCCTGATAGAAACGCCCGGCATACCTTTTGCGAGTCCGTCGATATATACACTTCCTCAGGAACACGGATGGCGTATCGAATTGCAAGAGCAACACCGAGAATTTCTCCGTCAGCGACATTTGTTCCGCACATTGCAGCAGAGTCTCTCAGGGATTCGGTACCATCCAAAACTACCGAGGTATAGCCCTCTTGAGTGGGTGATCTGTCCGTGTATAAAGTATGTGTATCCGGGATGTTTGCAAGCGTGCGGCCAATGTATCGTACACGGGCTTTGCACCGCCCTTTGTCATGCTCGGGGTGCATATTAAGTGGCAATGAATGAATACTTAGTGCAATTGGCATATCGCTGACGACAAGGTCGTTGGACGGGTTTCAGACTCAAGGGGTGGGACAGAGTATCCTAGCCGTGTGAGAAGATGGCGGCCAGTAGGAGTGAGTAGGAGGCGCTGGCGATGGCTGACCCAATGTGCCTCTAGCAGCTCACCTAGTGTGTTATGTGAACCTAAGTTAAGGAGATGGCGTGTGGAAGTATAGTTCGGGAGGCCATGGGCCAGCTTCGTCGCGTTGCGAATCATTGCGTCTATGCGAAGTTGTTGCGCTTGGGTCAACCGCTGAAATGGGAGATGGTATGTAAGGCGGCTGATCACGCATGCCTCCACCAAGCGCAGCAGGTCCTCTTCTCGAAGACCCGAGCGCCTGTTGGAGACCCTCCGGATCATGGCCATAAGTTACTCAATCTGTCTGGATAGAAGGGAAACAGTGTAGTTTGACCTGCCATCCGCTTGGACGTGTAGGCCGAGGATACGAGCACGATTAACCTGTGGTATCAGTGTGCCATACACGCGCACAGTGATAGGGGGAGCAGAGGAACGGCTCCAGGGCGAATTATTATGAGCTCCGACTTTTCTGGAGCACATCTTAAGCCGCATTTTCTCGCGTACTCGGAAAGTGTATCGACTGCTTGCTGCAGGCGGTCCTGGATGGCTCCGTCGGAACCTCGTGTCGACCAGATAGTAATGTCGTCCGAATGAATAGCGTGGGCGACATCAGGGATCTGGTAGAGTAGCCGGGGGAGCCCTGCGAGCGCGATATTGAATAGAGTAGGGGAAAGAACTGAGCCCTGGGGTGTCCCACGCCCTACAAGACAAATCGTACCGGATCGATGCGGTCCCATTCATACGGTGGCTGTGCGATCTCGAAGAAATGCGCGTATATAGTTGTACATACAAATTCCACAGTGTGCATGTTCAACATTGCGAAGGATGAGGTCCTGTTCAACATTATCGAATGCCCCTTTTAGGTCTAAGGCGATGAGTGCTCTCGTTTGGGCGGACGACGGAGGTCCTATGACTTCCTCCCGCAATTGTAAAAGCACATCTTTGGCAGACAGATGAGCCTGATATCCGAATTGAGAGTTAGAAAAGAATGATTTTTCTTCGAGGAAGGGCTGCAGACGCCGCCAAAGTACATGCCCAATGAGCTTACCAATGCAGGATGTTAGCGATATGGGTCGTAAGTTTTCAACCTTAACAGGCTTGCCCGGTTTGGGGATCAGTGTGACGTCGGCGTGTCGCCATGCTTGGGGAAACATGGCCTTGCGCCAGCAATCATTGAAGATATGGGTGAGGTGGTTAATATCCGCGTCACTGAGGTTACGAAGGGTGGCGAAACGGATGTGGTCGGCTCCCGGTGCCGTGTTGCGGCGTAGGTCTTGTAGGACCACCCGCACCTCCTCAGATGTGATGTCTGCATCGAGCAATTCGTTCGCCTCGCCTACATAAGGATAGTCAGGGTACTGCGGCGGCGGGCCTGTGGGTATGAAATGCTTCTCTAGCTCTCTGAGGAGTGTCGAGACATCGTCCCTGTACTCGTGCGTTAGGATGTGCAGCTGTCGAAATGTTTTTCCCTTCATTGTGGTGGGATCTGTGAGTGAGCGAAGAATCGACCACATTTTTGCTGTGCTCAATGTGCCTGAGAGGCGATCGCAAAATCCTCGCCAGTTATTCCTCCTAAGGATCTCTGCATATTCCCGAGATTCCCGTGTAATTTGATCTATACGTTTCCTAATTTTGCGGTTGAGGCGTTGTCGTTTCCATCGTCGTGTCAACCCTATGGGGGCGTTCCAAAGATGAAGGTAATGCGGGTCTATGTCTGATGTCTCGGTTGTGGTGCGCACTGTGCACGTGGTGGCCTCTACATCTTGTGCGAAAGAGTCAAGCCAGCGTTCGTACCCTTTGCGCTCAGGTGGGTCCTGGCGACGTTCCCTGAATTTCGCCCAATCCGTTATACGCACATTTCGCTCGGGCCTGCGCGCACCCCGTAATGACAAGGTGGTCGCCACAAAGTAGTGGTCACTACCAAGGTGCTCCTCTAAAGGCCCGTGCGCAACGACTGGGCCAGTATTGCGCACGAAGGTAAGGTCAGGGCAGGTGTCACGAGATACGTTGTTGCCCATCCGAGTGGGGTGCTCTGGGTCGGTAAGCAGTGTGTATCTCATGTTACAGATAGCATTCCATAAGCGGGTCCCTTTAGCCTGCGATTTAACGTAACCCCATGCACTATGCGGAGCATTAAAGTCGCCGGCCACCACACAAACCCGTCCAAACCTACCAAATTCTGTTAGTAGGTGCTGAAAACAGTGCGTTCGCGAACGGGGGGAACTGTATGCATTGAGTATAAACAGACTCGCTGCGTTTACCTTGCGTAATTATTTCCAATATTTGGTGAGGAATGTCAATGTTATTGGTATGTCGAGTGGGTGGTGTCCTCATTCCAGGGCTCCACTGGCCATGGCGGCTCGACGTACTTGCTGGACGAGAGCTTCTTGTCCCGCCAGGGTATCGGCCGGTCAGCTGTACCTCCCACCGCTCTAATGACGTGCTAGGCGTCTTTAAGTATTGAGCTTTGCCCCCGCACTCCCATGAGACCGAATTCGAAAATTTTACGACAAATTCGGGATAATCGACATATATATATATATATATATATATATATATATATATATATATATATATATATATATATATATATATATATATTTAATGCAGATTGGATGGCTGGGCTAGTTGCTTTACTTGCATCTTGTAACTGTAAACGCGTTACAACACGAGAACGAAGATTGCATAGGTGTATGTATATGTTTCCCAATGATATCCGCCGAGGTAAAAACCAAACCAGCCGCAGCTACCCAAAACCTGGGTGGGTATCCAGTGAAAGCTTCGCTTGAAAAAACGAATCAGAACACCTATTTCTTATAACCGAAGCTGAGAGCTATATTCTATTCATAGCTGGTGCTTAAGCATGGTGTGCACCCATCATACGCTTTCTAAAGGTTGAATTGATCCAATGTTACAAATGCAGCGGCAGCTGGAAACGCCGATAATGCAGCTTATTCGCTTTCAACTTGTTAGCGTTTAAAGTTAAGCTGATAGCACGTGGTGAATGCGTTTTGTACTTAGCTACAGACTAGTTTTCTAGCGTCGCAGTGCCACAGTGAATACAACTCCACCTATAGTTTCCATCTTTCCCAATGCCGTAACACTAAACAGCAATTCGTCTGCAGCAGCATATGTATTTATCTAAACTTGCACGAGGCGCATGTTTGCTAACAAAAGCCCTTCTTTTGAGTACTGGACGTGTGACGTTGAAATCAGAACATGCCTCTTAGAGTCACCAATTAAAACGTTATATAGTGAAGAAGAAGAAAATTAAAAAGAATGGTCCGGCAGTTCTTGCTGTTGTGGCCTCAGGTGGCGCCAATGCTATGATGCTTGGTTTTTTAATCCGATACCGCAGTCGGACGCCGGCTTTCGTGAAACCAAAGGCCATTTAAATTAACCTACGTGTTTATTTGGCTCATTTGTGCAAGCTTGCAAATTAAATGGTTCGTGACAGTGCGCGCCTCACAGCGGTACGAGGGAGCGCGCGTGCGCAATACGGATTGAGGCAGATATGCGACAGTGCAGACGACACGCTGCGTTCCCCGGCAATGTGTTGTCGGACGCAACTTGTGGCAGCAAGATGGCGGGGAAGAAGAACGAAGAGCCGTGTGAAAGGAAGAGAATAAGCCTTTACTCGAGTGAAAAATGGCGTAAGCGATTCCTAGAATCATTTATCTGATTCGCTAATGAAAATGTGTATGAGACGGAAAGGCGAATGTCTTCTATCGCAAGGATGTGGAAACCTGAAATGCAGGTGAATACCGTTTTTCGCGAACGTCTGAAGCCTAAGAACAATCGAATATTGGCAATTATGTGCGACAGTGGAATATCACCTGTCGCACAGGCCTAGAAAATTAAGAATATTATCGTTGTATGTACTTGAAACATGAATTGATAACTTCTAAAACAAAGTGAGTCGGGGCACGTTAGCAGGAACCACAGCCTAATTTCATCACCCGTCTTGTTCCACTTACACATCTTTAGTTCATGAGCCATTGCGCCTTTCTGTGCTGCGCTGGCACCGTAAATTTGTGCAAATGAAAATTCTAGCAGCCGCGCCTCCTTCCCTGCATATCCGTCGTTCTCAGCCCATGTGCTAAAGTGTCCACACCCGATAACTACGCCCCGAAAAAGTAAGCAGCGAATTTATGTCCGTCCCGCCTCGTCAACCCAGATCCATTCGCATATTCTGCGTGTCCAGACAAAGAAGCATCACTGACGCTTGCAAACAGGAACACTACCGGCGAGCAGCGACAGCGCCTCGTTACCCCGCACAAATTAACTTTGTGGACATGCGGCCTCACCATGGGTCGTTTTCGTGTACGCATCGGTTGACTTCGGACACCTCTATGGAGCGTATTATGGCTGCGCATATCTTGCAGCTACTTGCGTGCATCCTCTTCGACCTTTACCTCTACAGCGCTGGAAGCGTACTACATTGCGTGGTTAAAAGTTAGAGAGGACCGGCTGCGTGCATAAATACCCAAGTCGAATTGGTTCCCAAGAGACGAGCGCATTTTCTCTTTATCAATGCCACCACTACCAACGTGGCATTCGCTGCGAATGCGGCGGCACCAGGGCACCTCAGAGGCGCTCCGCCTTGGTTGTGGGCTCGTGCGCGGCCGACGGTTGCGCCGGCTGCGGGGTGACGCTTTGCGCCAACTTGCTTGACTCCTGGCTGGAGCGGCGGTGCTTCTTGCGCTTGCGCTTGCTGGTCGACGTATCGCTCGCGTCCTTGCTGACGTCACCTTTCGCTGGTGACCGGTGACTTTTGGACGTAATTTCAGCTCTGCAAGACACACCCATTGCGGAGACGCTCTATTGGCAAGGAGGGGAGACAAAAAACAAGGCGAGTCGAGGCAGGGAGGTCGACAATGACGAGCGCGCACAGCGGAATAGGCACACGAGGACTACTTAACCGGTCACTCAGGCAGTTGCACTTGATCTGCACATTTGTACGAATATTTCACGCCATCGACGGGTGTACATATTGGTATCAGGAAATGATACGGAGTCTTGTTTCAGGAAATCGAAGGCGCAAAATAGACGCGGAGAAAGAGACGTACCACTGGACATCTTTGTTCGCGTCTATTTTGGCGCCTTTCATTGTCGGAAATGTGACACCTGCTGCGACTAGCTGAAACCAAGATTCTACGGAGTTTAGCTAGTTTAAAGTTGTCACCAGAAAGAGGCCTCATTAAAAATGTCGTGCTGAGAGTAAGGGCCCAACAAGTGTTCCATAGTTTCTTCGATCCACAAGCATCGCACGTTGGCTCCTAGGAGAAAGTGGAGACTGTATGCAAGAGCATGAATAACTCCACAAGAATAGTTATCGATTACAAGAGAAACACGAAAGCTCAGGTGCACACAAACTGAATACTCATGAAATGATGGCGCAAACACACAGGGATGAGAAAGAAAAACACGAACGAGCGCCGCTCATTTTTTTTTTCTTTCTCGTCAACGTGTGGTCGCGCCATTCTTTCTTGATTATGGAATACCAACACGTCCAGCATTCAGTACTTCTAAGGCACACTGAAGCAAGTCGTACGTCAAAGACAACCAAGCTATACTCAAGTGAGGCGCAAAGGAAAGTTGTGCAAAAGAACCATACCAGATATTGGCGGAAATCAAAAGAAATGAGAACGGGCTCATACTTTTTCAACCGCTTCTTAAATCCGGTGCAACTCCTCCGTCACCCCAAGCTTTCCTTTCCATACTTTGACGTACTACTGCCCCATAGGTGAGGTGCTCGTGAACCTGGGTTTAAAATGCCACAGATACAGGTCCTCGCTTCCCCGAAGTTCCACTGTTCTAAGGTCGAGCCGTGTCCACTATATAGAGCGAACAAACTGTGTGTGGGCAGAAAGCTCACAATGAAGGGCAACACAAAACCTGCAAGGTAAGCAGGTTGTCTGCTGTCGCGTCCGCGATCGCAGCAAACTACAGTCCATTACGTCGCCAACCAAAGGAGGGACCGCTTACTAAATGCAATCACCGCGCTTAAAATGACTCTTGAAGGGAAACACTACATCAAGTTTAGTCCCGATAAGCTATTTCAAAACTATATTTTCGTTATTTCGCGGAAATGTGTTGATCATTCGGAGAGAAAGTTAAGGTTGAAGTACCGCTCCATTTTATTTTTTTCGTGTCGATAACCCAGCGCCGATGTGTCGGTGTGACGTCACAGATATTAAAGTTTATTTTTTATATCTGGCCGTCATGGCTCAGTAAAGGCTCCCAAAACTTGCCAATTGTAGTTTTTGCCTCATTTATAATACAATGAACTCCACTTTTGCCGATAACAAATTAAGCCCGAGAAGTAACCGCCCACCTTTGAAGTCACGGCGCGAGCTTGTGCGGAAACTTCAAGGCGGCGTCGCCACTAGCCTTTCAACCTCGCGCTTTTTTCGGCTTACTGATCCTTTATTCGTGGTGAGGTTAGAGTAACCTTTCGGTTACGAAGTGTCTAAGACTACGTCGGTCCTTCGCGCTACCTTCCCATTACAGTCGTTAGAAAACATGCAAAGCTCCTTCTCACACAGGCTGACTTTCCCGTCATAAAATATGCTATGTGAAATCCTGCGCACGCAAGCGCGAAAATCTACGTGTCCTTGCACCTTTCGACAGCAATCAGTACTATAGTGCGGTGCAAGGTTAAAACGAGAAAAAGTCATAAAGAAGTGGCTCTAGGGGTTAAATATGGTAAAGCATAAAACTCTAGAGCAATGCACGTAAACTGCACAATAATCGGTCTCTCAAAACGCAAAATTACCAACAGTATTGCGGCAAAGGCCCAACCAATTTCGAGTCTGTGGCTAATAAACAAAACTCGCAGTTTCGTCCGAAAGGCGAAGCACTGATTGCGACAGCAAATTGGACAGCTATGCAAAGTAAGGTTGGTAGTTTTATAAGCTGCATAAATTGCTGTAAACATTCGCTTACTAATTGTGCACATTGTGACGCGTGCATAGGCAAAAACGAACATATCTCTCTCGATGACCACAGACACTCGCTGTCCGAATACTGGCGTGACGAATAGCGCGGCAGCAGCGGCGAGCGAATTCACCTTCGTACTTCATCTCTCTTCACTGTGAACTAAACACGCGAGAACACAGTGTACACAAATCCATCGCCTATCTCGGATCGCCTAGTCTTCGAACTCACCACAGACCAACTCTAAGGTAGGGCGCTGTCGTCGGCGTCAGCAGCGTTGGCCGTGAGCGATAAATGCCGGAAGGCACTTCATAAATAAAAAAAACATCTTGCAAGATGGGCTGGTGGGAATCGAACCAAGGTCTCCGGAGTGTTAGACGGACACGCTACCACTCAGCCACGAGTTCGGTCGTTGAAAGCGGTACAAAATCGCCTCTAGTGAATGCTGTGTTGCCTTAGAAACGTGCCGCAGAAAGTTATACTGTGGTGCATATCGGTAATTATGACCATGTAAATTACAGACGTCGCAGTTTCACGAGTAGCGAAGTACGTGTCCGCTACATTTCTTCTGCGCTCTGCGCACACGCAGGGCCATGTTGCGGTAAACACAGAAGACCCCCTCCTCGCATCGTACGGCGCTGCCCCGATACGTGGCGCGCCACTCGCCCCATGATCGCGTGCGCTTTCATGGCGCGTCGCGGCCCGGCTCTCCGAGCCGATCGCGACGTTTGGCTCGCATATATCGTTTGAGTAGGCGGTGCGAACGGAGTGCGATAACGCTATCGCGTTCCACTCTAGAAGGCGAAGCTAGTTAGTTGGTTAGTTAAATGGGGTTTAATGGCGCAAAAGCAGCTAAGGCTATGCTAGGCCAAACACGAGGTGTTTTAAAATCCAGTTTATAAAGGAAAAAGCTGTGTTAGTAATCTATATTTTATGTAAAAATCCAGTGTCGTCTAGAAATTTACGGATGTCACATAATGGGACTAGCGGATCATCACCTAAAATTAAAGCAGGGTGTAGAGGTATGTGTAGTTGATATAATTTGTGCAAAAGTGTTCGTCTGTGTGTTTCAGTCTGCGTACATATGAGTAATATGTGCATAACTGTTAGTGGCTGTTGACATTTCTCGCATGTTGGTGTGTCTTCTTTCGTAAGTAATTGTGTGTGAGACGTGTGTGCCCAATGCGTAGTCGGCATAAAACTACTTCGATGAACCGCTCCTGATGATAGCATGACTTCCACTCGCGAACTATGGGTTTTGTGAGATGTAGCTTGTTGTCGGCACAACGGTCCCATTCGCGCTGCCATTTTACCGTGAAGGCTTTTCTAATTGCGCGGATGCTATCATTATATGGGAGTGTTGTGTTTGTAATTTATTTGTGCGCTGCCATCAATGCATATCTATCAGCTGCTTCGTTACCCGGTATGCCAACATGGCTTGGGACCCAGCAGAAACGAATTGACCTCCCGTATTCGTTAAAAGCCACCATGCTTAAAATGTCTTCAATCAGGGGTTCACACTAAGATTTCAGATGTATAGCCTTCAGTCTGCTTAAATCTTCTGTGTATATGACTGCATTTTTGTGTTTATCAGCGATAATCTTTTTAACAACAACCCATATAGCGATAACTTACTTCGGCCGTGAAAACAGAGGCATGTTGTAGCAATCGAATACTTTTTTCCCAATTTTCCGTTACGACCCCCACACCCACGAGTTCTTTCGTTTTAGAGCCATCAGTGTAATATTGCCTGTTATTTTGATATTTGTACTGAAGAGCACGGAATTCTTGTATAATGTGTTCGCGTGGGGTGTCTTTCTTCTTTAAATGTGTTAGGGCCAAACAATGAAATCTTCCTTACTGAGCCTTCATTGTGGTGAGGCTACCTTATGACACTCTGAAAGCTTCCTTACTGAGGGGCCCTCGGTGAAGGCTTCCTTCGTGCTTCCTCAGCATAAGGTAGCTCCAAAGCTACCTTCATGCGTCCTTACGCCGCTCTTTGCCCTGAACGAGCGCTTTACCTCACTGCTTAAAGGGACACTAAAGCGAAACAACAAATCAGTTTAGACTAATAAAGCGTTGTTTGAGAACACTGCAGGCAGTCATTTCAAAACAACAGTTTGATTATTAGATGAGAAAATGAAGGTCCAAGTATCAGTATTTGAATTTCGCGCCGAAACGCCAGCGCCGGTACGTCAACGTGACGTCAGGGATTCAAAAGTATGTTGTCGCATTTGGGCCGCGTTGTCTGAATAAAGGTTACCGAAACTTGCCATGTTTAATATTTGGTTCCTTGAGAACACAATGTAGCCAATCTGTACCGCTATATAGTTGGTAGGCCCTAGAAGATGCCATCAAAATCCAAGACGTCACAACCCCCAGTTGCGGGAACTTAAGTAGGCGTCGCCACCCGTATTTCGTTCTTGCGCTTTCTCTGGCTTACCAAACGTCTTATCGTTGTAAGAGTGGTGTTTTTGGCGTTGTAGAACGGTAATTTACTGATGCAGAAGAAATCATTTTTCACTTTAGTGTCCCTTTAACCACGTGACGTTTGCTTGCGCATGCGCGCTGTCGCCCACCTGCGGAGAAGCGCGAGCACAGTACGTCTTACCAGGCATATTCGTTTCAGTCACGCGTGCGGCATGGAAGCGTTGCTAGGCGTTGCTAGGCGTTGCGCGACGCCGGCGTGCCAGCGTTGCTGGAGCACATCAAGTTTTGCAATGTAATGCGCTACTTTTTAAAGTTTAGTAAACAAAACTAGAAGAAAGCGTCCACGCTTCTCTATATTAGCTCTTCAATTTAAAGATTTTGCGACGATACAACATTTTTTATTGAATAATGGTGTTCGCGTAAAGCTCTTAAGAGATAATCTCGAACCCAGGCATGCGGCAACCGCTCCTTACTTGAGGACGAGTAAGGGAGCTTTCAGAGTACGCTTGCTTCCTCCATCGGTCCTTCGCTCTAAGGTGGCCGCACGTAAGGTTAGGAAGCGCTCGAAGGAAAGGAACGTCTCCTTGTTTGGGCCTTAATGTCCAGTCACACAACGGTTCAAAGTCGTACCACGGGGGCAAACGCTTTGGCTTTCTGGCAACCTGGAGCACTTCGCGAGGAATGTCGTAATCCCGGACATACTCCTCATATCGCAGGACAAGCGGCTTAATCATGTTCGGTTTATTTGTATAGTGTAGGCCTGAGTTGCATTGTGTGAGGATGTTGTAGCTATGCGTTGCGGTGATGACTGAATCCTGAGTATGTAAGAGACTGTGAGTAATGCTCTGCGCTGCTGTAATGAGGGTCCATTACACTCAACGTATAAACTTTGAATAGGTGACGTTCTGAAGGCACCACTGGCCAGTCGCAGTCCAAGGTTATGTACTGGATCAAGTCGTTGGATGTAGGACTGTCTGGCTGAGCCGTAAACAATGGCGCCGTAGTCTAAAAGGCTACGAACAGGAGACCGGTAAATACGTAAAGAAACGTTCGGTTGAAACCCCAGTGCTTATGAGATAACACTTTGAGGATATTCAACGCTTTATTTGCCTTAATCTTTAGTGCTTTAATGTGGGCAAGGAAGTTCAGTTTTTTGTCAAAGATTACTCCCACGAATTTATATTCTTGTTTTACCTGCAGCGCAACATCATTCAATTTTAAATCCGGGTCTAAGTACAACCCTCGCTTTTGCGAAAATAGCACTGTAGAAGTTTCCTGAGTAGAGAAGTGGAAGCCATTATTCTCAGCCCACTCCATTAGTTTATTTATTGTTATCTGGAGCTGCCTTTTACATGTTGGTAAGTTTGAGGCGCGGCACGCTATTTGCAGGTCATCGACGTATATGGAGTGCATAACAGAGGTGGGAATGACTTTGTTGATAGAGTTCAATTTTACAATAAAGAGTGTTGTGCTAAGTACGCAACCCTGTGGCACGCCGTTTTCCTGCAAAAACGTGCGCGAGAGCGCAGTGCCTAAACGGATTTGGAATGTTCTGTTGGACATAAAATCTGCGATACAGTTTAGCATTTTGCCAAGGATTCCTAACGCGGCGACGTCACGTAAGATTCCAAACCTCCAAGTGGTGTCATACGCTTTTTCTAAATTGAAGAACACTGCGAGGCAGTGCTGTTTGTGTACGCATGCCTCACGTATTTCGTGTTCAAGTCGGACGAGGTGGTCTGTCGTTGAACACCCTTTTTTATAGCCGCACTGAAGAGAATCAATGGAGTTCCGTATATGAAGCGTGAAAGTTAATCTGGCATTTACGATACCTTCATATGTTTTCGCCAAACGACTTGTCAGGGCGATGGGTCGAAAGCTGCTTGGGGATGTAGGGGATTTACCTGGTTTTAGAAAAGGCACAACTATTGCGTTTTTCTAACTTTTTGGCGTGCTTCCGGATTCAAATATTTTGTTAAAAAATTTAAGGAGAACATCTACGGATGCTGGGGACAGGTGTGCAAGCATGGAATAATGGATCCGGTCAGGACCTACTGCAGTTTTCTTGCCAGTACAGAGAACCCTGTTAAGCTCTTGTAACGTAAATGGAGCGTTTTATTCATCCCTTGACATACAAGTGGTTGGTAGTTTCTCTTTTTCTGCCGACAGTTTGTATTTTAAGAACATGTTCGTATATTTAGCCGAGCTAGAGACGTTATAGAAATGTTCCCCAAGTATATTCGCTTGTTCTTGTAGTGTTGTCTGAGTGCCTGAAGGTGTGTGTATGGGTATCGTGTACGGTGAGTAGTCCCCCTTAAACTTCTCACCTGGTCTCTCATCCTTTTGGATGTGACGGTGCTATTAATTGTAGATACATATCTCTGCCAAGACAATTTTTCCGCCTGTCTCCAAATAAATCGGGCTTTCGCTTTGGCTTGTTTGAAATTGCGAAAAATGTTTTGAGTTGGGTATCTGCGTAAAATTCCCCAGGCCTTGTTCTGCTGCTTTTTTGCTACGGTGCATTCACGTGTCCACCAAGGATTCAGGTTTTTCCGAACCACGCCAGAAGATTGCGGAATGGCCTTTTAAGCTGCAGAAATTATGCAATTGGTAAACTTTTCATTAATTTCCTCAATGCTTAGGTCTGTTAAAATAAGTTCCTCCACCCTGGCACTTTCCGTAAAAACAGCCCAGACGGCCATTTGTAACTTCCAGTGGCGTGGTTTGTGGGATATAATGGGTAGTGTTGATGTAAGGTGGATTAAAGTAGGTAAATGATCACTGCCATATGGGTTCTCAAGTAAGTCCCATTTAAAATCGCTGAAGATATCTGGAGAGCAAAATGCTAAATCAATACAGCTAAAATTACGTGAGCTCGGTGAAAAATGAGTTGGCTCACCTGAATTTAAAAGACAGATATTATTCAAAATAAAATCTTCGATAAGTTGTCCTCTTGGTCATTCTTATCGCTACCCCAAAGAGTGCAGTGAGCATTAAGATCTCCAACTAAAACAAAAGGCTCCGGTAGCTGGACAATTATATCTTCCAAATCTCGAGTTGTGAAATGGGTATGGGGAGGGATGTATAACGAGCAGATGGTGACAGTCTTAAAAGTTAAAACGGTGACAGCTACTGCCTCAAACGCAGTATTTAGTGAAACGTTCCGCGTAGGGATGCCGCCTTGAACGACAATAGCGACACCTCCTGATAGACGACTGGAGTGCTCGCGGTCGTTTATGATTGTAAAGCCTTTAAGAAAATGTGTATGCTTTGGTCCTAGCTTCGTTTCTTGAAGGCAGAATGTCACTGGTGATAACTTATTTATAATGTCTTTGATGTCACCTAGATTGTGAATTAGGCCTCTGCAATTCCAATGAATGATGAAAGCCATGTTATTGGGATTGGAAAAAAAGTTACTTGTGTGTGTGAGCTTACGAGTTGTAGGTGACATGTATTTAAAAGCTGATTACTCTTATGAAAGGCGGTAACCCCCCCGTTCAGGTTACCTTTCCTTTCCTCAGCGAAGGTATAATATGCTTATCCTTCTGTAAGCGCTCCAAGGAACGCGGGTCTTTTGGCGTCAATGACGCAGGGGTTTTCGGATCGACCTCCATCGCCTTTTCCGAGGCGCTGGACAATCGACAGCCAGGCGCTGAGACCCGCGTCTCGGGCCGTGGAGTACGGTTCAACTTCGGGCCCTGCGGCACTGTGGTCTGCTGGGCCCTCTTCGTTGCTGATGGAGCAGCACTGGCTGCAGCCACCAAGGGGGCGGTTGGGGTTTCTACAGGGGTACCGGACGTGGAGCCTGTAGATTCCTGAGGCCGGTGTGACGCTGCCCCCTGCCGCGTCACACTGGCATAGCTTTTTTGAGGTAAGTGCCCTAGCCTTTTCCTCGCTTCGTAGAATGAAATCTTTTCCTTTACTGTGATTGCAATTATTTCTTTTTCTCTTTTCCAGCAAGGGCAGCTCCTCGAGTAAGCAGGATGATCGCCCTTGCAATTGACACATTGTGCGGGAGCAATGCAGTTGTCAGATGGATGGTCGTTGGCACTACACTTCGCGCATGTTTCCTTTCCTCTGCATGATTGAGATGCATGCCCGAACCTCTGGCACTTGAAACACCGCCTTGGGTTGGGTATGTACGGTCTGACATTGATTTTCAGATATCCTGCGTCCAGTGAACTAGGGACAGTGCTACTACCAAATGTCAAGATCACATGTTTAGTCGGGATGTGTTGGTCATTTCGTCGTAGTGTTATTCTCTGAACATTAATTACGTTTTGCTCCTGAAATCCTTCGAGTAGCTCTTCGTCGCTGAGGTTCATGAAGTCTTCTTCAGATATAACTCCCCTGCTAGTGTTGAGTGAGCGGTGTGGAGAGATTGTTACTTTGATGTCACCGATATTGGTGAGTTCGGCGAGCTTTTCTAGTTGACTTTTCTTGGTCAGTTCAAGGAGGAGGTCTCCGCTAGCCATCTTTGAGGCCTTGTAACCCGATCCAATTGTGTTTGCTAGGCATTTCGATACTGTGAATGGTGACAGTTCTCTAACGGTGGTGTTGCCTTCACTGTGAAAAACATGGTATTTCGGAAAAGTGTCTTCGCTTGGTTTTAAAAAGAACTGGAAAGTTGCTTCGGTGCGACGTCTTTTCAGAGGCCGATCTGAATGTCGCGGGAAGGCTTCTGCCATTGGATGGTTTCAAAATTCGGCGGCGGTGGTAGCCACCCACCACGGAGCCCTACAAGGGGACGCTACAGATTCCAAGAAACCTGCAGACGCCAACTATACAGCGCCACTATAACCTAATGTATATACCCAAGGTTGAATATATCACACACGGTTAGCCCTTGCCGCCAGGAAATACGGAAGTAATATGAAGTGAAGAGAAGACAGGAAAGATGGGAAAGTGGGAGAGAAAGCAGAAGATTGGAGAAGAGGACAGGAAAAGGCGACTGGCGATTTCCTCCAGGTGGGCCAGTCTGGAGGTGCCGTCTATGTGAAGCAGAGGCCAAAGAGGTGTGTTGCCTCCGCCGGGGGGCCTTAAAGGTACAGACACCCAGAATCGGCTCAACCTCCAGGATCCCCCTTTCCCCAGACACGGTTAAGCCGCGCACGGCTACACGCGGGAGGGTCCAACCCTCGTGTGCTCGGGTACGTGGTGTCGCGACACACCAAAAGCGTGCTTACGCATACGCCCCTGCGGGGAAGGCGAAGCTTAAGCATACTCCAATTTCTTTGAATGTGCTCCGTAGCGCACGTAATAACGGCGCAATAAGATAACTTAATCGCGTGACCTGATGGTGAGTGTGACTGTCCGGCAGTGGTGAGGACGCATTGCTTCCTGTCACCTTGTCTTGCAAGATGCAAGTGGCGAGAAAGGCTTTCGCCAGGTCAAGCTATACTGGAGTAAAAAGAAACGGAAGAAAAAGAATATTTGTGAATTGATATCCGACCAAGCTACCCAGCGCAGTTTACTGCAACGCTATAACAGAACAGCCAGCCGTGCGAGGAAAAAAAGAGAACCAGAAAGCTCGCCCCACTCGCCTTCGCGCATATCGTTTCCCGGTGGAAATGCCATCGTATAAGCTGCAGTTACCGCTTCGCGGCCACTGCAGGTTATGCTACTGCTGTGTTGTGTTGCTACTGTGTTGTTCAACGTCACCACCACGTGACATTATGCAGCGGCGACAGAAACAGACGTCAGTATGCACTATACGCCGTCGTGCTCAGGCCATAGGCAGGGCGCAGTGGTTCCTGCCCAAAGCGAGCCACGCACAGTTAGGACTCCTGAAGAGCAGCGCGAACAGGATGAACGACGAAAGGAACAACAACGTCAATGTGCACGACGGCTTCGCGCTCAGGCTCGGCAGCACCCAGTAATAGGCGACGTCTAATTGGTCTATAGGATCAAGTGACACCACACAGCTTCGTTGGCCAACCACCTTCGCTACATGAATTGGAGCCCATTTTGTTTAAAACCAAATTATGTTACACCATATTGAACACAAACAGTCATTGCATGTTTCGGTATAAAAGCGAGCCCTCAGCCACGTTTACACCGAGTACCATCGAAGCGAGCTAGTGAATCTATATTCTTCTGCAGAACCCCATCTATAGAGCACAATAAGTAGATGAAAGAGCATAAAAGTGTGTTGAAACCAACGCAGTCGAAATTACTTCGAAACGTACGAGTAACTATGACGCCTCTAACGATTTGCTTGAAGCACATGTTTACATAATATTGCGTCGGAGCACACCGGCCGAATGGAATGCGTTTCTCTCTCTCTGCGAAAGCGCACATCTTCGTTCTGGAATCAGATGCGGCCCTAAAAGAGTAAGCGAACAACTGGCGCCGGCACAAAAATTTACAATGCCGCCTTTTTTTTCTTTTGCGAATGTCTTTTCGAGGAGACTAGTTTGAATGTAATCGAGAAAAACTGGGGCCGAATTCACACAAACCTTTCATATTCTAAGTGATCTCTGCCCTTGGTTGGCGCCCTTCGCTAATGGTACGTCCAGCATCAGGATTGGCCGACTTTTTTTTCTTGGGAACAATTCTAGCCCAAGAGGTCTTTGTGAACACGGGCCCTGTTTTACTCGCCCAGACCGCACGCGAAGTATGCAACGGCACTGCCGTTCCGTGCCGAATTTTTTGGCCAAGCTCACGCGAAGTATCGATGCGACGTCATTCGCCAAACTTGGAAACGGGCAACTCCTCCGCGCTGACTGGCGCAAAGTAGCTGTATACATAGTCTAAGAATTCGAATTTCGGTTCTTTTTTTACCCGTCATTGTTACGCAGTGGCTATTACGGTGGGATTACTATGCCCGAGGGCGCGCGAACGAATACCGGCCGAAGCAGCCGCATTTCGATGGGGGGTGAAATGCAAAAGCCAGTATACGGTGCATTGGACGCACGTTAAAGAAACCCAGAGGGTCAAAATCAATTTGGAGTCTCTTAATACGGCGTGCCTCATAATCAAATCATGGTTTTGGCGTGTAAGATACCAGTGTTTATTTCAATTTCTTCGGACAAAAGAAAGGTGAACGGGAACTTTTCTGGAATGCAGCGAGTTTCTATGTATAATCTCAGTTAAGCGCAAGTGTGTAGGCACCCAAGCGTTTCCTCGCCAAGAAACGCAAACAGACTCAGTGGTACAGCAGCTTTCAGCTTGCGGATTCAGCTTTGCAATATCACGAACTGGACTGCAGTGGTGTTCCCCAGACCCACCCTGACGTACTTGTTTATTAATTTTGCTACATCGCTGATTATGTAATTTATGTCATTAGTACGAATTCGGATACTTTTGAAATCGGCAGATTTTATCTTCAGTTGTTGCGAATAGTGCCCCTGTGCAGCTGTGCCTCTCTTTCCGACGCAGCTCTGATGAGCAGCGGTTTATTTCGGACATTATGTCCAAGATAAACCGATGTACGCCATCGACAACGTGGAGAATTGAGCTGCAACGGTGTCCCTGTAGATATCTGCCGAACAAGGAAACGAGGCGAATTGAGTCCTTGTATACGTGAGCCATATACAAGAACAATATGACCACTATTCCAGAGCGCTGGGTTGCGGAGGGGCGCCTAGACTGATCGAGATGTTTTCGAATCGTTCGGATATCTGCGCCGGCATCAAGGTTGGTCGTAGTCGATCGTTTGTGTGTCCATACGTCCCGTCAGTGAGCGCACACTTCGATCTTGATACACGGAATCCACTAAGTGCACTCAGCATTCATGGTTCATATATGCGCAAAAAAAAACTCGATGATTACGATACTCCCATCATTTTGCGATATATTGGCTGGCGCAGGCAATCAGTCTCGTGTGGCACGTTTCAAACGGAGCGAAGTGTGGCACCACTGCCTCACTAATCCGGAGATCGCGAGAGCCAGCTCGTGGTGCCAGCGCGTGGGTGGGATTCACAGCAGCCGCCGCAGACAGACGTTCGCTCATGCAGCGCTTGGTTTCCATACAGACGGCGCGCGCTACTCTGGCGCCATATCGCACATAGCCATCGTCGCCGCACAGGCCGTCTTGCGCGACACTATGCTTTTATGCTCACGCTTTCGTTCCACCAAGGACAACAGTGGCTCTTTATCGCTGGGAAGTCGTGCCTTCAGTGTCAGCGGCGACAACTTCCAAGGTAGCGTGACACCAAGCCTCCCTCGCAGCCGCTCGGCATCGTCCCTTGCAGGAGCAGTGGTCCTCATGCCACATACCGCGGACTGACCTCAGCATATGACGCCGCGGACGAGCGTAGCCCTCCTCGCCCCACACCCTGCCCCCCTCCGAAGCGCAGATGAGGCTGCCCACGAGGCTGAGGCTGCCTGGGCCATCGGCAACTTAGCGCATGCGCAGGCCGTACCCCTCCGGTCCTCCTCCGGTTTCCGCCTCACTCATGGTTCCGCGGCACACTCCTCCTGCGCTACCGCATTTCGTGCATCTCCCACTGCAGTCCGCGTTCGCTTTCATTATTCGCGGAGCTCGTTCACTCGGCCACAAAGACGCTCGCCGCAGGAACAGGCGTCTAAGAGCTGCGCTCTAAAACAAAGGAAAAAAAAACAAGACTCTTCGCCGGCTCACTTACGAGTGCTGCGATATGCGACTGGGAATCTTCTCGACAGGTGACAGCTTGTATTCCGAGGTGCTATGAGGCGTGATCCCTGCGGCGTCATGAGGTGTAGTCGACGCTGACACACTACCGCCCGGAATCGCAGACGTCTCCGCCGTGATCGGCGTGAGCGCAGGCTCGGGGGCAGCGGGCGGTGGGCCGACAGCGGAAGGCGCCTTCAATTCCGCGCCCTCAACCAAGGGCGGCTTGTCGAGCACCTTGGCGTCGGGCTGAAAGCAGCCGAACACGTCCCAGTCGAGGGGCGCGCGTCCACCGGCGAAGAGCCACGAGGTGATGCCGGACACCGCCACCAGGGTGAGGAAGCTGATGACCATGGAGAAGGTGCGGAACGGGAAGCGCTGCACGCCCTCCTCGTAGTCGTAAAATGGGTACTTGATGAAGGGTGGTATCTTGAGAATGGACTCGCCGCCGCCCGCGCGCAGGAAGCAGCCGACCACGTAGGCGGCGAAGGAGCCGTATGTGTTGACGTGCTCCTTGAGGTAGACCACGCACACGAGCTGCGGGAAGAGGATCACGTAGACCAGGTCCGAGGAGAGGTACCACAGGCCGTAGATGGAGTCGGCCGTGAGCGCCATGAAGGTGGCCAGCGCGCCCACCAGCACAATGGACACGCGCATCACGCCGATCACCTCCTTCTCCGTGGCCTGCGAAGCACGGAATGCCAATTGAACGGACACTGTAACGACAAGAATTGCATCACGCTGGAAGGGAATATTGTGATCCCAAATAACACGTATACTTATACTTCAGAATAAATCGAAAAAAAAGGAAAAACATAGCGCTCCCCTAGTCATATAACCTGTTGCATCCCATCATGGGACAACACGTAAGTTACTCACTTATCCCCAGTTCAACACGTTCAGAATCAAGCAATACGTATAATCTTTAGCGGTTTTATGTCATAGACTCCTTCGTTACATTTTACGCATAACATTTTAACAATGCAGAATCTGGAATAATATAGTGGAATTTTCATGTTTAAGTACGTTTCCGGAAAGCTTCCATTTCCTTTGCTACATCCTAGTTATTTCGTCATGTTCCATCGACGCTTCTTGTTACGTAAAATAACCACTTAAAAGTTACGCCCACGACTAATTACGACAAGCTCACTGCGAATATTTAACGTGTTCCAATGTGGAATTCAGTGCCGGGTGGTATAAAAGAGGGTTCTGTTGATTCATTTGAAAGGAATTTGCGTTTACATGGAATAAATACAGTTAACTTTTCATTATCCTTTTTATTTGCAACGTTCTTCTGTATGTTTAGACTTGTAGAATGAATATCGTATTTTTCATAAATAGGATTGTTCGCAACGTTGTATATACTGAAAGCTGGTCTACAGTGAATGATGTTACAGCTGCTCTACATGTTCTGAATAGCCTGATGCTGTTCATTGTATAGTTATTTTAGAGGGCAGCTCTTTGGCGCCCATTCCCGCGGCGAGCGTCGGCGTTGTCCCTCGGCGTAACCGAGTGAAAGGGACAGAGAAAAATGAAAGCGAACGCTGAGCGCAGCGTGAGAAGCAAAGCGTAGTGCCGCGTAAGGCTTGCGACGACCACTACACGATGGCGCCAGAGGAGTGGGCCCTCATCTGTTCACCGATGACATGCGGCGTTCGCGTCGCACGATACTATATATGGAAACAACGCGCTGCATTAGCGGAGGCCTGTCTGTGACGGCTGCTGTGAACTGCGCGCACGCGTCACCCACACGCTGCTTGTCGTGATCACCCGGCGAGCGACGCAGTCGCGTGACGCTTCACTCCATTTTCAACGTGCCGCACGAGACAGATTGTCCGCGCCAGCCAATATATCGCAAAATGAAAACGCACATAGAGCTGCTTTTGTATTTCGCATTAAGGATTATAGGTGAAGCAGGGATGAATGTTTTTCTTTGACGTAAGCATTACCAAGGGGTCTCGCAAATTACATCTTTTCACTATGGGACCTCTTTCTGTATTTATGTCTTCTTTGAAATGAGTATTTTGAACTTACGAAAATAATAAATAAAACAATACTCGTATTCTCGGTTATCACGCAAAGACGGTGGCACCACGACCGAGTCGCTGCGTCACGTCAGACGTCGCGGTCTCCTCGCTGATATGGCTTCTTTATCCGGAAATATCGGCCAAGGTCAATCCTTTATCTTATAATAAGGAGCGATAATTTCTTTGGAAAGAATTCTCTCATTTCAAACGGTACGTACCGATTCCTGTAAGAAGTAAGTATAGTCTCCGCCTCTGCATATCATAATCCGCTGCGTCATTATTACGTGATTATTGTGCCAATGCCCATTCATCTGAAATGCACGTTCTCTGCTCCAACTTTTTCAGATTCAGCGAACCGTAGTGGCAGCTGCGCGTGTGTGCACCCTGTGCCTTCTGTGATGATTACCCACCGCAGGAAATCCACAGTGCCCTGTGACGTTCTGCACTACTGGCTACAGAACGAAGCTCCACGCTAGCGCACCCCTGTTAGCCAAGAAGAAAAATAAAACAAACAAACAAAGGGACCGGGCGGAGCACGCACGTTCTGCCTGATGCCGAGTTTGTAGATATTCCAGGCGAACATGGAGGCCGCGCTGAGAATGGACGAGTCCGAAGACGACATCACCGCCGCGGAGACGGCGCCCAGCCCCATGGCGGAGACGAAGCCGGGCGTCAGGTACTGCAGGACCAGCGGCAACGTCAGCGACGTCGCCTCGCCCGTCAGTGGAACGGCCTTCGTGTAGCCCGCTTTCGTAAAGTCTGCACGCAAGGGCACAGGAAAGAGTTGGCGGTGCGAATACGCGTAGGTGAAAGCGAGCCATGCATGGGGCAAGAACCGATCAGGAACGGAAAATACCGTTCTCTGCGGCGTATGCATAACGTCTCGAATTCCATCTGAGTATGGCAGGTTCATGTAACGTCGCAAAGGACGAAGTTGAAACGGCCACCGCGATAACCTCGCACAATGGGGCCTGTCATTTCTCCCACGCGCGGTACGTGCCGTTCGTTGTGATCGTCACGCGTTTCCTGTCACGTAGGGCACCGAGCGACATATCCTTACAGGCTATGTCCATCGGTTATGAATGCCCTCTCCATGCAAGCTTTCCTTGACAGCTGAAGCGTATTTGATACTGCACCGGGCGGGCTGGTTGATGAGACCCAATTCTGTAGTGCAGTGCACTTGGGGTCTTTTCTGCTCCGTGATTCTGGCAATTACAAGTCGCTGGCATTGGCCGCGCACTCTGCTTTCCCCTGCGTAGCACTGCAGCACTCACTGGCTGCCTTGGCGACGGCGCCGATGACGACGGGTGGGATGGCCATGAACAGGCAGCCGAACGCCGCCATGTACGACAGCAGCTCGGCACCCTCGGCCGTGCGGCTCGAGAGAACCCGCTGGAAGTAGACCTGCGCGCGCAGCTCGTTGAGTGTGTTACAGAGCGACAGGTAGTAAGGAGAGAGGCGGCGGGCCGCTTTTAGCAGGGAAACTTGGTTTAGTCGGTGAATTGTCACGTTGCACAAGCAGCGCTAGAGCAGGCGAGGACTTCACTCGACCGTTCCTTAGACATGCAGGACATTGCCAGATATAACAGGTTTTCGTACCTGTCCATGTCTCTAGCACAGCTTCTATGTGTCACTGAGTCCCCTTCTATTACCGCAGTATTTTTCGAGCACGCACTGCAAAGATAGGCGACTTTCCCGAACGCTACAGAAAAGCCATTAGCCTCAGGTTCGCAGGTCCATGCACCATTGGAAAACGTGCGGCGAATAGTACACGCAGCAACAATATTTTCCGCTGAATGCGAGAGGGTATTTGTGTTCCTGTTGTCGCAGGAGAGTAGTACGTGCACTAGCCTGGAACCGGCGTAAAGGAGGTGGCTGCACGAGCGGTGATAAGTCGGTTCGGGACACGTGGTCCACCAACCTGCCAGGGCACGCCGCCCATCATGAGGAGGAGCATGGAGTCCCAGTAGTTGCCGAAGTCCTTCCACTCGACGCTACCCACAAAGTCGTTCCTCGGGTACGAGATCGGGCCCACTGCCTGGTGGAACATGGCGAAGGGTACCGACAGCCACTGAGCGACGAAGGGCAAGGACGCGCCAGCAGCCATGTGCCATGTGACCAATATAGAAAAGCACAATTACACTACTGAAGACTGTGGTGTTGAAGTTACATAAACAGGGAAAAAGGGCGTCGGGAAGGCTGGCCAATGTTCCAGTAAGTGGACTTATCTTTGTCAAAGGTGCCTTGTCAGCCCTCCGAGCATGACAAGGCTACCTTCGACTAGTATAGGTGCACCTATCGAAACGTTAACCAGCTCCCTCCTTAAATTTAGGCTTCTGAAGGCACGTTAGTCAGAAAACAATTCCAGAACGCCGTGCCTTAAGGCATGGTCTAGGACCTTATCGTGGACCTTACGAGGTCCTAGATTATACAGATGCCTCTTACTGTCGTCACACACAGTATCATTTATGGAGAATGTTTAGCAGGAAAGACAACCAAAGGACAACATACCAGGCCGAAGAAGATGGCAAGGAGCTGGATGACGTCCGTGTAGGCGACCGAGTAGAGGCCGCCCGTGAAAGTGTAGAAAAGGGCAATGCACGCCGACGCGATCACCGACTCTGCGCGCTCAAAGTCCATGATGACCTCTACGGTGGCGCCTGCGCAGTGAATAATTGGAAGGCGATTCAACCACCCAGTTGGAAGTCCATCAAAGACAATGTCTTCCTGAGCAAGTTTGGGGGTAACAATGGGCACAGTCACTGCGCACGGCGCTTACAGCTTCAGCGCTCAGTTGGGAGAGTAGGAAGTGAGTAGGAGTGCCTAATTTTTTTTACTGTACTTAGTTTTATTCTAGATACCCATGGAAACGCCCCAATTTAGACTACACTACTTTCGGCACTGGCCCGCGTTTTCAGATTGCACTGTCTTCGGGATCGGTCAGCGAAAAATGCTAGAAACCCAGAAACCAGACACAGAAAAGTGGGGGTGACTCGCTAAGGAAGGCACTGTCTTCAACATCGTGAACGAGTGTGTCCGAATAAACGATGATCTGTTTTGCTTTGTGTGGAACATGTCGCAATAGTAGGCAGAAGCGCCAATGGCATAAGTGGACGGTAACGACAACCGCCAGGAGAAACGATAGAAACAGATGCCTCGACCTTAAACCGTCACGCCTTTAAGAGGGCTCAATCAAACACATTGTTGGACTAGTTGTGTGTATGTGTATATATCTATATATATATATATATATATATATATATATATATATATATATATATATAGTCATATCATCAGAAGCCAACAAACACTGAGACCGAGGGCAACCTTACTCGTGCTTAAAGATTTCCCCCATGTTTTCCTCTGTGTCTGTGTTTCTTGGCTTCTGATGATATGACTAATAAAAGTCGGGCCCCTCGGTTAACCTTCTTGTCTTTATTCTCGTTTACATATATATACATATATATATATATATATATATATATATATATATATATATATATATATATATATATATATATATATATATATATATATATATATATATACACACACACCAGAATTTCGGCGCAGCAACAGACCAGGGATGACAGAACTTACACGCGCAAGACGCAATATACTTGCAATACATTTATTTC